>NC_137674.1:33495327-33530327 GCF_963989245.1 Nansenia antarctica | reverse complement strand
TTATAGAAATCTGTATTGTTTATACATTTCCTGTGTTTTCTATAGCTTACATCGCAATAAAAATCGGTGTTGTTTACGATCCGACACACAACAGATGAAGGGGTGGCTTAACAGAAAGTTATTTTAACCATTTTCTAGCCGTGAGCCAGTCGAGTCGAGCCCGCGGACCATCTGTTTGTGCTTTGTGCAGTCCGAGTTAGCAACAAGTTGAAGTCATGAAATTAAAACCAAATGTCCCATGTGGTGGTGGTGGTGGTGGTGGAGGTGGAACAGGCCGCGGCTGAGATGGCAGTGGCTGCTCCTCCACCCCCACCCCCCGCCCCCATGACCCCCCTCCCCACCCCGCTCTGGAGCTCAACAGGTGCTCTGAGGGGCTAGGAAGCGAGCCAAACATTCCCTGGAACCAAAACAGCTCCGCTCACAACATGTGCAATCACATGCAGGTACTGTACAGAACACTGGCTCAGCTCCCCATTGTGAGCTGTACTGTTGTGTTGAATCGATGTGTGTGTGCTGTACTACAGTATGTCGGAAAAGGAAAAGGAGGCTCCTTCAATGACTGCTTGGTCAGGGAGGGAGGGAGGGAGGGGGGGAGGGAGGGAGGGAGGGAGGGAGGGAGGGAGGGAGGGAGGGAGTGGGCAGGGTTGCTGAGTGGATGACAACCAGAGGGGTAAAAGAGAGTGGTTCCTAGGGGGGTTCTTAGCCATGAGAAGAGTTTGAAACTAATGGGGGACAATGCCCTGGTGGTTGTGTGGTAGTGTGTGGTGGTGGTGGTGGTGGTGTGTGGTTCAGGGGCGGCGCTAGGGGGTGGCTACTGGGGCTCAAGCCCCGGATGTTTTCTGAAAAGCCCCGAATGTTTTACTTAAAATTTAAAATAAAAAATAAATAAAAATATATAGCTCGTGAGTAACGTGCAGTACCGGAGTCCAACAGAGAGGCAGCAGCTGCGCGACATTAGCCTGCATACTGCGTAGCCTACCCTGCCCTGAAGAAGATGTGATCTCAATCAGTGCCTGACTTGCTAAATTGTAAGGATGGATATCCGAAAGTTGTTTTCAACAAAACAAGCGCCAAGAACTGTTGCAGCAGCCGTATCAGCAGCTGACAACAATGACATCACCAGCAGTGATGACATAGATGATGTTTCAGGTTTGTGAATCTTATTAGAAAGGTGACTGACTCACTGACACTACTTTTCCGGTTTGCTAATGCTAGCTGGCTATCATAACATAACGTTATGTTATAATGAAAATGAAACATAGCAAGGTACTGTTACGGTACATGGTAAGAAATCAAACAAAGGATAATACTTATACAAATAAAGTGAATAACAGGCTGATAGTCTTTGATATCTGCACTCTGGTTGACTGAGTAACAGGTGAAAAAGAATGATGTAACGTTAATGTTACAGCTAGTAAACATGGAGTAACCACATTAAGTATGCCCTTATGGTAGTATGTATGTATACAGAACATGACTCAAATCTATCCTAAGATGTAACGCTAACTAACTAAGTTTGTTTAATGTCCCAGGGGGGATTTGATTTCACAGTACTATACACAGGCCAACAATACATGTAATATATCGTCATATAACACAGGACAAGACTCTAAATACAATATAAGTGGTGAGCACAGAGTCTGCCCTGATATACATACTGTAACATAACTAGCCTCAGCCCATCAATTATGTAATTCTATACAAATATAAATGATGGTGACTGACAGGGGGAGCTACGTGTGCTGACCTCCCTCTGTGCCCAGAACCACCACAATTAGTTTGCTTCATTAAAGGGTGTGAATGTATATGTGTTCTCCAGTGCCTTTTGTCCGCTTTAAGGTGGTGGTAAGTTGAAGGTTGAAGGCAACATTTTCCGGCGCGCTCCGCGCGCACAATATATTCCCCCTCTGGGCTAAGCCCCGGATCTCCTGCGATCCTAAATCCGCCCCTGGTGTGGTTGTAGTGACGTGTGGTGGTGGTTTGTGGTTGTGTGGTGGTTGTGTGTGGTTGTGTGTGGTGGTGTGTAGTGTGTGGTGTATGGTGGTGTGTGGTTGTGTGTGGTGGTGGTGGTGGTGTGTAGTTGTGTGTGGTGGTGGTGTGTGGTTGTGTGTGGTGTGTGGTGGTGGTGTATGGTGTTGTGTGGTGGTGGTGTGTAGTTGTGTATGGTTGTGTGGTGTGTGATGGTGGTGTGTAGTTGTGTATGGTTGTGTGTGGTGTGTGATGGTGGTGTGTGGTGTTGTGTGGTGGTAGGATGGTGGTGGTGTGTTGGGTGGTGTATGGTTATGTGGTGTGTGGTGGTGGTGTATGGTTGTGTGGTGTGTAGTTGTGTGTGGTTGTGTGTGTGGTGGTGGTGGTGTGGTGGTGGTGTATGGTTGTGTGGTGTGTGCTGGTGTGCGGTTGTGTGTGGTGGTGGTGTATGGTTGTGTGTGTAGTTGTGTGTGTGGTGTGTGCTGGTGTGTGCTTGTGTCAGGCGGTGAACTCAGCAGCCCTTACTGTACTGAGCCGTACAGAACAGAACACATTTCGACCGGCTCCCTTCTGAAAGACTTCCTGTTGGACTGCTTAGTCAAGGAAGCTTTTTCCTTTTTTCTTCCTCAACCCCCTAATACCATTGAATTGTTTATTATTTTAACAGGCAGAGCGCATGCCGCGTTGAGCAAAACAAGCACAAGGCAAGCGTTTTTTACGATCCAAGTGGAAACACTCATTTACAGCCAAGCCATTGGCTAATTTATTACCCCCAAGTCTCTCTAAGCTTTATTAGTGACTCTGTGATTCGCTGGCGGTTAACGAGGGCATTACACCTACCGCTGGACATGGAATCTCGGAGCGATCGGTTTAATAACAATGGAGGATCAAACGGTAAGATGTTTGTGTTGTGTAGCGCGTTTGGAAACGACCGGCGCGCGCGCCGCGTCGAACCTAAACTGCAGATGACCCTTAATCCCCGTTTCACAGTTTAGCTATTATCTGATATTTCCATGAACTCTTCAAAATTCCACTATTTATAGGTGACCTTTTCAGGCTTCATCCAGAGCCAAATATCTGTCCTCTGCTTCCACACAGCCAAGCCTATAGAGAGTCAGTAGCCCTCTACTCCCTTGGCTTGTCCCCCCCACCGCCCCCCCTCTCTCTCTCCTCTCCCCCTTCTGTGTCCCTCTGCCTCCCCCACTGAAGGTGGAAAGCCCCCACTTCCAGAGGAGATTTGAAATTCTAATCAAGTCTTTGGTTTCCTTTTTGGATGACCTCATTTTTCCCATTGCAATGGGTTTTAGGTGGATTTCACATTATGGCTTATTTTTGCCAAGGGTCTGAAGGTAATTTGTTCCATGGCTGTGAGTGAAGGGGATTGCTGGTATAATTAGAGTGAAATGCTCTGGCTAATGTACTGTACTGCCCCCCCCGCCCCCCCCCTCCCTCACCCCCACCCCCCTCCATTATCAGATGTGTGTCTAAGGCTGGTGTAGAGATGCTGACATCAGCGAGAACTTGACCTGGACATTATTTACAGCAACTGAAACATGTGCCACAGACCTTTATATAGGGCCTCACAAGCCTCAGCCTCCTCATAACACACACTGAGGTCATCTACACAGTCGTCTACACACAACAGCAACTTTAGTTAATTAAAGAATTATCGTCCATCTGTTATTGTGAATGTTTATCTTGGATCGACTTTTTAAGAGACAGATCCATTGTATTTAGAATGGATTGTTTATAATGGATTTATATATTTATTTATGTATTGTAGGTACACTTTGTTACATAGCAACTGTTATCCTTTGTTTGTGGTTTGAGGTTGAAAGACAATTACTCATCAAATTATTATGTTTCGGAATGAGTGTAAGAAATATGTAATTACCCTAAACCACCAAGTTGTAATATATCAGTGATATGTTGCAATGTGTACACCACTACACTGCAATGTCAATGCAACCTACCTACAGTATCCAACAACAAACACTGAACAAGTACAGGTACGTGGTGCCACAATACAAAGAATCTGAATTCGAAGGAATGGCTGACAATTCTCTACTAACCCCTTATCAACATAGAATTCAGTCCGTTTTTAATAGTTTGATACGGTGTGGCAGTTGGTCTGACATTCAAATCCAGAGTCTCCGATTGGTCAACAGTCCAGTAGTGAGAAGGGGAGTCATCCTGGAAGCCTTCACAGGAAGGCCCGGGGACCAGACTTTGAAAAGCTTTGCTCCGAAATCCTCTCATAAAGCGTCCGCCCCAGACACAGACACTGTATCCCCCCCCCCCCCGCCACCCTCCTCACCCCCTCTCCTTCCTGTATCCCCCCCCTCCACCCTCACCCCCCTCTCCTTTCCTGTGTCTGGGATGCCCCACCACGCACCACGTTCCTCTGCTCCTCTCCCTGGCAGGTGACATCACACAGAAGCTGCCGCTAAATACTCCCGGCAATCAGCCCCTTGCCCAGCGGTCCCTGAGCAATGGCTGTGATGTCAGTCTCTCCGAAGCTATGTGGAGGTAAACAAAGGAAGTGGGGAAGCAGGGAAAAGCAGGTGCTGGCCAGCTGCTGAACAGTCTGGACCTCGTTCACCAGTGAAAAACGGTCACGGCGCTGTTAAACCTGGTGTATACTTATTATACGCATTCAAACAAAACTGTCAAACTATCAAACTAGTACTTATTGGATTTACCTGGAACTACGACTGGTCTTTATGAGTTACTAGAATAATAAACTGCCCTACAATGACGATGAAAAAAAAAAGCTTCATCTTATTCATTTGACCAGAAGCTAAGAAGGTCAGACGTGTTTTCAGCTCGTAATATTTGAGAGTAAGAAAGCCAAGTCATGCTGTCAAATCCTAATGATATGGTAATACAGATACATAACCAGATTGTATCAAATGGACCAAACAGGACCAAGTTATTCCTCCTCATCTCCTCCTGAGTAAGTCGCTACACATGGAGAACTGTGGCTGACTGCTATAGATGAGATAATGTGATGGAGTTCTCTGCTGAAGTAAGACGGCTTTTTTCCACTTGATCAAGGATGAAGAGGGAAAAATGGCTGGAGGGAGGGGGGATGGAGGGGGGGTGGCTGCCTTCAGAATGGGCCAGAGAACTCTGTCTCTGTTTGCTGGGATGACATCACCTTTCTACTATTCCATATATCAGAAACACTGCTGTCCTCAGCTCCGCTCCACATCTCTCTCTCTCCTTCCTCAGACGCTGAATCAATGATTGCCTCATGTCAGAACACTCACTGAGAGCTTTTTTTTAGAAAGAGAGAGCCTGGCTCTGCCTAATTGGCCGTCACAAGAGCCAATCGGTGATTTCCTCAGAAGGTTAAATGCGGTTAGACAGTTTGTCTTTGGACAGCCTTATCATGATAAAGGTCACCATCAAGAGACAACTGCAAGGTACTATTATGTGAATGAGTGAATTCTACTAAATGTCATTTACATTTGACATTTTTGGCATTTATCCAAAGCGACTTCCAACACAATATTGTCTAAGTAAGTGCATTGTCTGCCAATCAGTCATTGTAAGATAAAGGTCATCTGTGCCAAAACCAGGGGCCATTGGCAGATACCGTGCTAGAGTCCTTAGTTTACACACTATGAATCTGAACAGTGGCACTTGTTTGGCTCCTACGCCTTGGTTGTGTCCCCAAAATGGCTCCGGTCCACTTTAGTCACCTCCACACCTTCGCCAAAACCCACTGCTTATGGTAAGAGACACCTAACCTCCTGGTTACCTAGGAGTATTTCTCCGAATTACTCAGCTATTAAAGCATAATGTGTCTGGGAGGAAAGTTCCTGCTTCGTCTTACACTCTAGCCCAGTGACTGAGTAATAAAAAAAAAAAGTGGGAAAAAAAACACAAATCTGAAAATAATCCAAGACATTCCCACCTTCCAAAGGCAGCGTATGCAAAACCCATTAGATTATCAAAATGGAATGAAAATATGCGTTACTGTATTACCGTGGTGACAGACATTACGCTCCTTGATGCTGAAACAGACCCTGCTTCGTATGACGTCACATCATGGAAAGTCACCCCACACTGGCAACCCTCGCTAATGAGGGTCAAACCTGGCCAGTTTTTTGGACATGTTAGGATCAAACTTACAAATAAGAACGGTATAAATGTATAAAGAAAAAAAGAAGAAAAGAAAAAGAAAAAAAACAAAGACTGCAAATAGCCATTTATATGACGAATTAAATGTGTCTAATTTCACGGCTAATCAGTGGGAACTCCGTCGGGCCAGTTTCGTTTCCTAGCTCCGCTCGCGGCAGGGTCATGACAGGGTGATGTGGCCAGGAGCCCTCCCTGGCCGTGACTGACCCGGCCTCCGCCTCCAGACCTCTAACTGTTTGTTTTGGGAGCTCTGTGGCTACCTCCAACCAAAGGCTAAGCCCAGGTGGTTGTTACAAGCGTGGACTTTGAGTGTCAGCGGCACTTTGTGGGAACTGAGAAATAGATTTCGTACAGTCGCTTCAGCTCTGGTGCCAGGGGAAGTTCTGTTCTGTGTCACACTCACAGTATAGCACGAAACACCTGTTGACTTTAAACTAAGTTACATGCACTGATCCAGGGTCTATAACTGTGAATGAACTGCTTCCAACTTTTTCCACTTAGACAAAGAAAGTAAGTTTCCCCCATCTCAAAAGATTTCACTGCAATGGGGGTGAGAGAACCGTCCAATAAACTTGAATACACGTCAGTTTGATTACTGGAACAATCAATTGAGGGCAATTTAAACAGGAAATGCCAACAAGGATGAGCAAGGCAATTTCATTACAGCGCACAAGCCAAGCAGCAGCTGCTGTGTTTGAACTGTAATTGCCAATAAAGAAAAAGGAGTAGTGAACAAAAAGACATTATAAAAAAATAAACGTCTTACTCAAAAATGTCTTTTGTGGAAAAACAACATTTGTAGGAAATATAATTTGTAGGTTTTGACTGAGAGAGAGAATGGTAATTGGAGCATGTTGGAATGCTAAAATTGACGGATTGGAAGAGAGAGAGAGAGAGAAAAAAAAGTTCTCTATGGAATGTCTCGGACTGTCGTGTGCTAGGTCTGCTATTGGGAGTTCCCATGGCTTTTGTGTGAGGTATGAGGGTGGAATGGTGCTCACTCCAATTAGACTGTTTGCTTAGCCCTCTCCTCTCCTCTCCCGTCTTTCCACTGCGGAGAGACGCGACTGTGCGTTAAAGCTGCGTCGGCCAATTCTCCTCTGTCACGCGGATAGTGGAGACGCACGCCAAGCAAGGAGGTCCTCCTTGCATCCCTTCCATTAGTGTCATTTGTTAACATTTCCTCCATGGTCCTTGCATTGCAGCATTAAGCCTTTTTATATGTTGTAGATCACAAATAAATCTGCTGAATCGGAATGCGGGGAAAGAGTGTAGCCCGGAGCATTATGATGGATGGATGAGATTGAGCAAGGCTCATTGATAGTTAGTTAGGCCTACATACTGGTTTAAACACACAACCACACACACGTACGCGCGCGCACGCGCACGCACGCGCGCACACACACACACACGCACACACACACACACACACACACACACACACACACACACACACACACACCCAAGGGGGGGGGGGGGGGGTCACTCTATAGCTATTTTCATTGTTTTCACTTTGCATTCGTTTTACCACGGCTTGCTGATATTTTACAAGCCTGTCATTCTATGTCTTAAATGTGTACTTTTTAGACATGTATCCTCCTTCATTACTCCATTATTTCCATAGGAAACTAGCTGAATGATATTCAATCTGATGACTAATTTACGCATCATATCTGAAATGCACAGTATAGTATATACAGTCATCAGGAGTTTCATCAGTAGCCTAAGTAGGCCCTACAGAAGCCACAGTCCGCTGTGGTGTCTCCACATGCGTAAAAATGCGTAAAAACAGGTAAATGAACACTACTTACTGTTCTCCGGCCCATTTATCATATTGAACTTGTAAATCTCTTTGGCGTAATATTCAGTCTCTGTGTTATCCTGTCCACAACTTTGCTGTCTGTCTCTTCCCAACTCCTCGATCAGTTCCTTCGTACTGTTATAGAGGGCCAACACCTGGAAAGGTATCTGATTAGGACCCACAGTCTGTGGCGGACTGGTCAGTCGAAGTTTACTGAGAATTTGTCCCCGGATCGCCTCTACTCTCTTTTTCTTTATGTGGTCTATGTCCACAGTTGTGCAAGTGGATAGTGACAAAGTCATGGTCACACAGTTCAAGAGGAGGAAAAACAGAAGTGCTTTACCCAAATGCATATTTCTTTCTGCCCTTGCTTACTTAATAGGCTTAATCAAATATAAGGACGCGTGGTGACTGGGCAACAGAAAAGGTATTTCTGACTGAATTCCAGGTTGAATATGATCCGTTACCACTTTGCATTCAGGTTGTTAATGAGTTCTTTTCCTCAAGGAATCCCATGTTGGTCAATGTACTAAGAGGGTGTCATCTGGGTGCTATCCGGGTTTGCGCTCCAGGAATATTCCATATCATTCTTAAAAAGCAAATCTTTAACGGAGATAACTCTTCATAAAACCAAATGCTTTTTTTTCTTTCTTAATTCTTCCTTCAAATTGTTTTTTCCCACCCTTTACATCTTGCGTTTCCCCCTCTTCATCAGTTTACGATGTTTCAATCAGATGCAAAATTCAGTTTCTCCATTGCGTTTGTTTCTTTCTTTCGCATCAACTGGTTGCTGGTGTAAAATTAAAGTGCGTCTCCTCTCCAGACCGTGCGCCTCCAACAGGCGCGCTGAGTCTCCACTGGATCTTTATACTCAGGAGGTAGTTGTGACGTTTGGGGAAGGAGGGACTGCAGATTATCATCGCATATAGGCACAATTACTAGGAGCGCATTTTTACTCTCTGCCTGTCTATTTTTGAAGGCCACGCCTCGTGCGTAATTGAACAATATGTTTTTTTTTCTTCGAGTGATTCGTCACTATCCAGCATCTAGCATGTATTTTAACTATCCGACATTGTGACTATATACAGTATTTAGCCTAATCAGCATTATAATGTGTGCAAGTCAACACAGCATTCACTAGGCGCACCCTCTCAGAGCCATTGGTCATTATCAAGAAGAGGAAGCCCGCCCCCAAGTGGACATAAAGAGCTATTGCACACAGTCGTCAACATGGTCTGCTTCAATGCATCTTAATCATGATGTCGGATATGACTTAATGGCTTATATTTAGTATTTATTTAGCTTATGAGAGTCAACATTTTTGAGTGACAGAATGGGCCCACTTAGGTTCAGTTGGCGCCAAAGTGTGGCATTGGGAGCCACACAAGCAACCATGGGAGGAGCACTATAGACTACTTGAAGCTGGCAGATTTACCTATTGTAATTGTCCCTATGGAACATCAAGAGCATTTGATACAACAACCCCTAAATTCTGTTTGTGTTTCAGCATCATGATTTATGATATGTCATAGGCCAATTATAGTTTTAATACAAAAGTGCTTGATTTCCTGATTTCACATCTGTTTCGCACATTCTGCAACCAAGGACTAATCTATATGACACTGAAAGAAATAGTATGATGGTTTATTTAGTGGATGCATTATTCACATGTCTGTATGTGTGTTTCAAGACCGCGCATAGGAGCGTACCAGCCACTGGTTACCTTAACGAGCTTACCTTCAGAGGAGACGCTGATGATCTATCTATCTATCCATGAATGAATTAACTAAATGCTAAAAAGAAACCATTATACAGTGATGATGATGTGGAGGAGGAGGAGAACTATGCATAATCTGTCATTATAAAGTGATAAAGTATTCCGAATTGTTCAGAAGAATTAGTTAGGTATTGACTTGAGGTTTCCTCCTCGATAAGTGAATTTGGAGCTCGGGCTGCTGCATGGACCACTTTGCGCATGCACCACGCCTCCTAATTGGCGTCACCATGGAGACGGTTGCTGTGTGACGCTCCCGACTGGTCTCCAGGAAGTGGTTCCATGGAAACGCAACGAGGAAAACATGGACGATAATAATCTTCAACTCGGAGAGTCTGGAACTGCAAAGAATGTGAGTTATTTGCATGTTTACCATGTGTACACACAACGACATGTTTGCAGAAGTGTTTGTTAAATAATGTCTTAAAGTTTCTCTACAGTTCAGGATTGCTAGCCTTGCTAAGCCAGCCCATTCAGGAAGCAAGCTTAGCTAACCAAGTTAGCCAGCAGTGCTAACTATGTCAACATGCTTTTAGGACATTTGTAGATAACTAGTTAAGTTTCTAGTAAGTACAGTAGATCAGTTTGTTGGCGTACGATTGCATTGTTGCATTATCAAAAAACACGAGCAGACTAGCAGACTAGTGGCTAGGCAGCTTTGTTTTTGTTCATCGTGTGCATATGATCTAAACGTGGCTGTGTTGTTGCAGAGAGAGGAGGGAGGTGTTGACTCACGTCTCCACTATTCAAACTATGCTTTTCAGGTTGCAAAGTCTGGCCGCAGGGCTCGTCTGGCAGCAGAACAGACATCCTTCGAGGAGGCTCGGCAGGCCAGGAAGTCCTCCTCCTCCGCCGCCTCAGTGGGAGAGGTTCGTTGTGATGTTGATGATGATGACGGATGCTTTGCAGACAGTTTCACATTTTGCTAACAACATATCTCATCCATCACCTTCTTCTATGCAAAACATTCAGTGTGTGTTTACATTTCAATCATTTCCTCTGCATGATCCAAAGGAGGAGGAGGACGAGGTATTGTATAAAGAAATGAAGCAACACGTTTGGCATGGCTTGGTAGTGGCTAAACCTCTGCAGTGTAACTTTATACCATTTTACAACAGCGGTGTGCAACGTCTGCAGAGACGCTGTTTTTCATTCCTCCCAGGTAGTTTAATTGATAGATTTCTATAATTGGCCGGCCCAGGGAGTCCATTCACCTGATGTCCCGTGTCTGAATCAGTCCCTGGGAAGGATGACACCCAGCAGTGCAGTTGACCTCTGACCTCTGGGCCTTTGAATCCTCTGAGTGACTAGTGGATGTCCTCAAATGTAAACACCACAACTTCATTATTTGAGTTATACAGCCTAGCCCTTGATATTACCTAGCTTAACTAGGCTAGCTAGGTTCTCAGTTAATTTGTTCACAGTCACACCATGATGGTATAAAGTTATTACATGCCGTAGTGCCCATGTGTGAGGCAAGGAACATTACTTTAGATGGATGCAAACCTCCATTAGGGTGCTTAGAGACCAATAGTTCCTCTGGTTGTAGAAATATGTAGCTCATACCTAGGCCTACCCCAGGAACCCCTGATGTAGTGTTTTTAGCATTTTGAATGCTGTGTGTGTGTGTGTTTCAAATTGCAAGTTGTATTGTTACGTCACATTACACAAGTGTAAGAGAGCACAATTCTTAGGCTTCGGTTCCTGACATTGCAGCACTAGACAATAAGGCAATAGGCATAATTCAAGATAAGAAAGTGACAGGAGTCACAGGACGTAAGTGACAAGTGTGTGTGTCTGTGTGTGTGTGTGTGTGTGTGTGTGTGTGTGTGTGTGTGTGCGCGTGCGTGTGTGTGCGTGTGCGTGTGTGTGTGGAAGATGGCATAAGCTCCCATTGAGGTAGCCTTCAGTATATTACACATTAGGCCTATGTGCAGGAGCAACATTGCCAATTCTGCATTGCCCACTCCATTATAGACATGGTTATGGATGGAGCTGAGTCTATGTTTCTCTGATGTTCAGTGCTGTTAGGGGAGATGTTCAGGGCTGTGAGGAGAGATGTTCAGTGCTGTGAGGGGGGGGAGATGTTCAGTACTGTGAGGGAGAGGAGATGTTCAGTGCTGTGAGGGAGGGGAGATGTTCAGGGCTGTGAGGGAGAGGAGATGTTCAGGGCTGTGAGGGGAGATGTTCAGGGCTGTGAGGGAGGGGAGATGTTCAGTGCTGTGAGGGAGAGGAGATGTTCAGGGCTGTGAGGGAGAGGAGATGTTCAGTGCTGTGAGGGAGAGGAGATGTTCAGTGCTGTGAGGGAGAGGAGATGTTCAGTGCTGTGAGGGGGAGGAGATGTTCAGTGCTGTGAGGGAGGGGAGATGTTCAGTGCTGTGAGGGAGGGGAGATGTTCAGTGCTGTGAGGGGAGATGTTCAGTACTGTGAGGGAGAGGAGATGTTCAGTACTGTGAGGGAGAGGAGATGTTCAGTGCTGTGAGGGAGGGGAGATGTTCAGTGCTGTGAGGGAGAGGAGATGTTCAGTGCTGTGAGGGAGGGGAGATGTTCAGTGCTGTGAGGGAGAGGAGATGTTCAGTGCTGTGAGGGAGAGGAGATGTTCAGTGCTGTGACGGAGGGGAGATGTTCAGTGCTGTGAGGGGAGATGTTCAGTACTGTGAGGGAGGGGAGATGTTCAGTGGTGTTAGGGGAGATGTTCAGGGCTGTGAGGGGAGATGTTCAGTGCTGTGAGGGGAGATGTTCAGTGCTGTGAGGGAGGGGAGATGTTCAGTGGTGTTAGGGGAGATGTTTAGCATCTCTACTGCAGATGTACTGTATTGATCCAGGCCTCTTCATACCTCTCCTTTGCTCATGGACCCTTATCTTCCACAGACCCCGCAGGAAAACGATTACAGCCATATAATTGCTTTAGAAGTCATATTGGAGATGACAAAGTCATCTGATGTAACAAAGTCAACCGCTTTTACTGCCAAGCTTTGGCATTCGTGGTATGGAGGTCCCACTCTCTGGCCTCTGGAGCTGTCCAACTGTAAGCCGGCCAAAATTCCCCAAACGACAGAATTCGAGCAATGCCTTTCCAGTAATCTTCCCAAATTAGGCCAACTTCCCTTCAGGACTCTCGCGCCCTCTCTGACCCCGGTCTACAACACATGAAATACATTTTTCAGGAGTTGCGTCGTCGTCGTTGACGACCGGGTTAGGCTTATTTGCAGTCCAGTAATAGTTTATCAGCGCTGACCTGCTCTTCCTAAAATACCCAACTGATTGGTCCCATTCCTGACATCCATATAAACAAAGGCCGAATTACATTTATGGGCTGTTAGAGCTTTGACAACCATGAGGGACTAATGATGCCATCTGAAAAATGTGAAACACTAGAAAACACAGCCTAATATTTCACTATGGAGACTCCAGGGCTAATTGCCTGGAGAAAACAAAAAGGCCATTACCACTATTTAACTATGACTGTAAAGTTCATATTTGGTCATGCTGTATGCAGACTCTTGTGGAAGACGATTACTGTGACGTCTTCAATGAACTTCCCTCTTACCTCAGAGGAGTGTCCTATTGTGGAAAAATGTCATTAAATCATGGTATGTTAATGTGTTTTTATTTTATTTTTCTTTGTAATGTTAGGGCTTTATTTTTCATGTTCCAAACTGTCTTTATATCATCATTTTGCCTTTGTCTCATGAACTCCTAATTACTCAGAGCCCCTCAGTTTTTGGTTGCAGTGTTAATGCAGGGTTTACCCAGAGGGATTTAGACGTATTGATAACCAGCCGCTTTTGTCATTAATTTAGCCTTTCCCTTGTTCTCGTTAAAATCCGATGTTTCACTAATTGCAAGAAATGACTTGTTCAGCTTCAACCTCCCAGCTTTAATACCAGTATAGGACAGGGCAGTCCCTCCCCCCCTCTAAAACGTTGACATTCAGATTTATAAATGGGGTCCGTTGAAGGAACCAAGACATGAAAGATTATTTCCTCTTTCGTGTCGTAAAAAAAAAGAGAGAGAAATTCCTCCTGGGCACTATATCCTTTGCAGACCCAATTTGGTAATGAGAAATGCTGTGGTGCTTTTCTCCCCCAGATCCATTTGTATTTGTCTACTCTCCCTGCCCACCCTTGTGTGTTCTGGAGGAATTCCTTCATTCAAAAGGGCTGGGTCTCTGGGTCCCCGGTCTCAGGACACGATCCAAACTCAATTGACTATTTTCAGAACTATTTTCAGAATCAAAGAATGAACCGGGCGAGGGGGTCATTTTTCCTGTGAAGCTATTTTAGGTCAGACTCTACAGCCCCCTGGCAGTCCGCTGTATGGCAGTTCCCACACTCTTGTTCCATAGGTCGGGGCTGCTGTGATTGGCCGGCATTTAAAAACCACAATAAACAAAAGACAATGGTTTGCATATAGACGACGATAGTGTGTGGTCAAACGGCGTGCCCATTTCCTCAGTGTTTTGTCAGCGAGAAGGTATGCTATCCGTCGTCAGCTGCAAGGCACCATTGAAAGAAAATAGGTCCATTAAGATGATGTGTTAGTGTTGATCAAACGTGATAACCTTAAAAATAAAAGGGCAATGGGGGGGGGGGGGGGGGAAATACCCCTAGCTTACTACTTTCCCTCACCCCGAGGGAAGGGAATTGGTTTGTGTTTTTCCTAGACAAAAGAGTGCCCCCGGCTAATTCTTCAATGTCAGTGTCTGTTGTTTGGGTGTTTGTGTGCATGTTTGTGCTTTTCTTCTTTTTAATTGGCTGCATGACAATGCGATTAAGAAAACACCACATAATTTAGTACGGAGGATTCACGAATTCACATTCTCCTGAGTAAGTGTAGGCGTACGGTGCTATTGAGTAAACAGTGTTGTTGGATTAGGAGGTACAATGTCAAACCTCTTTTGTTATTTGCCGTTAATGACGATCATCTCTCTCATCTCAGGGACCCCCTACCAAACCAGCCCGCAGGCAAGGTGGCTGGGCAGAGGAGAGCACTGGGGCTGGTTCTGCCAAGTAAGTACCCCCAGCTACTTGTATCTATCTCTATCAACAACGCATAAACCTCCAGGGGTGGCTGTGGCTCAGGAGGTAGAGCCGCCGTCTAATGATGGCAAGGTATACGGTTTGGCATTTCGATCCCCGCCTGGCCTCGTGTCGAGGTCTCCTTGGGCAAGATAATGAACCCAATGAGTGGGCCGGCGCCTTGCATGGTAGCTTTCCGCCATTGGTGTGTAACTGTGTATGTGAGTGTGAATGGGTGAATGAGAGGCCATTGTAAAGCGCTTTGGAATAAGGCTCTATATAAGTGCAGTCCATTTACCATTTACCAGTATAAACCTACCACACATGAAGAGCGTTACAAATGCACAGCTTTGGCATGTGGTCTGGATTGGGCATCTGGATTCGCTCTTTCAATATCAATGAACTCTCTAATCGTGGAGAAGGAATATTTATCTATGTATATGTTGCGTGTTGGGCTGTGAATCAACAAGGTTACAAGGAGCCTCTCTGGAGCAAGGGAACTCTCCATTCATCTTCATCTGAGGAGGGAGGCTGTAATTGACATGGTTAATGCATCAGCCACAGGAGGGCAGTGTTAGTCAGCTAGCCACTTCATCACGAGGGTTAGGACCACTTAATCACCCCTGACCAACCCTGTCTGCTCTTCAAAGGAAAACACCCCAAGAACGGGAATTCACAAAATTAGAAGAAATGTTATGAATATCGTCATTTTGTACCATAGGGAGAAGTGGGAAAATCTCAGGGCGAAAAAACCCAGTATCCCCAAAATTAACCCGTTTGCAGATATTCACAGTTAACTCCTATGTGGCAGTTCGTCAGTGTGACCGGCAGGCAGATTGTGGAACTGCTTCTCCAGTCTTCCGGATGGTTCCCCCCACCGCTGGCGGCTCTCTGCTCCGGTCTCTGCGGGGTAGGGGAGACTGTAAGATGCATCAAGCCTTACATTGAAGTCAACAGGCCGAGTCAATCGGGTTTATTTGTGTGGTTTTCTGCGTCATTAGTGCAAGTAAAAAGAACAGCAAACTCAATATATCTTTTCTTTTCTTTTTTTTTCCTCCACTGTCGGAAGGTCAGGGTGTCGCTTCCACGCGTCGACTAACCCGTCTTGATTCCTGCTTTCAGATAGATTGGAATACAGGAGGTGTTAAGGGTTTCTCACGTGCATTGATCCTCTCTTGAAACAAAGTAAGTAATGGTCCCCCCTGGAACTGGCAAGGACTTTACGTTCAATGTCACCCCTCGTGCTCAATCACCGCCGAGCCTCCTCCCACTAATCCCGGGCGCGGGGAAAAATCCAGGGATTTGTCGATCTATCACCCCTAATTGACACTAAATGATCTGTCAGTTTATTGATGAACCTTTGAAGCCGGGTTGTCACAATATATTTTATCCCTAACAACTTTTTTCCAGACAGTTTTACCATGTCTATCGCTCCGCCTCACATGAGTCTTAATCAAGGGGTCTGTAATGTGTCTTAAGTGTCGCCACCCTCCCTCCGCCCCCCCCCCCCTCCGCCCACCCCCACCCCCCCAGACAGGACAGGACACAGTCCAAGGGCAGCAAGGTGGGCTCCTCAGCTACCCTCTCTCCGCTGCGTGTGATTGGCTGGGGCCACAGCTCCTAGAGCCCACATCCTGGATAGCATCAGAACAGAGAGAGAGAGAGAGAGAGAAAGCCATAAAAGTCATAAAAGTATGGATTGATGTATGTACAGATATGTATATTTTGAATCTCAATGGAATCACCTGTGTAAATAAAGGACGCATAAATGAATGAATAAATGATAAATCAGAGATGAGTTCCAACAGCAGTGAGTGTGATCTTAGGTGGTTGTGGTAGTAGAGGGGTGGTTGGGCGGGGGGTCCGTGGGTCTTTGCTGCCTCTCTCCTCCAGGCGAGGGCCTAAGGCCGGGGTTGGTGGGGAGGCTGGGGGGCACGTCTGCTTTGTCTGTCCCCCCCAGGAGTGAGCTCTGCCTCTGGACCTGTGGACCCTGGCCAGGTCTCTCTGCCATCTACTGCACACACACACACAGACACACGCACGCACACAAACGCACACACACACACACACACACACACACACATACACACACACACACACACACACACACACACATACACACATGATGGGTCTCTATGCTCCCTGTCTCTGTGCTCTTACCACTGACACGGTCCCATAGTGGCTGAAACCACCAACCAGTACATGTAGTACTGCGGAGAGGGGAGTCTTCAAAGATTAGTGTATTGCAGTTGATTTGATTCCTAAACAGCTTAAAATGTTGTTATACATCACATTTTTAAATGTGAAGCATCATATTTAGGACAACATTAACTATTGGTATTAAAAGCTGTATATAGAGGAATGACTGTAAATGTTGTTTTCTGTGAAACCAGTAGGGGGCACTCCTCAACCAGGGTAACCAGCAGAGGCCTAGTGTAGCACCGTGCATCTCTCTCAAGAAATGAACCCAAGAACCATATACCACATAGAATAACTTTGTAAAGAGTTGTTTTTACAGCTAAGAATACACAGACTGTCCATTAAGTGTTACAAATTGGGGTTTGTGTGTTCCCAGTGTTTGTGCTTGGTGGTCAGACTGAGTGTATTTGGCCGTGTGTAATATTATCCCCGAGCCCCTCCTGTCCTGCCATGCAAAACACTGTCATGCTAAAAATACCGTGTTGAGGTGAGAATGTGTGAAAAGACGGCGATTCTGGTGTTGGGCGTGCCGCTGTCCAGCTGGGGCGTTGAGATGGAGGCGGCTGAAAATAACTCACTGCTCCAGTCAGGGGATGGGGGGGTGTGTGTGGCTGAGATCACTACTCCAGTCAGAAGAAGAAGAAGAAGAATGTTTTATTTACCATGCAATTTACGTCAGTCAATTGTTGGAATTTGGTATTGTTTTGCTCTAGGCACAGGGTCAGCCATAGTCTGCGTCCCTGGAGCAGTTGGGGGTTAAGTGCCTTGCTCAAGGGCATATGCAGCTCCCTCCTGAGGCGGGGATTGAACCAGAGAGATCACAGGTCCAGTCAGGGGATGGAGGGTGGGGGGGGGGGTGATGGGGGGCTGAGAGATCACTGCTCAAAAATCATGTATGCTTTCTTTTTTCTTTCTACAATAAAGGAATCAACGATGGATTCATCTTTCAGATGGAATTCGAATAACTTTGAAAAATATTAATATAAACCCCTCAAAAAAAGTTCGGAAACGCTTTTTTTGTTGATTATTCCTCCCTTTTAATAATACCAATTGGTATTGTATTTTATATCGTTCGAAAGCCTGATTAGTCACCTTTACAACGAGGTACAACTTGTAAGGATCATGCATTCGTGGAATGAACAACACAGCTAAACGTGTGGGTAGCGGCCCAAAGATATTTGCCAAAATCCCCTATATTCTTCTGTTGGTATTCACTCTCGTTTTGAGTTGCTTGGTGGATTGGATGATTGCACTCTCCCACAGTAATAAGGAAAAAACAACACATATTGGCCATTTTTACACTTTATTAATTTTACATTGTCAGGGACCTCAGTAGTGTGTGGAAGATCCATACGCAGTCACAACAGCTTGACACCTCCTCCTCATGCTGGTCACCAGCCTGGTCACACACTGCTGTGGGACGGCATCCCATTCCTCAACTAGGATTTGCCGCAAGTCAGCCAACATGGTTGCGTTGGTCACTCTGGCACGTACAGCACGCCCAAGCTGATCCCACAAGTGTTCAATTGGGTTGAGGTCTGGACTCACGGCAGGCCATTCCACCCTCTCCACTCCCAAATACTGGAGGTGCTCTGTGATGATCCTGGCTCTGTGGGGGCGAGCGTTGTCATCACGGAGGATGGAGTTAGGTCCCAGATTCTGGAGATATGGGATCGCCACTGGCCCCAGAATATAATTCCTGTCAATTAGGTGCCATTCAGGTGCCAGTCACACACCTGTGACTGACATACACCTGCCAGCATTTGAAGCTCAAAACGAGAGTGAATACCAACAGAAGAATATTGCACGTTTAGCTGTGTTACTCATTCCATGAATGTATGATCCTTACACGTTGTACCTCATTATAAAGGTGACCAATCAGGCTTTCCAACGATATAAAATACAATACCAATTGGTATTATTAAAGGGGAGGAATAATCAACAAGAAAAGCGTTTCAGAACTTTTTTTGAGGGGTTTATATATACAATGAGATTGTATTTTCAAAGGTTCACATAGAATGGGCCTTTAGTGATATTGTAGCACAGAGCTACATGTCTTTCGTCTATTCCTTTACAGCAGAAGTCTAACAACTATCTTCACTGTTCCTCAGGTCTGTACGGAGGCCCGCCGTGGAGGACCAGGAAGAGTAAGTTCTCCTCATCAAGCTGCCTGCATTATGTATGCCATTATTTACCTCAGATGTTGATTTGAACCAAGTGTTCAATTTCATATTCAGAATACAGTACAGGGCAGGATTGGGCCAATTTAAATGTTTGTTTGTTTGTTTCTGTTGCTCTGAAGTGTAAATTGCCGTACTTTAGGGTTGTCCTTGGTTGCCACTAATCTTCGCCTTCCAAGAACAATCACTTAACATGATTAAAACCCGGCGTGACCCAGTTGTCATCACTTATCGTCGTCGGAAGCCGAGTTAGCCCGTTATTCTAGTTTTTCCGTCCTGCCCGCTTACGTACTAGGGCCTTAAGACAGCAGTGCGGGTGGAGGAGGAGTGTAGAGGACATGGCTGTTTTGTGTTTTACTCATCACGGCCGGAGCCCGGTGCTTAAATAAATGTCCGAGTTGAGACACAGGGCCGCACAGCGAAATAGTCCCTTTGATCTATGCCTTTTTTTTCACTGGCAACCCTCCTCAGTAACAGTTATTTACGGTGCAACACGCTGTGTTGGGTTTTGATTCATTCTTAGGAGGGATGTTGTTGGACCTAGGCTGGCTCGCTGTGAACCCCTGGGCTGTCACTCTGACGGGGGGAGCAGTCTCACTGATGCCGCGGTGTCTTTTTGGCAGCGGCGGCTGTAGTCTCAGTCTGCAGCAGACGTGAGCAAGCCGTCCTATCAGCCCCAATCTGCAGCCTCGCTCAGACTGAGAAAAAACAAAAACAAACAAAAAAAACAACAACAGGCCCATCATCAAAGCGAAAGAGCCCGGTCCAAGTCTGGCTCCCTGTGATGACCTCACCGCTGGGCCCGCCTTTGGAAAAACGTTCAATAATTCATACTCTCACACTTCCTCTTTTTTCTGCAGCCGACGCCTGCGACCGCAGACCCCTCAGGGCTCCGATGATGAAGGAGGTAAGAGCACCCTTGCATCCCCCCCCCCCCTGTCCCCGCATCTCTCCTCCCCGGGCAGAGAGGAGCCCTCCAGCCCCTCCTGCCTCTCCCTCTCTCTCCCCGACCGACCGCATTCATCCCCCGGAAATAGGAGCAGATAAGCGGCCAGTCGGATCATCCTTTCTCTCTGATGCTCGGAGCATATTTCAACCCACCGGTGTGTAAAGTGAGGAATCCTCTCTGTTAGCGGCGCTGGAGCTTTTGACCACCCGGCGTGTGAGACGCCCCCCCCTCCCCCCCTCCCCTTTAACTAGGCAGAGAGTGCACCACACAGGCCCCCTTGTAGATGAAAGTGACAGGTGAATATGTTCATTTGATAAGGTTAGAGCTGTCGCTATAGGGAACCATCTGTAATCTCTCCCTCGCTCACTTCACATCACACAAAGTCCATAACAGACTTTTGAGTATTCAGTAACCCCCCCCCCCCCCCCTTCTCTTATTCATTGGCTGGAGCGTGGCAGGGTTTAAGTGGCTTCCCCCCCAGCCCCCTAGAGCAACTTCTTTGCCGTTTCACACTCGCATACACTCACACACCACACACCACACACACACTCACACACAACGTGCTGCGGGATCCAGCGGGAACTCTCCGGCTTTGACTCCTGCACCTCCGGGCCCCGGCGCTCCGCATCACAAACAATGTCATGATAGAGAGGGATGGGGGGGGGGGGGGGTTAAGGGGGGGGGGGGGGGGCGTTTCAACAAAGCACAGCCAGGGATAATTGTTCCATTTTTCGGGGGGCAGAGCGGCGGGGGAAATAAGGGTGAAATTGCCTCAGCAAAGATAGGAGTGGCAGAACCCCGGTTAGCCCTCTCTCTCTGCTTGGCCCACATTATTTAAGGAGTCGTATATACATACCAATGACAAGAGACTGGTCCAGTAGGGCGGGGGGGGGGGGGGGGGGGCGGGGGGAGGGCAAGGGAGCGTATACACACCAATGACAAAGGCTGGGACGGCGATGTGTCAGGACGTGTTCTCTGAGGTGTTGTGTGCTGACATGTTGAGATGGGGGGGTGGGGTGGGGCGGGGGGGTTACTGAGAGGTACTGAGGTAACTCACACCCGTCACTCAAATAAATGAAACGTACGTTACATATACCTTCCATTATAGCCCTCTTTAGGAATCTGAATTGAAACCCCATGAATGTTCTCTACCATTTTTTCCATCTTTGAGATTATCTTATGTAACGAATACCGTTATTGAAAGGACATAGACAAAACAATGTACTGTCTCCTGGTTTCCATGACGATACCTAATTTTGTCTTCGTTTGATCACTGCAAATGTTCATTAACATAACATAACGTTCCTTTTTTTTGGGATAATGGCTGAAATTTGCGCTGAAATATTTGCCCCTTTGTTTATGTATTAATGTGGTTCACTTCAGGAGCTGACAAGGACATGCATGTGCACACACACACACACACACACACACACACACACACACAGTGGCTGAAAGGGTCAGTTGTGTGTAGCCTCCAGTGTCGCGGTGCTCTTCCAGTAAATGCAGCAGTCCAGATTATCCTCCCTGTGTGGAGGGAGACCTCTTAATGCAGTGCCGCAGGCTGGGGGGGGCAGTGGAAATTGCAGTGCAGAGGGTTAGTGAGATAGCCCCCTCTGATCTTGATTACGTCCACTACCTTACGTCTCCCTGCCTCTCTGCCTGCCTGTCTCCCTGCCTCTCTGCCTGCCTGTCTCCCTGCCTCTCTGCCTGCCTGCCTCCCTGCCTCTCTGCCTGCCTGTCTCCCTGCCTCCCTGCCTCTCTGCCTCCCTGCCTCTCTGCCTCCCTGTCTCCCTGCCTCTCTGCCTCCCTGCCTCCCTGCCTCTCTGCCTCCCTGTCTGCCTGCCTCTCTGCCTGCCTGTCTCCCTGCCTCTCTGCCTCTCTGCCTCCCTGCCTCTCTGCCTCCCTTCCTCTCTGCCTCCCTGCCTGCCTGTCTCCCTGCCTCCCTGCCTCCCTGTCTCCCTGCCTCTCTGCCTGCCTGTCTCCCTGCCTCTCTGCCTCCCTGTCTCCCTGCCTCTCTGCCTCCCTGTCTCCCTGTCTCCCTGCCTCTCTGCCTCCCTGTCTCCCTGCCTCTCTGCCTCCCTGCCTCCCTGCCTCTGCCTGCCTGTCTCCCTGCCTCTCTGCCTCCCTGCCTCTCTGCCTCTCTGCCTGCCTGTCTCCCTGCCTCCCTGCCTCTTTGCCTCTCTGCCTCCCTGTCTCCCTGCCTCTGCCTGCCTGTCTCCCTGCCTCTCTGCCTCCCTGTCTCCCTGTCTCCCTGCCTCCCTGCCTCTCTGCCTCCCTGTCTCCCTGTCTCCCTGTCTCCCTGCCTCTCTGCCTCCCTGCCTCTCTGCCTCCCTGTCTCTCTGTCTCCCTGCCTCTCTGTCTCTCTGCCTCCCTGTCTCTCTGCCTCTCTGCCTCCCTGTCTCCCTGCCTCTCTGCCTGCCTCCCTGCCTCTCTGCCTCTCTGCCTCTCTGCCTGCCTGTCTCCCTGCCTCTCTGCCTGCCTGTCTCCCTGCCTCTCTGCCTGCCTGTCTCCCTGCCTCTCTGCCTGCCTGTCTCCCTGCCTCTCTGCCTCCCTGCCTCCCTGTCTCCCTGTCTCCCTGCCTCTCTGCCTGCCTGTCTCCCTGCCTCCCTGCCTCTCTGCCTCTCTGCCTCCCTGCCTCCCTCCCTGCCTGCCTCCCTGCCTCTCTGCCTGTCTCCCTGCCTCCCTGCTTCTCTGCCTGCCTGCCTGTCTCCCTGCCTGCCTCCCTGCCTCTCTGCCTGTCTCCCTGCCTGCCTCCCTGCCTCTCTGCCTGCCTGCCTGTCTCCCTGCCTGCCTGCCTCTCTGTCTCCCTGCCTGCCTGCCTGCCTGCCTGCCTGCCGGGAGAATGTCCACATTCACAGCAAATTATCCCCTTTTGATATTTACATGCTCCAGCGGGGACGCCGGGAGGGGGGCGGGGGGGGGGCGTAATAAGGACACGCTTCGGGGGGGAGGGGGGGGGGGGGGAGGGGGGGGGTAATACGGACACGCTTGGGCCGCACGCCCGCGAGACAAACCAACCTTGATGGATGTCCAGGACAGGGAAGGGAGTGTAGGAGGTAATGTGTGTGTCAGAATGTGCCGGAAAGAGACAGCTTCTTCTGATGGAGTCACCCCCCTTTCCTTCTGGAAAAACACACGCTTGTTATTACTGCTAGGCCCCCCCTTGACCTCCCGTAATCGGTTTAGAATTTGAAACTGATTTAAAACAAAAAATAATAATGTTGTTATTCTTTTCTACTTAATAATAATAATAGAGTTTGCATATATAGAGATCCTACCCCTCGATGCTTGCTTGCTTGCTTCACATTGAACTTTCCTAGAATTGTGTTGATAGTGCATTATTGGCTGAGACGGTGCTGGGGCGGTGGAGGAGGGGGCGGGGGGGGGGGGGGGGTGGAGGGAAACAACCCAGGAAGCCATTTGCAAAGAGCTGGACGGTGAGGCTTTTTGATGTCATTGCGCTAAGACCATTAAATTTGATTGGGGGTCCTGAGGGGGGGCTGATTCTGCTGAACGCTGAGCTTTGTAAACGAGAGGACAAAGTGTCATAGGAAGCTCATGAATATGAAGCACCCGCCCGCCCGCCCGCGCCTGCATTTATTTGGATATCAGAAACACAGATGAATCTTGTCAGCCGCTAAACGAGTGTGGCATTTTTAATTCTGTTTAATTAAAAAAGAGAAAGGAATAAGTTATCAACTGAAGAGGAGGGTTTTGTTGTTATCTGGTTTGTTGTTATCTGTGAAAAGTCGCTGGAATTTCTTTTCGATGGACGTTTTTTTTTGTTCCACGTTTCCTTCAAGCGCAACAACAACCCTTCAGAACTTCAAATTTTTTATGTTCTCTGTGAACACAATCAAACAAGTTAAACATTTTATATTTTTCCCTCACTTTTCATAACTTGATGGATAGGAGTAGGACATGATAAGCTTAGGCTTCATCCTACTCCCTTTCGAACAGTGATACCTGTATTTTTCGTTATTAACTATTTGTTTTTTATTTTAAATCATGTTCGAAATAAAGATTCATTCATTCATTCATTCATTCATTCATAACTGAGGACCCTCAGTTTCCAATGAGTATAGCTAGCTAAAGTCAAAGAGCATCTAAAACAGATATTTCTCAGCGAATAGTAGAAATGTTTTATAGGAAGGTATTCTGAAGGAGTGGTGACACAGACCCCCAGATCTCCCCTCCCCATCAGATCCTGCCTCCCATCTCCTCACCTCTATTTAGCTCCTCTATTGACTTTCCCCTCGGGGTGCAGCGCTGTGTTTAGAGATTACTGACAACCCTCCTCCTCCTCCCTCCTGCCCTGCTCCCTCCACCGCTCTCTGACACCGCTCACAGCTCAGCAGCTAATAAGGAAACGTAGCTGTAGCTATCCCTCTCTTCTCTAGACAGTCACAGCAACCTGACATTCTGTTTTCACGTGACTAAACAAACTGTTATAGCTTAGTAGTTTATGACTGTCTGTTTTTCCCAAGTACTGTAGGTATACCGCCTTCTGTCATATTGCCGTCATACTGCATACCAGGTTATTTCGAAACAAGGCAGTTTATAAACAAGGCAGGTATTAAAAATCCCCAAATCCAAGCCTCTTCATTTATTTTTCAATAATTATCCTATTTTCCTCTCACAGTTTCTCCCTCCCTTTCCCCTCCCTTTCCTCCCTTTCCTCCCTCCCCCCCCCCTCTTCCACTCCCAACAAAAAAAGTCAGAAAATCTGAAATGTTGCGGCCGCGGAAAAAGTTCGCCCTTCCTCCTCCTCCTTTCTTCGGGAGAGACGCCATTCTCTGTCCTGTTGCGTTCGGCCAATTAAAGCGGGTTCCCACTGTTCCAGCAGCGGGCTGCCGGCTCCCGGCCCCGCCCGCCCCTGCCAGGCCGCACCGTGACTTCCGACCCCACACAGATGGGCCCGCGAGCAGCGCTAACTCCTGCTAGCTCCGTGGGCTAGGTAGCCAACCCAGCCACGTCGGAGTGGCAGAGTGGACACGGAGGTCGGCCTTCCCGGGCCACCGCGGGGTCTTGGGGGGGCGGCCGCTGCTGACAGGGCCCAAATGCTGGGGTAGCGGGGGGGCGGCTTTCCGGGGAGCCCCTGGCCAGCCGCCCCGCTCGCAGCGGGAAGAGCTGCCGCCTCGCCTGCTGAATATTCATGGCCGCCTGGCCGCGGTGACAGGGCAGGTCTTAGGAGGATGTAGGGAGAGAGGGAGCGAGAGGGGGAGAGGGAGAGGGAGGAATCAAATGCCAATTTACTGAGGCACACGCACGCACACGCACAGACACACAGACGCACACAGAGACACACACGTATGCACGCACACACACACACACACACACACACACACAGATACAAACAGAGACACAGACACACACACATGCACACACACATACACACACACAGACACACAGAGACACGTACGCACACACACAAAACTGGCATAATGTACTCTGCAGAGCAGACTGATTGTGTCTTTGAAATTAGCCCCTCTGTGATCCAGAACAGGGATCACTACCAGGTGACTGACCGTTCTCTCTTTCTTTCTTTCTTTCTCTCGTCTCTTTTAGGACTTAGCAGTTAGGAGATGAAGATGAGATGGTTGTATATGGAAGACAGGACAGTGGTGTTGAGATCTCTGTGTAATATGTGTGTGATATGTGTGATATGTGTGTGATGTGTGTGATATGTGTGTGTGTGTCTGTGTTTCAGACATCCCAGTGATCCCAGACCTGGATGAAGTCCAGGAGGAGGACCTGACCATGCAGATCGCCGCTCCCCCAAGGTGCCCCCCCCCCCCTCCCCCACCGTGACCCCCTCCCAGTCCACTCTGTACTTAGTCTAGTTTATTAGTTGATAGTTTTGTGTAGTTAAAAGAAAAAGAAGAAAAAAAGACATATAAGCACAATGAATAAAGACATACAAACCTATCGCACACATTTGCAGCACAAACAAGCAGGCACAGATGACGGCAGAAACATCAATGTGGCTCATGCAATAAAAACAATACAAAGGGGACAAGGGAAAAGAAAATGGTCACAGCAACCAACCACATTGAAAGCACATACAAGACATACATAGTAATAATAATTAATAATTCATTACATTTATATAGCGCTTTTCCGAGGCTCAAAGACGCTGGAAGGAGGGTAGCAGAGATGCAGAGATGCAGGAGGGTAGCAGAGATGGAGAGGCAGCGTAGATGATTGTGTCACATATAACACACTTGGTCTAAGTTGCTCTTCCACAACATCCTCCAATCTCTCCCATTTCCATGGATGGATTAGTTCCAGGTGGTCCCTTTTGGAGGTCTTACACATACAGTACAGTAATACACTGGCAGGTTTCTTAGCCAAGCTAAGGCTCAGACCCACCCACGCCCAATACCTGCCTCAGGTGTACAGTAAAAGGTGTAAAAACAGAGCGGTTGTTGATGATGGTGACTTTTGAATGTCACCTGAATGAATGAATGAATTTATTTGACAATTTGTTTTTAATGGGGTATACAGTTATCGTTCCAAAGGAGCCTAAAAAGCATACACATATAAAAGAGAAAGAAAAAACCCGTCAAGGATAACACAAGAAAGCCAGAGGCTTATTTCCATGGTGGTCCTTTGATGTTAAAAGATGTAGAAAGGTAGAGAGATAAAAGATGAGAGGTAGAGAGATAAAGATGTAGAAAGGTAGAGAGATGAAGATGTAGAAAGGTAGAGAGATGAAGATGTAGAAAGGTAGAGAGATGAAGATGTAGAAAGGTAGAGAGATGAAGATGTAGAAAGGTAGAGAGATGAAGATGTAGAAAGGTAGAGAGATGAAGATGTAGAGAGGTAGAGAGATGAAGATGTAGAAAGGTAGAGAGATAAAGATGTAGAAAGGTAGAGAGATAAAGATGTAGAAAGGTAGAGAGATGAAGATGTAGAAAGGTAGAGAGATAAAGATGTAGAAAGGTAGAGAGATGAAGATGTAGAAAGGTAGAGAGATAAAGATGTAGAAAGGTAGAGAGATGAAGATGTTGAAAGGTAGAGAGATGAAGATGTAGAAAGGTAGAGAGATGAAGATGTAGAAAGGTAGAGAGATGAAGATGTAGAAAGGTAGAGAGATGAAGGATGAGAGGTAGAGAGATAAAGATGTAGAAAGGTGGCGCAGTTGGTAGATATATACTGAAAAACGTCACCACTCACTCACTGCAATGTAAGTTGCTTTGGATAAAAGCGTCAGCTAAATGGCATATATTATTATGATTATTATTATTATTATCATCCTATGATTAATGCGGCCCTGCTAACAGGGGCCTTCGCTCACGGGGGCCCTTTGATTTACCGGCCAGCGAGACACACGTCAACATGTGTCGGGGTATGTAGCGGGGCCGTAGCGGGCCTGTGACTGCGGTGGAGGAGGTTATTAGGCTGGGGCCCCGCTCTCTGTGCGAGATAATATCCACATTGAACTCATTGCGGGGGCAATGTAGCGTGTAATGCGCAGTAAGTAGGGCTGGCATGCACTGCTAGGCCCTGGCTACTCTCTGAGCCCCCCTCCCCCAGCCCCCCCACCCCTCTCTCAGAACCCCCCCGCCCCCCCCCCCTCTTAATTCCAACCACAGATAAGCAGCTGGGTTTCAATTTGAGAACGTTACCTCTTGGCGGCCTTCCCTGATCTCCGGAGTCTTCCGTGAAACTAAGTCTTCGCAGCCCCAGCGCGGCGGCGGTCGTATCCCAAACTTTCAGAGAAGCTTCTAGTCCTCCGCCTCACAGAGAGGGAGACTCTGGATCTGTGTACTGACTGTGGTGGTGGTGGTGGTGTTGTGTTGATGCTGTATTTTCTCTGTTGTTGTCGTCTCTGGTGTTCTGCTTTGTGTCTTAACAGATCCGTGATGTGAACGTAGTACTGAGGCTCTAATGAGGATGCCTTGTTTTTCTGTTTAAAGGAGAAGGGTATGCTTGGATCTTTTTGTAATGTTTTTTGTTTTCCCCCCACTCCCCCCCCCTCCCACTTCCAGCATCCAAGTAAACCGGGTAATGACCTACAGAGACCTGGACGATGACCTTATGAAGCACGCCGCCTTCCAGTCCCTGGTAAGACAAATCACCACAGGAACCACAGACAGGTTTTTTTTCTATTTTTTTTTTCTGTTGTCCTCTATGGCTCAGTTAGTAGAGCATGGTTGTTGGTTCGAATCCCCGCCGGGACCATATTATATACTGAAAACATGTATGCAGTCACACTGTAATGTAAGTCGCTTTGGGTTAAAAGCCTCAGCTAAAATGGCATACTACTACTGTTTTTTAGATTCTCTTCATCCATTTCTATCCTACCACTAGACACACACCAGCCTCAAACCTCTCCTCTCCTCCTTCGTAAGGGGGTCATATTAGGTCGTACGTCGTCCACTAATCAAACAAACTTGCCCGGTGCCGCTGGTAAGTAACCGTGTGTTTTCTGCAACCTCAGTACATTTCTCTCCTCCTCTAAGGTCTTCTCTCTGCTTCCCTTCCTCTCTCTCTAGGACGGGGAGATTGACTTGAAGCTCCTCACCAAGGTTTTAGCTCCGGAGCAGGAGGTGAGGGAGGTGAGAGAGTTTTCAGTAAATATAGCTGTGGTGGGTCTCTCTGAGGGGGCGTCCAGCTGCTT
This sequence comes from Nansenia antarctica, assembly GCF_963989245.1. Classification (NCBI taxonomy): domain Eukaryota; kingdom Metazoa; phylum Chordata; class Actinopteri; order Argentiniformes; family Microstomatidae; genus Nansenia; species Nansenia antarctica. Next base: position 33,501,660 of record NC_137674.1, on the reverse strand, counting down.
CTGGAGCGCCGGGGGAGGTCGACCGCCGCGTCTCCCAGGTAATCAAGATTTATGATGTGTGCATTAACACCCTCTGCTCCTCTTTCTCTTCTTTTCTCCCCCCCCCTACTCTCTCTCTCTCTATCCTTCTTTTTGCTCTCCTTATCTCATCTTTCTCTTTCCTTCTCTCTCTCTCTTTCTTTCTTTCTTTCACTCTCTTTTCTCTCTCTCTTTTCTCTCTCTCCCTCCCTTCCTCCCTCTCTCTCTCTCCCTCCCTCCCTCCTTCTCTCTCTCTCTCTCTCTCTCCCTCCCTCTCTCTCCCTCCCTCCCTCTCTCCCTCTCCCTCCCTCTCTCCCTCTCTCTCTCCCTCTCTCTCCTCAGGAGGATGTGGGTTGGGACTGGGATCATCTGTTTACGGAGGTGTCCTCAGAGCTGCTGACGGAATGGGATCAAGGAGAGAAGGAGGATCAGGCGGCGCTGCCTGTAACATGAGGCCTGGGCCGCTCCAGACTGGGTCGAGACGACTCCTCTGGGACCTGGGTGCACGTCTGCAACGCTCCGGTCGAACAAGGGGACCGCCACATGTTGTTGTTCATATCGGAAATTCTATTTTGTGTAAAAAATGTATTTATAGTTTTTTTTGTGTCTTTTTTTAATAAAAAAGTTAAGCAAACCTAATTTGAAGGTGCTTATATACTCTCATAAAGGACTGCTGGAGTTTTTATAGTAGGCTGCTTTTAGGTAATAGGGAGCTTTTATTATGCAACGGTTAGATCCGACCGAGCGTTGTGATTGGCTGAGAGGCCGTGCGGAAGCCGAGCTAACGTAGTGATATACAACGGCAAAACCGGTTTACTGTTCTGTTTGAATATTCACTGCGCACAACGTTACAAGACGAATCCCTCCCTCGCCAGACTTACCTCACAAAATGCACTTCGCCTGTATAACAGGTTGCAAATAGATGACCTTTCTAATGGAACACCTGTGGTATTTTTAGTGAAACACGTCAATAAGTCTGCCAAAAACTGCTAAAAGACAAACTCACTTTTGTTTTTAGAATCCCTTCAGAATGACGCGGTGCAGATAAAAAAAAAAAACAGCCCTCTGTCCTCAGCCCGCAGTATCCACCCCCTGCAACCTCAGATACAAGTCCAAGGTTGATAGTCGGCTAAGCTGAAATCCACTTGATTGTGGTCAAATGAACATTCCTCATTAAAGCCCCACAACCTTATTGTTATTGACTGTTCCATTGACTTTATCTTCCAGCTCTTCGATAGGAGAGCAGCCCCCTTGCTTCACTATTATCTCAAATGTATTGAGCAGACTTCCTATTGACACCTGAGGGATTAGCATACATTACTCCTTTTTTTTTACTGGATAAGGAAACACAGATCTTACTCCGCTAACGCTAAGACTAAGCTAGCTAGCGCCCAGGAGTGGGCTGTCAGAAGTTAAGGGACGACCGTGCGTCTTACCCAAACCATGGGAGTTTAGACGAGGTCATGCATGCATCAGGCCTGAGCATGCACCATGGACCCACTGCAAAAATATTACATTACCCAAATCATGGGAGTTAAGATGTTTCAAGTTTATTGTTACGTCACATTACACAAGTGTAAGAGAGTACAATTCTTAGGCTTCGGTTCTTGACATTGCAGCACAAGACAATAAGGCAATAAGCATAATTTAAGATAAAAAAGTGACAATAGTACAGGACACAAGTGACAAACAAGACAGGATACAAGGAGACAATTAGCAGTTTCCAGACAATTTGCAGACAATAAGGCAATAGGCATAATGATGCAATGCATGCATAGGGCTGAGCATACAACATGGACCCACTGCAAAAATAACGAGTTTTTTAGAAATCTCTGAGTGGTGAATCTAGATGGAGATTTCCTCTCCACTGTTGACCGTTGTACATGTCAGGAACCATTACCGTGTTTAAGACCACATGTTTGCACATAAAGGTTTAGTATGTAACAAGAATGTAACCGGCGGTTGGGTCATGGTTGTGAATAAAGCCTGGTGAAGGTCTTTGAAGCCAACAGCGGAGGCTGTTGAGGAAACAGGTTTAACATTTACAGACTGTGATTAAGCTTGTGTCTCCCTGAAGCAGAGAGGTCTCCTGACAGTTGGAGATACACACCACCAGCCTTGAGGACAGGCCGTGCACCGCGCGTCTCACAGCTCAATTACCTGTCATCCACGCCGCAAATAGACATAAAAAGATTCAACCCGGTAATTCGGTACACTTTAAACGGATATCACAGACGGTTTGTTAGCATTCAGAGTTCAGAACGACTTGCGGATCAGTCGGTCTGTCCACCTGTTTATCTGTCTCTTTATCTGTCTGTCTCTCTCTCTCTCTCTCTCTCTCTCTCTCTTCTCTCTCTCTCTCTCTCTCTCACACACACACACACTTTACAGTCTCTACAATTGGCTTATTTAGCCAGCCTTAATGAATTCTGCCCATATGCCCCGAGCAGCTGCTGCGTCGCCCCCTTTCCCCCCCCCCTCCCCCTCCCCCCCACGTCGCCCTTCCTCCCCCCCTCCCCTCCCCCCCCACCCCCCTCCCCTCCCCCCACCCCCCCTCCCCCCTGCGGAGCTGCGAAGTGCCCATCCGTGTAGAGACAACCTCTAGCTGTCTCTCCGGAGAAGGCCGAGCCTCCCACTCCTCTCTCTCTCTCTCTCTCTCTCTCTCTCTCTCTCTCTCTCTCTCTCTCTCTCTCTGCCACTCCTCTGCTGGCGCGGGGCCGCTGGCGTCTGAGGTGGACCCGCCACGCGGGGGAGGAGGAGGAGGAGGAGGGGCCAGATTAGGGCCTGGTGGTGGTGGTGATCACAGGGTTACGGCCCTACCTCAGACGATTGGCCGGCGCTACCATCGCAGATCACAGTAGAGGATTAGAGAGGGAGAGAGAGAGAGACGCTATTTGGCATACGCCTGCATCCAGCTCCTCAAAGTGACCTCTCTCTCTCTCTCTCTCTCTCTCTCTGTTCGCTCTCTTCAGTCCCCGCCCCTCCCTCCCTTTCTCTCTCTCTCTCTCTCTCGCTCTTCTCGCTCTCTTTCTCTCCCTTCCCTCCCTCCCTTTCTCTCTCTCCCTCCTCCCTCTTTCAGTATATTTCCTGATGCCGCAGCGAGGCTCAGAGTGACCTCTCAGTAGCTGAGCACACTGAATGTAATCACGTCAAGCCAACTGTAACACATACGTTACCACCACTACTGAGAGAGAGAGAGACAGAGAGAGAGAGAGAGAGAGAGAGAGAGAGAGAGAGAGGGAGAGAGAGAGAGAGGGAGAGATAGAGAGAGACATACACAGAGAGAGAGAGGGAGAGAGAGACAGAGAGAGGGAGAGAGAGAGAGACACACAGAGAGTGAGAGAGAGGGAGGGGGGGAGAGAGAGAGAGAGAGGGAGAGGGGAGAGAGAGAGAGAGAGACAGAGAGAGGGAGAGAGGGAGAGAGAGACACACAGAGAGTGAGAGAGAGAGAGAGAGAGAGGGAGGGAGGGGGGGGGAGAGAGACAGAGAGAGAGAGAGAGAGACAGCCTTGTAGTTCTGCCTCTTTGGCTCCAGAGGAAGTGTCACTGGGAGGTGATTCACTGGGAGGTGACACTTCTGGGTACTTTTTTTGTGATCTTTCAGTTAGTGGTCCTCTGTGGCTCAGTTGCTAGAGGCACGGCGCTAACAACACTTAGGTTGTGGGTTCGCTTCCTGCTGGGACCATATGTACTGAAATGTATACACTCACTGTGATGCAAGTCGCTTTGGATAAAAGGGGATAAAAGCGTTAAATCACTTAATTTAGTTATTCTTGACTTTTCAGTGATCTATTCAAGTAATGGAAGTATTACTTTACATTGCGACCCTCTAAACTAATATTGCACAAAAAAAGAACAATATGAATAATAATATTCCAGTTGATATGACGATGAAACGACAATCTGAGAATGTCTGAACTAAATATAATATATATTTATATATAAATTCACAGCGCCCTCCTCTTTGTTCACGACGTCACAAGTCGAAGCAACGCGGTTGGTTCTCAGCCCTTATTTAGGAACATGTGTTTTCTCACGTGAATCTACAGTTGGTTATTTTTAAAATAACTTTTCTTATATATCTAAAGTCAAACAGTCAAACATTGAGGCCATTCCAGGCAGCAGTCACAACGAGCTCTCAGGCAGAGAGCGGCGGAGTTGAAAGGATCGTTTATCTGTGTTTTTATTGGATGCCTGTGTGGAAATGACTTTTCAGTTAGTGGCAGAGAAAACAAACGCGGGAAGTAATACAATTTTAATAAAAACGGACCCAGGGCCTCCCCCCCACCCCCCCCCCCCCTAAAAAAAAACATTTCTTCCTCCCCGGGGTTGACGGGCTTGTCCTAATGTATTTTGATACATGGCGCTAATTGGAAGACGGAATAGAGATAATACGCCTCCATCTCCCGACCTAATATGCCGTGGCGTTGACAGAACTTTATACATCTTATCTGGTCTCAATATCTTGCCTTCCATATGGCCAAAAGCAATATGCTGATGTGTAATTAAAGCGTTAAGAAAATGGGGAGATGGAGGAGATAGGCCGGGGCCCGGCCCTGGGGCCCCTCGGACCGTGAGTGAGGGGTGAGGACAGACACACGGCCCAAAGCTCCAGGGATATTAGGAGCAGCTCCAGGGATATTAGCTAGCTAGCTTGTTCCTCCAGGAGCCACGCGCCGGTCACACGGCCTTTTCCAGTCACTAACCCTGGTCAGGGGGAGGGCCTAGTCAGGCGGGCGGGGAGGGGGGGGCGGGGGCGGTCAGCTGCTGTGGACCGGGCCAAGGCTGGAACGACGACCAGTGCCACCGATGAGGGATCTGATCTGGGATCTGATGAGGGATCTGATCCAATCATTACAGGGCAGGGGGGGGTAGCCAGGAAATAAATCATCAGGGCCATTAGTTTGTCCGTTATGAAGCTTTATTATGAGACGATGTTGTTATTTATTACGAGTCGATGTGGTGATGTGACGTGGTCGATGTTCACATGCGTGTACTGTATATGTACATGGGTGTGTTCACATGTGTGAACTTACATGTACAGGTACATGTATACGTACATGTTGTTTACACGGTCAGTTCTGAGTTCTGATTGTTAGAGATAAATGCGAATGCGAGCGTATTCAAAATGGGTTTGCGGCACTTTGAAACTGACCTGAGAAAGGAGAGCTGTTTAGTCCCGGTGTTCATTTTGCTACAAAGACTTGATGGTATTTCAAGTTTGAAAGAGAAATCCCCCCTGTCATAGAAGTAAGGCACCCAGATCAATATCATTCTATGATCAAAAGGGGGATTTTGCCTTTTGAAATGAAAATAGATTAAACAGATGTTTCATTCTTTTTTCATTCGATATACTGCACCTTTACAGAACCACAGGGGTGGTGGGGGGGTGGGGGGGAGGGGGGCGGGGGGGCAATCCACACCACATGAGAGAAAATAAAAACATGATATTTAAGCGTCCAAAGTTGGCTAGAGTTGGGAAAGTGTTTTTCAGTTTGACAGTGGTGTTTTTTTTTCTTCTCTTTTGTTAATATTCTATCGCTCTTGGTTGTTGTTTTTTTTGTTTACCCCAGGTGGGCCTGGACATGAAGTGACGAGGACGCTGGCAGCTTGGAATGCCCCTGGGCATCTTACCACTGTCATGTTGTCAAAGGGCTCTGGAGGGGGAGAGAGAGGGGGAGAAAGAGGGAGAGAGAGAGAGGGGGGAGGAGAGAGGACTTGGGTGGGGGGAGAGAGAGAAGGAGGGGGAGAGAGAGAGAGGGAGGGGGAGAGAGGGCTTGGGTGGGGAGAGAGAGGGCCGGTAGGGGGAGAGAGAGAGAGGGAGGGGGAGAGAGGGCTTGGGTGGGGGGAGAGAGAGCTTGGGTGGGGGGAGAGAGAGGGCCGGGAGGGGGAGAGAGAGAGAGGGAGGGGGAGAGAGAGCTTGGGTGGGGCGAGAGAGGGGGCCGGGAGGGGGAGAGAGAGGTAGAGAGAGGGGGAGAGAGAGGGGGAGGGAGGAGGAGAGAGAGGGCTTGGATGGGGGGAGAGAGAGGGCCGGGAGGGGGAGAGAGAGGGCCAGGAGGGGGGAAGGGAGGGGGAGGGTGGGCGGAGAGAGAGGGCGCGGGTGGCGTTCATAGGAGTTAGTTTTTTTCCCCAAGTACAAACGTAATAATATTTTTTTTTTAAACTCTCTGTTCTTTTTGTAACGGGGACATTGGCTGTCGGAATTCATTATTATTATTTTCCTCTTTCTCTTCATATTCTTTTGGTATTATGGGTGGGGGTTGAAGGGAGGGAGGGAGGGAGCGAGGGGTGGGGTGGGGAGGGGGGGGTTTGAACA
>NC_137674.1:33480327-33487827 GCF_963989245.1 Nansenia antarctica | reverse complement strand
TCACGCTGCATCCAGCCAGGTAAATATACCTCCGACTGTGGCTCCAGGCTTTGCACTTTAATTGTTTTGTACCAGAATATTGTGTTGTGTGATTTGAATTGACTGATTAGGATGTAATACCTTCAGATCACGTAATTACACTACAGGTACTGTACTGTGGTTCTCGTTGTATATCGTGTGTGATATTTTGAATCAACCTGATTTCATAGCACAGTTAACATAACAACAGTTTACAGGCTTTATTCAAGGTGACGTTATTCTACGTCTAGTGGTGTAATATCATGTTAAATGGCTTGAATTAGGCTTTTAAAAACAATTTGGAAACCGCACATGTGCTTAATATAGGCCAGATGTTTAAAGGCTGTATGATATCAACCTGGTGAATACATAAATATATAAAAAATAAAAAATAAATGAATAAATACAGACAACTAATGTTCAGCTTATTTAAACGCCCTCCTAGCCTACTTTAAAGCATTTTACTAAATGAAGTAAAAATGTTTCATTTCTCGAAGATGATATAGGCCTACTTATAATTTGACTACATTTCACCGTTCATATTTTATTTCAAACATAAGAACTTCGAATGATTGTCTTGTCATTCAATGCACGGAAGAATAAACACAAGAAAACGTTTAAAAGACGATTAATTTCATGACATTGATTACATTGTTTTATTTTGTATAACAGCTATGCTATATGAAATATTTATTTTTGATGAAGCCTTATTCTAAACAACAAAATAAATGTTCTCCTGAGACCCTGAGGTAAGTCGAGAGTTGGTCAAATGAATTTCTACCAACATAGCTTTTACACATTTCCTTGTGGTTAAAATCCGAGGTAGACTAAACAATAATGTAATAGAATTTGAATAATCTTAATGAAGACAGTATATTGTCAAAATACCAGATTTCAGATTTCTTTCTTGTCAGGTTTATAAACTAGTAAGATGTAGGTTTCATTTTTTAATTTGAGGATACTTTATATTGTAAAATGATATTTGGTAATGCTGAATACTTATGTAATCATCCAGTAGATTGTATTCTGTTGGCAAAGTCAATTTACCTTATCAACCAGGTTTTCTACCTCTGTTAAAAAATATGTATTTTAATATAATTAAAATACCCAGACCTGACTCTTTCCCTTAGAATGTTTGAAATCAGATGAAGCTATACAATTTCAAATGAACTGATTGATTTATTTGTTTATATTGTTTATTCAAATGCTCAATTATCATCATGATTATGCTCACTCACTTACTGCCATTCTGCTCAGAAATTGCTGGCTAACCTGGACACATCAACGTTGTGTGTGTGTGTGTGTGTGTGTGTGTGTGTGTGTGTGTGTGTGTGAGTGCGCGCGTGTGTGTGCACGTGCGTGTGCCCCAATCCCACCAATGCCTGTTCTAATTGTAAATGCGCCTTACATCTTAAGAGTGCCTCACTATAACATTTTGAAGTGGTTTTAGGCATAAATGGGATTAATTCCCAAAGAACGTCCTTTGCTTTTTCCTCCCATAATTTCATTTGCAGGGTCCACAGGATGAATAGCCAAGCAGGCAGTGATGTGGAACTGCAGGACAGGCCTAGCAAGCCTGGGGCTCAGCGCAGCAGCCTTCAGGTTATGTTACCTTGATAATGTCACAGCCTCAGATCGGCCACGCCCACAGTACAGGACACAGGAAATCCAATTATTCTCTAGTCTCTAATGTGTGGGAATTTTACGCTGCCATTAAAAAAAGAGAGGAAGAAATATATATATATATATATATATATATATATATATATATTCTGGATATATATATATACTTTGGCTCCAGTGTTCCACCGTAGTCCTACCTGTGTTGAGGTTGAGGTTCGGGTAGGGACAACTCTTTAGCATTCTAGCAATCTTCCTTCTTCTAGCACGACGACTGACAATGGCCCCTCGATTGAGCTTACTTATTTTGACTGGTGGATAGATGATTCACTTACTTACTTAGTCAAATGTATTTGTTGTAAGTTGCTTTGGAATAAGGTGTCTTCTAAATGCCAAAAATGTAAATGTAATTATCAAAATTATCATTTTTTTTAAACCAAAATGACTTATTTGTGATTGGAAGGGTACCATGTTTTCCAGATGTGTTATCCCATGCTAATGGAACTCTCGAATATTCCGAATTAGGACATTTTAGTTTTTCTGTTTACAACCAATAATGCTATAAATCTTTGGGCTAATTGGGAATGGCTATCTGTTCTAGTCAGTTGTGGGTATTTACACCATACCTTCATGTAGTTTGCCTATAATATTCGACACCCTCTGACATTGACATACTGTTTTAATTGAACGTGAGAGTGTGTGAAAATAAAACAATAATGATCCTATGGGATGACTATGATGTAGTATGCTAAGCTACGTTAGACATCTGTGAAGCCCTGAACTGAACCAGTCATGTGAGTCAAGTAAAACACATAGTTAGAGAAGTACTGGTATACAGTACTATCCCAGAACCAGTTTTCGTTTTGGCAGGCTTTTGAGTCATTTAGTCTTGGTCTTTGGATGAAGATGTACAATGGTTTTGGTCACATTTAGTCATTTTGGTTTTGGTGTAGTTTTGGTTGACGAAGACTGAAGGCATTTTAGTGTTGTTTGGCTCTACAAAAACTCTTTACATTTTAGTCGAGTTTAGTCGATGAGTAGGGCTAGACTAGAATGTTTTGGAGTTTTTGTGGACTGCAACTGCTCTGGAATGTTTTCCGGTTTTCGTCAACTGAAACTGGACTGGAACTAAGAAGGATGGAGGTGACTGGGGGTGTGACTAGAACTGGTGTTTATCTTCGTCTAAAGACAAAAGACTAAAAAGTGACTAAAAAGCCTGCCAAAAAGCCTGAGTTTAAACCAGCCCCTCAGTTCTGTCTGGGAGTCAGGCCGGTGTTTTTGAGAGCCGTACAGTATGGGGGGGGGCAGGCCCCCCCACCGGGCTCGGCCCTCTGACTGTTTTTGATTTAATTAAAAGGAAGAAGAGGGCACATCAATTCCGGCCGCGTGGCTGTGGAGATGACAGTACACAAATTGAAAGTAAGCAGCTCGCCAGAGCTAGGAGGGGGACCAGTTCATCATTAACATGGAACACAATTCTGTGTGCAATGTAACAAGATTAGAAACATTATTATCATTCCTCCCCCAGATATAAAGCGCTGTCACAGAGAGAGAGAGAGAGAGAGGGGGGGGGGGGGGGGGATCCCGAGTAGCCTCTCAGATTGGGAAAGGACTGAGATGGGGTTGAAGGAATGCAAGCAGGAAATTAGATAATAAACTAAATACTGTATTCTGATTTTGGAAGAAAAAAATAACTGTTTTGGAATTTCCTGATGTTTGAATGAGAGACTTACTTCTGGATGTACAGAGATTTACAGAGACAGTTTGGCTTGCATCTCAGGTAGAGATAGAGATAGAGACAGAGAGAGAGAGAGAGAGAGAGAGAGAGAGAGAGAGAGAGAGAGAGAGAGAGAGAGGAGAGAGAGAGAAAAAGATGAAGGGAGAGGGTGAACAGGGGCTTCTGTCAAAAGCATTAATTCCCTGTCATCCAGGGAGGGGTGTCACCTAAGATGGAGACGTCTGTGAGGATGGGGGGATTGTGTGGTTATCAGGACGTGGGGGTCCGTTTACACACACACACACACACACACACACACACACACACACACACACTCCTATCGTGGTACGGTGAATCGGCTGTGCTGCCACTGCAGCAGACAGTGATGCCGGGCCCGGATTAGGGCTTCAGCCCTGTGACTGCCTGCCATGATTACATCGCTTCACACACTTTTACACACCACGCCACCCTGCCTCCACTGATATACTTATCACTTACACACACTGACATGTCCCTGCTCCTCTCCTCCGCCGCTGCTGTTCCTCAAGCGAAGGGGGGGATTATGGCGTCTGAGGGGAAATGTGTTTCGGCGGCAACCGTCGAAAAAAGAACATCTTGAGGGAGATATAGTAGCTAACAGAGAAACGATGGAACACATGCCATCCCATAGTTTTCCCAGTCCCTGACAGGAAAGCTGTTTACCCCCACAGTAAAAGCGAATGTGGTTTTTTGAGTCTCTGCATAGTTTCTCTGTTGTGGGTTGGATCTACTACTGAGTCCTGTGACGATGAGGGTTTTATATGATGGTGTTCCCTTTCAGGAAATCCAGAGGAATGTGAATGAGTTTTTAGTCCAGAAGGAGGGTCTGTTAATGAACAGTAAAGACAGATGAGCTGCTCCGATGCCAAGCAGGTCGGCCTGAATTGGATTACTGAAGCTGAGATAGGGATGGATAGCTGTCCATGTGCCAAGTGGCCATTAGCTTGGCAGAGCCGCGACATGCCAATAATACTGTACACAAAACAGCCTCAGGATCTCCCTGAGTACACACTGGCTGCACTGGGGCGACTAACGGAGAGAGATCCAACCGGTCGAGAAGAAGGAGAACGGTTTAGATGTCTCAGATGTCAGTTAGAATGGAACACCAATGGGATGCTCCATAACCAACTGCCAATAAGAAAACAGTTTGAATTTGAAACTGTGTATCCTATCATATTTGATTTTGATTTTGATTTGATTTTGATGTTAAGTAGATTTTTACTCTACATCTCTTGGTTGTCTTTTGAGAAAAAAATACCGTTTATGGAATTCTTTTTGTAAATAGCCCATTTATAAACGGCTGTCATATCATATTTGTCGTTTTAGACGTCTCAGATGTCAGTTAGAATGGAACACCAAAGGGCATCACCAACTGCCAATAAGAAAACAGTTTGAATTTGAAACTGTGTATATATCATATTTGATTCAGATTTAGATTTTATTAGGATACATAGAATATTGTTCTATGTTAAGGTGATATTTACTCAACATCTCTTGGTTGTCTTTTGAAAAAAAGTCCTGTCAGAAAAAATACAGTTTCTGGCTTTTTTGTTGTTGTAAATACGATTTATAAACGGCTGTCATATCATATTTTATTATTTTATGAATGAACCCCCCCCTGCTTCCACTGTGTCCATGTCTCTAGAACGGCCCCATTGTACTGTTGTATGATTGAAAAGCCTAGCAAAGCCTGATGTCATCATGTTCTCCAGTGTGGCTCTATGGGCACCGACCAAGTACCGACCAATACAAGAGTGGACACACCAGCAACCCTGCCTGCCTCACCCCACTCTCCACATAGGCACAAGTGTGAAACCATCTCCCGGATGGCATCAATCACATTCAGCCAGCCGGTCCCAATGGGGAGGGGGTTGGAGAGGAGAGGAGAGGAGAGGAGAGGAGGAAGCACCGTTGGTAGTGATACATATAAAAGGCTGTGATGTATTAGGGCAGATGAGCATCAGCCTCCACTGACACATGACTGACAGCTCATTCGACAGCCTTGGGAAAGTGTGCAGGGAAACTTTCAATCTAATTTGATGTTGGGGAAGAATGGAATTGAGGTGAGAGATTTTTCTTCTTTTTTTATTTCTTTTTTTTTATAGGGTAGTCCCCCCCTTTTAAGACAATAAGAGTCCCGTGGGATGACTATGATGTAGTCCAACATCAACCCTCTGGTCCAGAGTAGCTTACTAACCTGGAAGACTGTGAGCACCGTCTCAATCTGGAAACAACAACTGACAACTGACTCCTGAATCCTCCCTCAGGTAAGTTTCACTCGTCCACCTCATCCACCCACTTAGTGGAGTGCATCAGGTTCCCCGTAGAAAAACAAGCCAGTCTGAAGGCCTCGTCACGCAGACAGCCATATCTCTGGGAAAACAAAAAAAGCATTTTTGTGTCATGCATAATCAATCAAGTGTCTCGTGGACTAGGCCTTTCCAAACAGGTAATCTGTGTCATTCAATCGCTACACCGCAAAGACGAGTGTCCTCCTGAAATGGGATAGCCACAAAAACAGACATAAATATTAAGTGCAAGGGATCGGAGAGCGGGCTTTTACTCAGAGCTCATGTCTCCCTCCTCCAACTCTCTCTCTTTCTCTCTCTTTCTGTCTCTCTCTCTCTCTTTTTTTCTTCTTCTTCTTTGCTTTCACACACACACATACACACACACACGCACAGGCACAACACACACACACACACACACACACACAGGCATGCACACACGCACACACGAACACACACACACACACACACTCACACACACGCTATCTGGACAGCCCATCTGCCTCTGTCAAGTCCCTCTCTATCTGCCAGGCCAGGTCTGTACCTCGTGAGAGCAGGTTGCCAGCGCACACATGATTTCTTCGTACAGCAATCAAGGTCAGAAAAGTCATAACATTTCTTAATTACATGAGAAATGTAAAATTATTTCACCAGGAAAAATACCAAAGCTCAGGGGTTTGAAAACGTTCCCAATGCGTCTCGGCAATGATCAATCATACAGGAGTAATTAGCCATTTTACAGCTATTAAAAAAGACACTCAACCCTTTTTTTTTCATTATATCCAATCTATTTTTATATCATCATTGTTCATTATTACGTTTCTCTTTTTCAACCTTTGAAAAGTTCTCTGTGACTTTTTTTTACTGCTGCTATGAACTCTGAGATGGAAGATAACTTTCCTTATTCACCACAGAGGGCCTTCCTCCACCCCTCCACTCCTCCACCCCCCCACTCCTCCATTCCCCCACCACCTCTCCACCCCTCCACCCTCCAACCCTCCACTCCCACCCCTCCACCCCCCCACTCCTCCACCCCTCCACCCCTTCACCCTCCATCCACCACCTTCCACCCCTCCATCCCCCCACCCCTCCATCCCTCCACCCCCCGACCCCCCCACCCGTCAACCTCCACCCCTCCACTCCTCCATCCCTCCACCCCTCCATCCCTCCTCTACTCTAAATGAGGTCAACAGTGGCGCCACAGGCATTGAGTGTCAGCTGATGTTTTTCCATTCCTGCTGGACAGACGGATGGACAGACGGACAGACAAACGGAAGGACCGTCTCACTACCATCCCTTACCGCAGCTCTGGTACCAGGACCGGTGTTTACCTCTGTGACAGGCTTGACACCACGCCACGCTGGGCCTGTCTCGCCCTGTCACTCCCCAGACCACAGCCAGAACCAGATCCACCACGTAAGAGGATGCTCTATGACCTGTCACATGGCTACAGTATCTCTCTCTCTCTCTCTCTCTCTCTGTCCCCCTGTCACATGGCTACAGTATCTCTCTCTCTCTCTCTCTCTCTGTCCCCCTGTCACATGGCTACAGTATCTCTCTCTCTCTCTCTCTGTCCCCCTGTCACATGGCTACAGTATCTCTCTCTCTCTCTCTCTCTCTGTCCCCCTGTCACATGACTACAGTATCTCTCTCTCTCTCTCTCTCTGTCCCCCTGTCACATGGCTACAGTATCTCTCTCTCTCTCTCTGTCCCCCTGTCACATGGCTACAGTATCTCTCTCTCTCTCTCTGTGTCCCTGTCACATGACTACAGTATCTCTCTTTCTCTCTCTCTCGCTCTCTCTCTCTCTCTCTCTCT
>NC_137674.1:33452827-33477827 GCF_963989245.1 Nansenia antarctica | reverse complement strand
AAAATATGACCACAAGGCAAGCGGTGTACAGTACAGTACCCACATAGAAGCGCTCTGTTTGTCCCTTGTTAAGCTGTAATAGAAGGGGGTTGCAGTGGGGCTGACAGCCTGCTTACCGCTGGGCCCGCGACACGTCCGCTTGTGTGTGTGTATGCGTGTGAGCGTGTGTGTGTGTGTGTCTGTGTCTGTGTGTGTGTGTGTGCCGCCAGAGAGGGTCTCGCAGAGCGTGACTGTGTGTTATTCACACTGACGAGTTCCGCTGTTCACTGTCACCTCTCATTGTGAGAGGAAATAAGCCTGTGGAGGGGGGGGGGGGGGTGGCGGAGGGTGGAGGGGGCCTGCAGGGAACCGTGAGCAGGGGAGGGTGGAGGGGAGGGTGGAGGGGAGGAGGGGGCCTGCAGGGAACCGTGAGCAGGGGAGGGTGGAGGAGAGGGTAAAGGAGAGAGGGTGGAGGGGAGAGTGGAGGGGAGGGTGGAGGGGAGGGGAGGGCCTGCAGGGAACCATGAGCAGGGGAGGGTGGAGGGGAGGGTGGAGGGGAGGGTGGAGGAGAGGGTGGAGGGGAGAGGGTGAAGGGGAGGGGAGGGCCTGCAGGGAACCGTGAGCAGGTGAGGGTGGAGGGGAGGGTGGAGGAGAGGGTGGAGGGGAGGGTGGAGGAGAGGGTGGAGGAGAGGGGAGGGCCTGCAGGGAACCGTGAGCAGGGGAGGGTGGAGGGGAGGGTGGAGGAGAGGGTGGAGGAGAGGGTGGAGGAGAGGGGAGAGGGGAGAGGGTGAAGGGGAGGGTGGAGGAGAGGGTGGAGGGGTGGGTGGAGGAGAGGGTGGAGGGGAGGGTGGAGAGGAGGGTGAAGGAGAGGGTGGAGGGGAGGGTGGAGGGGAGAGGGTGAAGGGGAGGGTGGAGGAGAGGCTGGAGGAGAGGGTGGAGGGGAGGGTGGAGGAGAGGGTGGAGGGGAGGGTGGAGGGGAGGGTGGAGGAGAGGGTGGAGGGGAGGGTGGAGGGGAGAGAGGGTAGCCTGATGGGGGGAGCACCCTCACATCACACAGAATCCAAGGTCTACTTGCCACTCCAGCGCTCCCCACATCCACAGCACACACAGCTCACCGCATCAAGGACCCGGGCATTGAGAGAGAATAACCCCAGGCCCCACGGCTTTATGGTACAACTGTACGCAGCTGAATATATCCTAATTCCATTGATAATATCATTAGTGAGGAGAGAGGGCTGTGCTCCATGGTGACAATACACCAACGACAGAGAGAGAGAGAGAGATGGAGAGAGGGAGAGAGATGGAGAGAGAGAGAGAGAAAGAGAGAGAGAGAGATGGAGAGAGGGAGAGAGAGAGATGGAGAGAGATGGAGAGAGAGAGAGAGAAAGAGAGAGAGACACAGAGAGACACAGAGAGAGAGAGAGAAAGAGATGGAGAGAGAGAGACACACAGAGAGACATAGAGAGAGAGAGAGAGAGAGAGAGAGACACAGAGAGAGAGAGAGAGAGAGAGAGAAAGAGAGAGATGTTTGTCTGTACATTCTTGCAGACCAGCGGAGACCCCACCAGCTGTGTGTTTGGGCCTGTTTAGAGGGACAGGGGGGAGAACAGGGGGAGGGGAGAGGAGGGTGTTATGGTGTTTGATTTGTTGTGAAGACCGGAGCAGCAGGCCGCAGCGGGCCGCAGCAGACTCCAGGTTGGCCCAGTGGGCCTGCGGAGAGCGACACTTCCTGTCTGTGTCTGGTCCTGCGGCGTGCGGTGTGCCAGCTAGCAGAGTACCCGGTGCTGAGCCCACCCCGGCACCCCGCAGGTCCGTTTATCATCACCAGAACCACTCACCGCCCGTGCCGCGATCCGCAGGCAGGGGGGGGGGGGGGGGCGACCAGACTAGAGAGAGTCTCTCTCTCTCTCCATCTCCCCCTCTCTCTATCTCCCATCTCTCCCCCCTTTACCTCTGGTCCCTCTCCAGAGAGACAGGGGGGACCAGACTCTTTCTCTCTCTCTCTCTCTCCATCCCCCCTCTCCCTCCTTACCTCTGGTCCCTCTCCAGAGAGACAGGGGGGACCAGACTCTCTTTCGCTCTCTCTTTCTCTCTCTCTCTCTCATCCCCCTCCCCCTCTCCCTTCTCTCCCCCCTTACCTCTGGTCCCCTCTCCAGAGAGACAGTAAAAACACCAGTCTCTCTCTCTCTCATCCCCCCTCCCTCTCTCTCTCTCCCCCTTACCTCAGGTCCCCTCTCCAGAGAGACAGAAGAAAAAAAACGTCCCAGTCTCGCCGGTCTCTCTCTGATTGGGTTTGTTCCTGCGTGCAGACAAATAGACTCTGGCCCTCTTACAAAAGAAAAACGCTGGAGCTCATCTGATCTTTACTGGCCTAAAGAGTGTTCTGGCCTGAAGGCTAGTGATTGGAAAATTACAGGGCTTCTTCTTGAAGCGTCGTCACGAGGCCCCCGGCCAGCCGGACTCTTGTCGTCTGCTCAGGCGGAAGACCATCAGCTGAATGGCCGCCGTACACTTTGAGAACACAAGCGTGGAGGCAGCGGAGTGATTGGTCTCCATCATTCAATTTAGACCTTTGTTGTCAGTTGCCAAGAAGACCCGGTGTTGTTGTGTCTGTAAAATGTGACACAATAAGAATACTAAGCATTATGGCAGTTGGGAAAAAAAAGACAAAGATTTCAGACGCATTTTACGTGTGAACAGCTCCGATATACCAACAGATATACCGACCGTTGAAACCCTGGACAGGGTTTAGTGTTGTTTTGAATTGGAGGGAGATAAGAATAATCTTTCATTGACAGTATATTCATAAAATCAATTTCCAAAATACAGTGCCATTACATTACATTACATTTCTGGCATTTAACTGACACCTTATTCCAAAGCGACTTACAACAAATACATTTGACTAAGTAAGTGAATCAACTATTCACCAGTCATAGCAGGAAAAAGTAATCTATGCTCAGGCCAGGTATTGGCAGTTGTCATGCTAGAAGAAGGAAGAAATAAATAATTAATAAATAATATATATTATTTTATTATGACACAGGAGAAACAGTACAGGGGGGTAGTAGATGTCTCAGGAGGGACAGTGGCCACCAACATTCATATAGGACGCTGATTGCATAACGCAGACTTTAGGGACCACAGTTGTATTAACAGTAACAGACAGCAGCTATAGAGACTCAGGCCTTTATCAACATGGTACAACTACCTGTTGGATGGTCTGCGTGATGATTATACCCCCCCAACCCCCCCACCCCTCCTTCACTGGAGTGGTGCAGTCTAAGTGATTAAAATTGGGAAAGGAGGTGGAGTAAAACAAGGGCCTTGTCAGCACAGGCCCTCCATCAGGGTTGAAGTCAATTACGGCTTGATTGCATGTGTGTGTGTGTGTGTGTGTGTGTACGTGTGTGTGTGCATGTGTGTGTGCGTGCGTCCATGTGTGTGTGTGTGTGTGTGTGTGTGTGTGTGCGTGTGCGTGTCTGTGTGTGTGTGTGTGTGTGTTCACTGTGGCTTTGCTTCCAGTTTCCAGGGCTATCGTCATGCCTGCGATCACAAGTGGAGAGAGCAGAATCCCCCTTTCTTTCTCTCTCTCTCAACACTCAACTCTCTCTTTCATCCTTCCAACCCCCTTCTTCTTCCCTTTGTTTTTTCTTCCTCTACCACCCACCCCTCTCTCTCCCTCTTTTATCCTCCAACACCCCTCTCTCTCTCTCTCCTTCTCACCCCCCCTCCCTCTCTCCCTCCCTCCCTCCCTCCCTCTCTCTCTGCCCCTGGCCCTCTGCCTGCTCTTCCGCTCACCCCCGTGTTCGCAAATCACTTCTTCCCATGTCAGCAGGTAAATTGTTTTGTCCTCCCATTCCCTCCTTTCATTACCTTGTGTAAATTAAGCGATATGTCGTCCATCGGTGCGCGCCAGAGCACCCCAGCGCGGCGACGCCAAAATCATGAGATTTGGCATAATAAATGAAGACAAACTGGCAGTCGCACTGCCGCGTCTCCGCACGGGCCCCCCTTCATTATTCGCTTAACTTGCCGGAGAAAATGACTTAACCCTGACCCGCGTATTACGTCCCATATTCACTCCAGATAAAAGCCTTTTTACAGCGCACAACAATTTATATTCCGGCAAAGAGGCTGCTTTTCTCTGTCAGTTTTCCAATCTCCGCTCCTGAACACACGTCATTAAACTTGTCTTGCCTTCCTGTATTTGTCCATCAGTCCTTCTTTTTACATAAAATCTGGCAGCATTATTCTGCAGGGTTTGATGGCACCCACTCATTTTTTCCCCTTGGAATGTTTGATTGGAAGAAATATAGCTGGTGGGCTGGGGCTATCTCCCCTCTCTCCTCTGTGGAATCATGCGCTTGATGAAATAGTGTTCCCCCAGCAAGAATAATAAAAACAGACTTGTGCATTACGGGGGGCTCTCAATCTGCCAGCTCGGCTGGAGCAGAGTGAAAAAAGCCTCCCTCCCCCCCTCCACTGCCTCCTGACAGATTTTTATAGTTATCCCACCAGATAAATGGGAATGGGTGACCAGGCGGATGGGGAAGGCCGTGCTGGAGGGAGTCAGCCCCACGGATGGGGTGCAGGGCCTGGGCTGAGATGACTGGTGAACACCCCCCCCCCCCCCCCAGCTCGACCAGCGGGCTGCTCGTGGAGAAATGAGATCTTTCACCCCCCAGCGTGTCCACTCCCATTCTTCCTAGTACACTCTACGGAGAGACGGTACGGTAGGGACCGAACAGAATATGCATAGATAGACACCCATTGCTTTTTTTTTGGGGGGGGGGGGTGTATATGTGCCTCACAAGGTGTATTGATACTTGAATAAATGGACATGGCCTTGTTTTTTATTTATTAGTTTTTTTTATTTTTTATTATTGGGGGGGTTGGCCTCAAAGATTACCCTAGACTCTCTCCAGCTGCTCTGAGCAGAGACGGGGGGTGGGGGGGGTCGCAGGGGGGGCTTTTTCATCAAGTGTTCATGTCATTGTTGCAGCCCATGGAAGTCCTACTCATCCCCTCTCTTGTGCCTGGGAGAATCAATCATGTTCATCAGACTCTCTCTGCCAGGCGTCATTGGCCCGGGCTGGTTGTTGTTCACCCTGACACATGACTGAGATATCACAGGCTAGAGATAAAAAGATCAGATGACTGAAGCTGAACCCCGGGCCCGCCCCATTCTGCCAGATTGACATATCAAACCTGCCTTCTTTAGGGGCAAAGCTGCTGACATCACTAAACTGTAGAAAAAAGACACCACACACAGGAAACAGTATGTGATCCCCCCCCCCCCCAGGTACAGAATGACAACAAGCAACTGTCACTACAGTTTGGTTTCCGTGACGACCAAAACGACGCCCCTGAGAGCGATCTATCATCCAGCTTTTCCGATTTTTTGTTCAGTTATGTTAATGGCGGCTTATGACATCTGCAGGCAGACAGCAGAAGTTCTGGGAAGCTTCGAGACAACTCAGAGTTAGCTTTTTGGGAAACACTTAAGAGGTTATGTTTATAAAGGGTTTTAAAAAGTTGGTATATACACTAATATGCACTATATACTGTAAGCATTTGTTAATACATTTATTAAAGATTAATAACAGTGCATTCACATACCAGCTCACTTTTCGTCAAGCACCAAACAACTATCACATATTCTGCCATTGAGTTGTATCAGATATTAATGATTTCTAAATGAATAATACACATGGCCAGTAATAAACTACTTATACAGTAAATCCTTTACAGACCCATTACAAACACAAAAGTGTTACCCAAAAATACAGAGAGTTATGTAGAGGCGTGCAAAGGATTCTCCAATACAAGGCTGCTTACATTCTGACGGCAGCAGAGAAAAATAATTAAATATATTGAGAGAGAGAAAAAAAAACAAAGAATCCAAGTCATTTGTTACAGTGTAAAAGTTTCCCAAGGTCATTGTGGAGAGTCATGTTTAACACAACACCAGAATACAGATCGCTTTTCCTTGTTGTACAAGTCACGCAGGCCTGGGGTCTTTAAACGATCATTATTACCATACAAATAGACAGATCTATTTAACAACCTTCTTTTTTATCGCATAACACTTATTCTTTAGTGTTGCTCCTTGAAAGGCATTGAAATGCGGCTCCCCTTTTTGCAGGGGAAGCGTCTAAGGGTTGATAAAGGCTCAGTGCAATAGACGAAGCAGGGCTGACATCTTCTTAAGAGATGATAGGAGAGCCAAATCAAATAGGATGGAGCAGTCACTCTCTGCACAGATAGGTAGCTCATTTCTGGTGGCTGAGAGTTTGCATCCCTAGTGGCGCTCTGCCTCGGAAAGATAGCTCACTCTGACTCCATTCATTATTTCATTCCCGGTCTCTCTCTTTTCACATTTTCAAGCCGTTTTCTTTTCTTTTTTTTACTTTGCTTTAATGAGTTGCGTATTTTCCCAAGTTTTGATGAGAATCTTTGAAATTTAGATTTTGAGACAAAATGCTTTAATCACATTCCTTTTTCATTATGTGTGAAAGAGGCGAAAATCAATTATTTCTATTAGACAAAGCAGATTGCAAATGAATGGAAGTGGTATGGCTTTTTGAAACAAAGGACCCACAGTGGCCCAGATAAGTGTGGCTCTCGTCCCCTGAGGTAAAGCATGTGGTTTGGGTGATTAAACAGTTTGCAAACATTTGCCCCCTCATCCAAGCATCAATGGGATGAGGCCTAGTACGTACCTAAGCCTACCAAAGATGATTAGCTAGTTGTTGTTGAACTTTTTTCGCAATGAAATACCAATCAAGAGACTCATCCTCCTCGCAACAAGAAACATCAGTGTTTTTCGTGCATATTTTCTGAGGCGTTTGTGTGCCTGACATTTTATTCAAAGCCTTCTGCCCTTTGTGCCACCCTGAGAAAAGAGTCTCCTCTGTCACACCAACGCTGGATAGACGTTTCCGGAAGTTTCCTCACAGACTATTTACTTTCAAACTTAATCCAGCATGCACTCAAACTCAACAGGATTGTCAGCTTGACACTTGGTGAAGCGAGCTAACTTTGCTATCATATCCGACACATTCTTGACAAATCCCTTTGACAATTATTTATTAAAATTAACTTCTCTTGCGGAGAGAGGGGCTCATTGAAAAGAAGAATTACACGACAGATAAAACACTTTATCGCTAGTGAAAGGCTAGACAATGTACGTAGAGAGAAATTGGGAAGATGGGTAGGAAACAATGAATATTAAGTGCCTTTAGAATCTAAAGCTGTCCTGCCGACTAAATTGAAACTGTATATCCTAAGGGGCCAAGTTTTCCAAATTGCTAATTACCGCCTCTGAAAGAGGAGCTGTTTCTGATATGTTGTGCTTGTGAAAGGCTGGCTACTTAATGAAGCAGTGGCTAAGGAAGTTTTTTTTCTCGTTTCGTTTTATTTTATTCCCCCCTCTCCGGCTTTTCAGTCCTCTCCGCGGACCGCCCGCCTCCCAGGCCAGAACAATGGCGGGCCCAGGAGCCCCGCTCTCTCCCGCGGGCCAGGCAAGAGAGCAGGCCGGGGGCTGGGTACTGAGGGAGCCGGCTGGCACGCTGAAATATGGAGGGGACAGATAAGGTGGCAGTGGCGCAGAGAGGCCCTCTCCCATGGGCCCAAGGGGAAATTTGCAGTTATTAAGAGGAAGATGAGAGAGATTAAATGGCTTTTGTGCTCTTTTTTTTTTTTCTTCTTCTTTTTTTTTTTATTATTTAGGCTGGGCTTCATCTGAGAGATGAAAGGAAGGAGTCGTAAATTACTTTTCACTTCATTCAGCTACGTTTTGGCTTCGAGGCAAACTTCAATTATTGGGACTTGTGTCAGACATTATAAAAACACTTATTTCTATTGTTTTTAGTATGAACTCACAGTAGCTTATCACACATGTTACAATTGATCCAGTCAAGTCAAGTTACAGTAGAGTGGCTATGAAGAAGACTAAACGATTGGGTATTTCTTAATATCACACACACGTCTATTTGAATGACTGGTAAAGACAGATTACAGCCTACTATAAGGACTATTATCAAGAAATTGCACACTATCAAAATATCATTGTATTATCAAATACAACACATAGGCCTATTGGAAGATACTTTGTTGTGTAATATGAAAACAAAATCATTCAAATACTTTAAAACGCTTTGGCATATGCTCCTTACTGTGAATCGTAGCAGAGAGAGATCGACAAGAGAGATCCACCACATTGATTACAGCCATACGAAGGGTTGCGTAAAAATAAAAAAATAAAAAAGCCAGTAGGGGCGGAAACAGAAGCTATCTATGGGCGGAAATGACTTCATTCGTTTGACAGTCGGGCGGAAGTACGTGTAGTGTTTACAGCTGTGAGAACTGCGGCGGGTGAGTGTCCAAACAACAACACACTCGGTTACCGTTACATAACAATAATAATATTGTAATAATAATAATAATAACCTTTATTTGTATAGCACTTTTCCTGCAAACGTTGCAGCTGAAAGTGCTTTAACATATCCAACATAACATATATGATAACATAATAACAATATGATATCGTTTCGTCGAGGCATGATGAGATATACTCATCATAGCTGCAACGTTTGCAGGAAAAGTGCTCTACAAATAAAGGTTATTATTATTATACATATGTTTTATTATACATCATTTTCAAACGTCTCTCTCATTTCTAATGCTTTGAAAAAACACATATATGTAACGAATGACGATGTTATTGTAAAACGTATGTTCGTTTGTAATGCTCACGTTTAGGTTCAGGCAGCACCTTATGGCAAGGATTAGGCTGATACTACGAGAGGGATCAGCTCCAGAAATACATTTAAAACAATCAAAATTGAAGGACAGGGAACACTTTTCTTCCCACGACTCATCCTTAGTGGCTATGATGATTGCGGTCACGTTCATCACTGCCATAGTCTAGCCTGCTGTGACACGCTTCATGATGCTCAATCATGAGTCGTGATGCATCTTACATCATCATGAGGGTTATACGCCCTATACACTGTAACTGTATATACCTCTAAACTATACTGATGTTTACAATACTACCTCTGCACACTGTATATTACATAGTTACCTATCACTACCATTCTGGTTCTATCATGTTTTATATCACTATTTGCACATCTGGTTAGATGTTGAACTGCATTTCGTTGTATTGTACTTGTACTCTGCAATCACAGTAACGTTGAATTTAATCTAATCTAATCTAATACCCACTGATATTACTCTCCACTATATTTTAAGTCATTGGTTGTACCTTTTGAGGTATTGTGTGATGGCAGTACTAGGTTGCAATAGTATGCTATAGCCTGCTGGTAGACATGGTAAAGAAACACACAAAAACAAGGCACTCCTATAGCAAGTGATGGTGCTGTGCTCTCCCTTACAAGCATCATTCAAATGCCTTAAATGCAGCACTAATACATCTGCATATGGTTTTGACAGCCACTTATATATACGGTAGGAGGCTAAGTGTTATGACACCTGCGCAATAATAATAACTTTTATTTGTATAGCACTTTTTCTGCAAACGTTGCAGCTCAAAGTGCTTTAAACAAGGCCATTGTAATCCATGTCAGCAGGGTAGGCATTTTGCTGTATTACTTAGCCATTATGCAATGTTATGTTATGTTATGTTATGTCATGTGCCAATCAAATCAATACTGGATGGATCTAGTCTGTTCCAGTGTACCTGTGGTAGCCTTACCTTACCTTACCTCCCCTTACCTCCCCTTACCTCCCCTTACCTTACCTTACCTCACCTCCCCTTACCTCCCCTTACCTTACCTCCCCTTACCTCACCTCCCCTTACCTCCCCTTACCTTACCTCCCCTTACCTTACCTCCCCTTACCTCACCTCCCCTTACCTCACCTTACCTTACCTTACCTTACCTCACCTCCCCTTACCTTACCTTACCTCCCCTTACCTTACCTTACCTCACCTCCCCTTACCTCACCTTACCTTACCTTACCTCACCTCCCCTTACCTCCCCTTACCTTACCTTACCTCACCTCCCCTTACCTCCCCTTACCTTACCTTACCTCCCCTTACCTTCCCTCACCTTCTCTTACCTCCCCTTACCTTACCTTACCTCCCCTTACCTTACCTTACCTTACCTTACCTCACCTCCCCTTACCTCCCCTTACCTCCCCTTACCTTACCTTACCTCCCCTTACCTTACCTCACCTTCCCTTACCTCCACTTACCTTCCCTCCCCTCCCCCTTGCAGCAGCAGCATGATGGATGAGCTGGTGCATGACCTGGTGTCAGCCCTGGAGCAGAGCTCAGAGCAGACCAAGCTGGAGGAGCTGTGGGAGGAGATGGTCTTGAGCCCGCTGCAGCAGCGCAGGCAGATCCGCCGCCGCCGGGGCCGCAAGCGCCGCTGCGACTCCTCCTCCTCCTCCCTCCTGCACCCTGCGGCGGAGCACGGCGGCCGCTGCTGCCTCAGCGAGGCCTCAGAGTCCAGCCTGGACGAGGCCGCCAAGGACTACCGGGAAAACGCCACCCCCACCGCTCCGGCCCCCACCGCCACAGCAACCGCCGCCTCTGCTAACTACAGTGACTCAGACGACATGGCAGTGGTTGCCAGGCGCTGGCCCTCTTCCTTCTCCGGCGGCAACTCCATGAGGACCGCGGTGAAACAGCACTCCTGGCCAGAGTCGGACTCGTTCACGGAGAACACCGCGGGGGGGGGGCGGCCGCCGCCGCTGAGGAGGCGCAGGAAGGTGAAGCGCATGACCTCGGACGTGACGGTCAGCCTGCAGCAGAAGCTGACCGTGTCCGGGGTGGGGGACGGAGGCGGCGAGCGGGGGGGCGGGGGAGGGAACCACAGGTCGTCCAAAAAGCAGCGGCTGTCGAGGCTGAAGAAGGTGGCGGGTGGCTGGGTGGGGGTGGGGGTGGGGGGGGAGGCAGGCAGAGCTGGGCGCAGGGCAGAGGAGTGCTGGAAGGAGAAGACCACATTGGAGGCCAAGGAGCAGAGAGAGGCTTCGGATGAGAACATGTCTGAAGGGTAATGTTCCAAAAACTATGCTACTATTATTACCTTTTAATATCGACCACTACCAGTTATAGGCCTGTTATGATTTAGAATAATGATCAGGGCAGGAGGCATTTTTCATATGAGAACGTTTTTACATTTTTGAAATTGTGCATTCTTTCAATCAAATGCATATTTCTCAAACAATTAGGCTACAATATTCAAAACAGATCAATAGTGAATTATGTTATTGCTGTCTTTGTTGACACACTATACAGTGCATAAGAGTTTCAGGGGTGACTTGGAAGTTTGCATTTGATTGTGTACACAATCAAATGCAAACTTCCAAGTCACCCCTGAAACTCTTATGCTCCAATTAACCTTTTGTGTGGTAAAGTTACTAAGGCAGTTAAACCTGTGATATAAAAGTCATGGGCATAACTACTATCTGACAGCGGCAATTAAACAGGGCGACATTTAAAATGATCTATACCGCCTGCCTTGGTTTGTCGATATTCAACGTGGGCCCCCATCTAAAACAAAAAAATGTATCCCAGTGATGCCTCTCTCCACTTTAAAGTATCGAATTGACATTAAAAATGAATGATATTTCCCCCTCATTCTCATCTCCTCTCTGGCTGAGGTGATCAGAGGGGGAGGGATTTCTGATGGCTTAGCCCCAAGGCAGCAGTCAGCTCATTATTTGGGGTTTGAGAAATATTGTCACAAATAAATAAGTTGTTTGGTTTAGGCCTAGTATTGATTGGTTTAGATTAGAAGGAACATTTCTTTTCTCAGCCTTGATAATTAAAGCTAGCTGGCTG
This sequence comes from Nansenia antarctica, assembly GCF_963989245.1. Classification (NCBI taxonomy): domain Eukaryota; kingdom Metazoa; phylum Chordata; class Actinopteri; order Argentiniformes; family Microstomatidae; genus Nansenia; species Nansenia antarctica. Next base: position 33,466,030 of record NC_137674.1, on the reverse strand, counting down.
TCCCCGTGTCCCAGAGTGCAACAGTGTTCTACTGTGTGCATTTCATTTCATTCAACAAAATAAGATACACACACCACTCTAACTATCTATGAGTGCCTTTGGAATACCAATACCAATCATCATGGGGTCGGTTGATAATAATAATAGGTTTACCACATTAAGTAACCCTGGCCACTGAGCCAGTACTCTGAACGAGAGGTAAATATTTGCGCAAAAAATAAATAAATAAATCGCAATGAGGTCATAATTAATCTCCTCTTCTGCTGTCCCCATAGTGGAAATCACTGTAATGGGGGAAAAAAGAGACTTCACCATGAACCGGTAGTCCCATAGAAGTGGCTTGTTTAACCTGGTTGGTCCCTCTGTACCTCCCTGTGTCGTCGTCCCCCACCGTAGGTGCTTCCACAGGGTATTCCCCCCTTGATGATCTCATTATCTGTTGGCACCGTATATAAAAAAAAGATGTCTGTGGTAACCAATAATGGGGGGGAGACAGAGGGCTTTACATCTTCTGGTTTAATTTGTGGCGACCCTCCTTGGCCCCTCAACGGTACTTGTTTTCTTACTTTATGGAAAAATCAATAGCCGTTCTGACAGAAAACAGCTCCGGAGAAAGAAATTAATGGGAACGCGGTGGCACGCTGTCAATCATTTCTCACTTACACAACACAACACACACGCTTCTGATTGCTGCTCGGTGCTCAGACTGTCGCTTTGTACTCAGGACTAAACAATCTGTGTGGGCTAAGTCCTGGCGGAGCCTGGAGGAAATGGAAAAACGGTCGCTGTGATGGGGGTTGACAGTGGTACAACAGCAATATTTAGACACCGGGAAGAAAATAAAAAAAATAAAAAATATGATCCATTTGATGTGGCAGCTAGAGTACTAGACAGTTTACTGTTGAAATGCCTTTTTCACCCTCTAGATTTCATTGGTTGTTCTGGCTGGTCTGGCTGGTCTGTGTTCGTTCCATTAACCTCTTCCAGTGTTGTGGGTCTGGTCTTCTAAACGTCGCTTGCCTTCAAGGTCACCAAGGCTCCTCAGATGGTGCATACACACACACACACACACACACACACACACACACACACACACACACACACACACACACCAGACCTAGCCTTTAGCCACCCAAGTGTGTGTGTGTGTGTGAGCAGATGTTGGCAGCTCCCAGCTGGGCTCCACATCCTTGATTAGACCTGCCTTGGCCCTGCTGGCTCTGAGGCCACCTGGTGCCCCAGTCTGGCCCAGAGAACAGGCCTCACCTGTGGGTGGAGGAACCTAGAGACACAGCCTCTGGTGGAGGTGGTGGTGGCGGTGGTAGTGGAGGTGGATGTGGTGGTGGTGGTGGTGGTGGTGGTGATGGTGGTGGTGATGGTGGAGGTGGTGGTGGAGGTGGTGGTGGAGGTGGTGGTGGTGGTGGTGGTGGTGACAGTGGTGTTGGTGATAATGGTGGTGGTGGTGGTGATGGTGAGGGTGGTGGTGGTGGTGATGGTGATGGTGATAATGGTGGTGGTGGTGAAGATGGTTGTGCTTTCACCATGGACAACCTTGAGGTGGTATAGAGGAGGAGGAGGTGGGGAGGGGTGGTGGTAGTGGTGGTTGAGGTGATGGTGGTGGGGCTGGGGGTGGAGGTGGGTGAGGAGGTGGTGGAGGTGGTGGTGAAGGTGGAGGTGGTGGTGGTGGTGGAGGTGGTGGTGGTGGTGGTGGTGGTGGTGGAGGTGGTGGTGGTGGAGGTGGTGGTGGTGGTGGTGGTGGTGGTGGTGGTGATGGTGATGGTGATGGTGGTGGTGTTGGTGGTGGTGGTGGGGGTGGTTGTGGTGGTGGTGGTGGTGGGGGTGGTGGGGGAGATGGTGATGGTGGTGGTGTTGGTGGTGGTGGTGATGGTGATGGTGATGGTGGTGGTGGTGGTGGTGGTGGAGGTGGTGGTGGTGGAGGTGGTGGTGGTGGTGGTGGTGGTGGTGGTGGTGATGGTGATGGTGATGGTGGTGGTGTTGGTGGTGGTGGTGGGGGTGGTTGTGGTGGTGGTGGTGGTGGGGGTGGTGGGGGAGATGGTGGGGGTGGTGGTGGAGATAGAGGAGGTGGTGGTGGTGGTTGTGCTTTCACCATGGACAACCTTGAGGTGGTATAGAGGAGGAGGAGGTGGGGAGGGGTGGTGGTGGTGGAGGTGGTGGTGGTTGAGGTGGTTGAGGTGATGGTGGTTGAGGTGATGGTGGTGGGGCTGGGGGTGGAGGTGGGTGAGGTGGTGGTGGAGGTGGTGATGGTGGTGGTGGAGGTGGTGGTGGTGGTGGTGGTGGTGGTGGTGGAGGTGGTGGTGGTGGTGGGGGTGGTTGTGGTGGTGGTGGTGGTGGTGGTGGTGGTGCTTTCACCATGGACAACCTTGCCACCAGTAAAAAAAACACAAGCCATTGTGCGTGCGTTAGTCACACTCCCACTCACGTCACTTTGTAATTTGGATTTTTGAAAAACTCTACGAGGAGTTTTTTGCAAGGGGGGGGGGGGCTGCATTCCATTCGCTGAAGTTCATTTTCATAAATCTCTGAGACTAATCCAATTACCAGAGCTCAGGGACGGTGGGATAACCTTATAATCAGACTGCCTATGGAAGGGGGCATGGATTTGGGTTGGAGCGGCTTGTTTGAAGAGCCCCACAGATCCATTGTTATCAGCGCCTTCCCCCCCACCCCCCCACCCCTGTCTCTGCCTGCTCCTTAGTGCTCTGCTGAAAGAGCCCAGGCTCAATAAATGGCGTCCGGCCCGTAATCTCTGTGCTAACTGGCCTGCCTCTCCCAGGAGCCAGGGATTATATCCTAATGATTAGTCCTCATCTGGATACAGTGGTTTTTGCTTCACCTCTCTCAGGCTTTTATGGCAGACAATGGGGCCGTGGGGAGCTGATTAGTTCAGCCCAAGAAAGCTGAGATGTTTGTTTGAAGGGAGGCTTTCTCCCAGATTGGAACGCTGCTCTCTTCTCTCAGAACGTGGATCTCTGTCCTTGTCTTAATTGAGTGCCACCATGGATGCGTGGGATGTCTTATTTAATATGATGGTGCCTCGTGTGAAGTGAGTGACGGTATTTGTTTGGCAAAGGCAAATGACATAAAGGTTTTGTTTATCTTAACTTTACCTGTAAATTATAGTGACATCGGAAAAATAATCCTTGATCATTGAACTGATGAAAACAGTTGGAGCTAAGGTAAAACAGTTGGGGCTAAGTTAAAACAGTTGGGGCTAAGCTAAAACAGTTGGTGCTAAGTTAAAACAGTTGGAGCTAAATTAAAACAGTTGGAGCTAAGCTAAAACAGTTGGTGCTAAGTTAAAACAGTTGATGCAAAGTTAAAACAGTTGGTGCTAAGTTAAAACAGTTGGTGCTAAGTCAAAACAGTTTGGGCTAAGTTTGACCAAAATATTTGTCAACTTTTCTAGCCAAAGGTCGTGTCAAACGAAAGAGGTGTTTCTATTGGTCCCAAGAAAAATGGCGGCCTCAATTATTCATGGCATTAATTAGGCAGTACTTAATGGAAACGGTTTCACATTGACTCAGGGCTGCTTCCAGCGACATCACATTACACCTTTAATACAGATAAATACTTAATGTGTGGCTCTAATTAATTGTTTATGCCTGTGGGTTCTTTTTCAAACTTTGCACAAAATCCCCCCCCTGTAAGAAGCAAACACATTTTTCAATTGAGAAAGAGACAAAGCTGAACCATTGCTACAATCTGTTATATATTTTATACTTACTTATTTACTTATTTGTCTAATCTATATATATATATTTAAATTCTCCCCCATTGTTGAGAAACTCTATTGGTAGACACAGTTACCACCACAGATATTGTATATAACCTCCAGAACATTCTCCTTGAGCCAAGTAGGCTATATCAGAGAGGGGGAGAGAGAGAGGGGGAGAGAGAGATGGGTGAGTGGGATGGAGAGAGGGGATGGCAGGGCGAGAGGGGGAGGGAGAGAGACAGAGAGAGGGAGAGATAGAGACAGAGAGAGAAAGCGATAGAGAGAGAGAGAGAGGGGGGGGGGTGGAGGGAGTGAAGGAGGGAGAGAGAGAGGGAGGGAGGGAGGGAGAGAGTGAGGGAGGGAGAGAGAGGGAGGGAGAGAGAGAGAGAGAGAGGGAGGGGGAGGGGGAGAGAGAGAGAGATCGAGAGAGAGAGAGAGAGAGAGAGAGAGAGAGAGGGAGAGGGAGAGAGAGAAAAACCTGGCAGCCATGACCTGAAAGAACCCTTAATGCTTATTATAGTGATAGCGTAGATAGCATATATCCAGGAGGGGGCTTGGCCGGTGGACGTGCCCTCTACTGATGTTGCACAGGGAGCTGTGTGCTCCAGATGCTCAGCCGTGTGTCCAGAGGTAGGGGGGGGGGACTGCTGAGAGGAGGCCTGGGGAATCAGGCTCTGGAGGAGGGGGTGGGGGGGTGGAGGGATGGTCCAGGGGCTGCTTGACTAGGCCAGACTTCTTCCTCCAGATTCCCTGGAGAGGCCTGGTCCCTCTCACATCTGCTTCTCCGGTGTGTGAGGGGAGGTGGTGCACGACCATCTGGCCAGAGAGAGAGAGAGAGAGAGAGGGGCAACAGCCTGGGCCGGTGGTGTGCGTCGCCCCGCTTCTTAAGAGGCGGCAAAAAATGGCAAAGCACCATATCAGCGCATTACTGTATCTGTCTGACCCTGCCAGTCTGTCTGCCCCTGGAACCAAGGTCAGCGCTGATCCACCACCACAAAGCTAAACTCAACAACGCACACAAGACCCATCACGCACGTACGCGCACGCACGCACGCACGCACGCACGCACGCACGGGCGGACGCACACACACACACACACACACACACACACACACACACACACACACACACACACACACACACCTCCCTGTGGGGAGAAATGGGTCTTTAAGTTGTTTGTTTTACTGTGGCCAGTTGGCATGCCAAGAGAGAAAGTGAAAGATATGTCAAAATCAGTATCTCGACCAACCCCGCTTCTGACAGAGCTCGAATCTAAAGGGTCTATTAAAGCGATACATAACAAAAACACACAGTGTATACTTTGTAAAACAAGTGACACAATGTACCAGCCAGAAATACTGACTCTTAAAAATGTCCCCGTCCAATGTCCAGCATCACAAAAATATTATTTTGTCAAAAGCCCTCCCAAAAAAAAAAGAAAAAAGGTCCACTGAGTTCCTTCTCCTCTGTGACCTTGGCGTCTCTCTGGAGCACCCAGCTCAAGGTGGCGGTCTGGCGGAGGTGTGTGGGTGTGTGGGTGGTCGCGGGGGGCTGGGAAGGGCGGGGGGGGGGGGGGGGTACAGGGGTGACACAGGGGGCACCAGCCTGGGGGCATGCAGCAGTGGGGCCAGCCATGGAGAGCAGCCGTCTGGGGGCTACAGCAGCAGAGGCAGCAGCAGCCCTCCACAACACAACAGATGCTAGCAGCCAGTTGTTGTTCTGTGGAGGCAGGCAGGCAGCACGTCCGCAGGGGGCCCGGCTCCCTCTCTCTCTCTCTCCGAGCGGGCGGGCGGGAGGGAGGGAGGCACCCAGACGGAGAGGGGTAGGCTGGGGACGCTGTCGCCCATCCGCCCGCCCGCCCCGCTCTCCTCCCTTCCCTCCTCCTGTCATCCTCCGGAACGCAGGGCCAGATTAGATTGGAGCTGACAGCGGAGGATATTCAATTAGATTGTGCATGTCACTCAGTGGCTTCGATCAGAGTCCTTCTCTTCCCTTCTTCCCTCTCTCTCCGTGTCTTTGTGTTTGTGATGGCCACCAGTCGGGGTGGGGGGGGGGAGAGGAGAGCAGCTATGCCGTCGTCTTTTTCGTGGCGGTTGTTTTTGTTTTGTTTATGTCGACCGACCTCTAGTTCTGGGTTTACTCGTTTATTCTGTTATGGAACGTTACATAGTTAGATGTTAACATTTTCGGGGGCTTGTAAGGGCTTTCGATTCACATTGTTCGGGTTTTCAAACGCGTGACCTTTTTTTGACCCTAAAACCCCACTGATTTTAAAAAGGTCTGTCGCAACAGAACGCTCTTTGATCTTTCTATGTTGAGTTTATTCGTATGTATCACTGTTATTTCTTCGTTGTTATTACTAGTCAAACTGAATCGAACTGACTGAATCGAACTGACTGTCCTCCATCAGGACACCGCTTTGCCTTGCCTGCTTCTAGAACAAACCGCTATTCCAAATCCTTCATCCCTTCTGCGGTCAGACTGTTAAACTTGGATAGGCGTATTCTTTGATTGTTGAATTGTGTTGTATTACTTCAAGGTACCCACAATACCCAATGATCTTCTTAGCTCCTGGTGCACTTGTCGTTGTTGTTGTTGTTGTTGTTGTTGTTGTTGTTGTTGTTGCTGTTGTTGCTGTTGTTGCTGTTGTTGCTGTTTGTATGTGGTGAGAAATTTTTTGGTTTTTCTGTGAACATGCTGCTCTAAATGAATTGCCCCTAGTGGGCTAATAAAGTTGTTTGAATTGAATTGAATTGAACTGAACTGTCTTGATGCTTCCTGTTTCCTGTTTCCTGTTTCCTATCTGTAGTGAGACCAGCAGCGTGTGCAGCAGTGATCCGGGCCTGTTCACCAACGACGAGGGAAGACAAGGTACCGACGTTCAACACACGATCACACAGTTAACTTACCACCGTGGTCCGCAACGCCCCCCCCCCCCCCCTACCCTGGACACCTTCAAACCAGCCCTCAAAACCCACCTGTTCACCAAGGCCTTTGGTCCCTAGTTTAGTTTTTGTCACTGTCTCTGTTTTTTTTTTTTTTTATTCTCTGTCTGACTGGTTTTCTGTACCAGTAAAGCGTCCTTGGGTTCTTGAAAGGCTCTATATAAAACCAAGATATTATTATTATTATTGTTATTGTTATTGTTATTATTATCATCACACTCTGTCAGATTACCAGCATAAAACACACAACTAGGGGACAGGAACTAGCCTGACTACAGCACACTACATTGTCCTCTTTTGGACTGTAACAAAAATGCTGCTGGTGAGACAAGAGGAAAAGAGGAGTTCTGACACAATGGGCTGGTTGCCGAGCAGCCAGGCGCCTCTAATAAGACGTAGTCATGTCGTGTTAACGAGCGCTGAAGCCTCTGCTAATCTCGTTAGCCGCGGTGGGCCGAGGCAGCCCCCTGATTTAACAGTTGTCACTACACCTTGACTGTGAGAGGCATGGCCCCCGCGCTCACGCCGCTGACTGACAGCTCTGCGGAGGACCCCCTCCCCCCCCGCTGTAGGGGAGAGGCTGGGAGGACCAGGGGAGGCTGGTGGAGGTAGAAATCGGAGGACAGGGATAATTGTAAACACATGGAATGCCGTGAGGAATGAGGAATGGTATCACACGTGTTTGATACCGTTCCTCATTCCGTTCCTTGCATTACAGTGTAACAGCCCCGTCCTCCGATTTCTACCTGCTCTAGCCTCACCTGGTTAGAGTACATGGAGAGGTACAGAGACCCTATGGCCTTGTTCCGTTACTACAGTAAATACACTCTCATAACAGACTTTTACTCACAAGGTGTTTTTTTTTTTTTTTGCTCTTCACTGAATGGTATGGTTTTCCCCTTTTGCATGTGTTCTAAGATCGAATATCATCGACAGTTATATCAACATTTTTGCCATTTAGCAGACGCCTAAGTCCAAAGTGAAGGGTGGTAGTAGATGTACAGTACAGGGTGGTAGTAGATGTACAGTACAGGGTGGTAGTAGATGTACAGTACAGGGGGGTAGTAGATGTACAGTACAGGGGGGTAGTAGATGTACAGTACAGGGTGGTAGTAGATGTACAGTACAGGGGGGTAGTAGATGTACAGTACAGGGGGGTAGTAGATGTACAGTACAGGGGGGTAGTAGATGTTTCTACTAGGAGGGACAGTTCAGGTGTAGCCTGAAGAGATGGGTCTTCAGTTTACAGTGGAAGATAAGTAGATGGTAGTCTCTAGTACACAGACGTGTGTCTGACGGTGCTGTTCCTGTGCTGAAGGTGATGATGAGCAGAGTGACTGGTTCTTCGAGGGGGAGTGTGGGGCGGGGATGGGGGGGGTCCGCGGCCTGCTGCCCACCTGGGACCCAGAGACCCCCCCGCCTGTCCTGGAGGTGCTGGGGGCCGGCCTGAACAAACACCCCCCCCACACCTTCCTGCAGCCGGCACGGCCCTCTCAGAGAGGTGAGGACGGGGCCACACACACACACACACAGACAAGCACACAAACACACACATCCACGTACGCACACACACACGCACACACACACACACACACACACACACATGATCCACACACACAGGACACGATCCACACACACGCACACACACACACACACACACACACACACACACACACACATACACACAAGTCACGATCCACCCACACACACACACACACACACACACACACACACACACACACACACACACACAAACACAATCCACACTGCTCCTAGCTGTCTGTACCAGTGCAAACTCTCCTAGCTATAACTAATCAGAATTAATACCATGTCCTTTCATTGTAATAATGAGCAACAGAAAGGTCAAAGGTCAAACAGCCCTCCCGATCTTCTTCTCCATCTGAGAAGTGTTGTTGTGGTCGTGTGGTGGTGTGGTAACCATGGTAACCGTGTGGTGTTGCAGGGTATCATGCCCGTCTGAACCGTCTGCCTGGCGTGGCCGCGCGCTGCATCAGGAAGGGCCGCCGGAGGCTGCCCAGCAAGGTGAGGCAGAACAGCGAACCCTGGCACATGTTTGTGTTCAGACTTTTATTCTGAAAAATGGAAATAAATCGGACCGGACAAAATGTAAGCTCATTTGTGGTGTGGTGACTTGATTTATTTCAAATCACCTTTAAAAAAGCATTGATTAAAAACACATTGTTTTACTGTTGTAACGGTGTTGAAAATCAACAAAGCACACTCGCTAGTCGAGCCAAAAATATTGCAATGGCAATGGATTCGTGAGTGAGTTACGTTTTTTCCGAATAAAAGTCTGAACGTTTTGTCAGTTGCCGACTTGTTCCCCCCCCTTTCACCAGCTGCCGTCACATTTGATAGATAACTACTGCTGATGGAAATACGACTGTGATTACTTGACCTGTCCTCCTGCTTTGTGTGTGTGTGTGTGTGTGTGTGTGTGTATGTGTGTGTGTGTGTGTGTGTGTGTGTGTGTGTGTGTTGCAGGACAACAGTATGGCCGTGTCCGTGGAGAGAATGAAGCTTTTCTCTCAGGATCCCTACCAGAAAAAGTAGGCGATGCTGTTTGGTGTTGTGGCTCAGCAATATTATGCTCACGTCCGTTTGATATGTGAGATCCATGTTGTTCATCTGTGCTCATCATCATCGTTGTGATTATGATCATTTTACTATTTTTTTGCTAGTTTTTGGCTGCCTTCCATTGGAAAACGAAACCGGAGCCAGGTACAGTATATATATATATATTATATATTTATGTATATGTACAGTATATCTATATATTTTTGTTTGTTTGTTTGGCTACTATGCTGAGTGAGACATCTGCTGTCTCCAGTCCTAGTTTTGGGGCCTCCCAGTTTCACAGATGGAATAAATCACACTTTCAATGTTAAATCTCCTTTGAAGATGCTGTTTAGTCTAGGATTAGGCTTAAGCCTTGTCTGTGAATCCGGCCCGTAGTGTGTAGAGTCACTCCCTGTCCCCCGTCGTAGACTGAAGACCTCCACCTCTTCAGGCTGCACCTTAGCTGCCCCTCCTATAGCTGCCCCTTCCTCCTGTCTGTTGTGTTTATAACACACTTTATTTTTCAGGGGGGTATTCCATCAACATTGCTAAAGGAAAATCCAGGCTTATTTTGATAAGTCTCGTGAGAGTTCTCAAAATAAGGCTGGATTTTTTAGTAAATGTGATGGAATACCCTCCAGGTCTCTTATCCTGTGTTTTAATATGTTACTGTCGTTTTATCCTGACCGAGTACTAGTTTGTATTTGATATTTGATTTAAGTTTTCTTATTGTTGTAAGTCGCTTTGGACAAAAATGCTAAACGCCCTAAATGTAAATATACTGTACTGTGGATATCTCCTAACATGTCTGTACTGTGGATATCTCCTAACATGTCTGTACTGTGGGTAACTCCTAACATGTCTGTACTGTGGATAACTCCTAACATCATCATCCATGTTTCTACAGTTCAACCCTCTGTGTCCGTTACCGGTCTACCCCATCGACATGTCTCCTGACGGCTCCCACCGGAGGTGCTCCTCCTCCATCTGCAAGAACAGGTACCAGGGAACTGCTGACTACTAACACTAGAACAGCCATGCCTTTTTTACCTATTATAAGAGCCGCCTCGGGGGTCAAATGACCATAGTCTTTACAATGGGAAGATGCTACTTACACACAACGACCTCTAGTTGGCGCATGTGTAAATGAGCTTGCCTCAGAAAAACTGCAAAATAGCTTCATACTAGCTTATCCTGAGGTGATTTTGAAAATGTAAGGATACTGGGTGGCAGAACGCACATATCTAGGAAAAGTCATGAAAGGAGGGTCCTGAAATGTTATCGAGTGCAAAGATAAAAAAAAAGAATTACTCGCATGGTCAAATGACCCCTAACCCACGGCTGTTCTGGTGTTAATACTACATGCCATTTAGCTGACGCTTTTATCCAAAGCGAGTACTTACATTGTTCAGTATATATATACGGTGCCCGGCGGGAATCGGCCTAAGCTTGTTGTCAGCGCCGTGCTCTACCCACTGAGTCCACAGAGGACCTTTATTGAACGTAGGGACACGTTCCGCCTCTTCTGGGCGTATTAGAGCCATCGAGCACCTTCTTCTCTTCAATAGCTCAATATATTGACAATGTATTAACCCTCCCAAATGAACCAGTCACTAAACACAGGTCACTTTTGAACCCGAAGCACAAAGCAGGCCATACATCACAGTTTTTACCTAAGAGACATGTGTCTGAAGTGTGTGTGTAGGGGGGGGGGGGGCGGCGGGGACATCAACCATCTCCTTAGAGGCCGGAGCTCAAAGTGTGACCTTGTTACCTCAAGACTTGGAATGGACATGTTGATGACATCACATCAAGCTGACTGGGGCATGATGGGAACAAAAAAACAGGGGGTAGTGATGGCCTAACAGGGGTAGTGGTAGTGGCGTGGCGTAGTGGATAGTGAGTTGGACTGGTGATCAGAAGGTCATGAGTTCAAATCCCACCTGGGGAACACCAACTCCCTGTAATCTCTCATTTTAAGTCACTATGGATAAAAGCGTTAAAATGTGAAGATGTGTGTCGTGCTGTGGTGTGACTGGCCTGTGGTCCTCTCGGCCTTCAGTGTGTGTGCGTGTGTGTTTGTGGGTGTGCGAGAGGAGTGTGTCACAGAAGAGAATGAGGGCGTGGGTGAGGCCGTAGAAACACTGATTTGCATGTACATGCAGGCTTGGTCTGCACTTTGAGCACAGTGGGGTATAATACTACTCAGTTCAATCATGCTATTTTCAAGGTTATCTTTATCCCAAATATAGAAATGCAATAAGTGAACTTGATGAATGATAGTCATAGGTTCGAATTTCTAAATCCCAGTTTTTCTGGAAATGCGTATATATATATTTTTTTTTTATTATCTAAAAGGAGTTAGTCAAAGAAGGCCTAGAATAGCTCTAAGTGTTGTTGGGACGTGCATGGCGGATTGTTAAACAGCCTCTTCACTCTCGGTCCCTGCGCCTCTTCATCGCATTGTTTCCACGGGAGGCTCTTTATGGCGCATTCTTAATTCAGTTTCAAGCTCTCTCCCTCCCTCTCTCTCTCTCTCTCTCTCACCCTCTCTCTCTTGGGCTGTTTCACAGAGCCCTCCACTGCTCCTTGATGAGGCGTAAAAACACCACAGCTATGAAAAGGCCTCAACTTCTTAGAGCTTTTTCTTTTTCTAAACTGCCCCTTTCTTCTCCACCTGAAAGGTTCCTTCAGATGGCGGGTTTGAGGCATTGTGAATACTAATTTATCTCTATTAAAAAAAAGCCCTCATCTCCTCATATCCCTGTCCCATGCTCTCATTTGAATGGCGGACTCAGGGGAGGTCTCTTAATTCCTTTATAGAGGGTTTCAAGACCCTTCACTTCAAAAAGTATAAATCATACTCCCAAATGAACGAGAGAGAGAGAGGGAGGGAGAGAGAGAGGGAGAAAGAGAGAGAGAGGGAGAGAGGGATTGACGACTGGTGCTTCTGATGTGTTCCGTTGGACGGCACAAGCCAAATTCGTCTCCCCCGAGCTGCTCAAATTCACTCTCCAGCGAGATGGCTTCTCTCTCTCCCTCTCTCTCCCTCTCTCTCTCTCTCTCTCTCTCTCTCTCTCTCTCTCTCTCTCTCTCTCTCTCTCTCTCTTTCTCTCGCTGTCCTTACGACTTGGCCCTCTGCCGACTGTCCGATCAGCCGCTCCTCCCCCTTAACCAAGTCACCCAACTCTTACACATACACACAGGGGTGCCTTTACAAAACATGCATACACACACACACACACACAAACAAAAACATGCACACACACACACGCACACGCACACACACACACACACACACACACACAAACACACACACACACACACACACACAGGGATGCTTTTATAAACATGCACACACACATGCACACACGTGCACACACACACACAAACAAAAACATGCACACACACACACGCACACACACACACACACACACACACACACACACACACACCACACACAAACACACGCACACACTCGCACACACTCACACACAAATGGAGTTGATAAACACACTTATGTAGTGCATCAGCGTGACAGAGACAGAGTGTAGATGTAGTGCTGTAGTATTGTAGCACTGTAACCAGGCCCAATGCAAAAACATCAAATTTGCCAAACAATTGGCTTCAGTATTATTCTCACTTTTTTGGGAGAAACTTATTCGCATGATCGATCTTTCTTTTCATTGCACTGAGCTCTCATATATCTGACTTGTCTTGTGTTTCAAAATACCCTTGAAAGAAAAGTGTTTTCTCAGCGCGGGAGGAAAGTATAAACATTAATCTTGTATCGTTCCACAGAGGTTGAAATGATACTGTATTAATACAAACTGTCATCTCCTGTTTCGGCGGCTGTTTGACGGCAACTATCAGAGACTTGGGGTATTAAGTGACGATGGCTGAGGGGGGTTACATATTTATCCTCGTATTGGCGCGTTACAG
>NC_137674.1:33445327-33447827 GCF_963989245.1 Nansenia antarctica | reverse complement strand
CCTGAATTGGTTTGTCCACCTTCTTCTCCACCGTCCCCTCTCTCTCTCTCTCTCTCCCCTCTCCTCTCTCCCCTGCTCCCTCTCTCTCTCTCTCCCCTCTCCTTTCTCCCCTGCTCCCTCTCTCTCTCTCCCTGCTCACCGCTCCCCCAGACGCTGTTTGTCATTTAAATAACAAATGCCGGTGGCTCCCTGATTTAGTGAGGGCCGCTGGCCTCTGATGTATATTAATATTGCCGCACCGCGCACTGTACCGGAGTCCATCATTCATTTGGATAAAAGAGGTGGAATTTAAAAACAGCCAATGCTTTACCGGGGATACAGATTGCATCCATTTATTGCACTGAGTGATGGAACGACCAACAACTCTGTCCTTCACCTCCGCCAACCAGCCGCCGAGCCACTTCCCATAAAACTAAAAAAAGATTCACCCTTTGGCCCTTAAAGACCCCCCTCGTATTCACCACCGTGCCGATGCGGGGTGAGGGGGGTGGGGGGGAATGGGGGGATCCCTCAACATCTCCACAGGAATGAGGAAGAGCCATTTTGGTTTAGGATCATCTGCTGGAATTTTGTTCAGGTGGAGAAAGAAGAAAAGAAAAATTGTAATAAAAAATTATCTGAGGAAAGAATTTCATCAAAGTAAACACAACGAACTAGATGCAAATACGATAGATTGGCGTACCTAAAACCGTTAAAGATTTGCTTATTTTTGATCGAATTAAATTCGAAAAAATATTCCCAACAGTTTTTTTTCAAGGGAGATGCTCCAGTTTCCAGTATTTCCCTCCCTTTTCCCTCCCTCTCTCCGACGTTCCTGTAGTGAGCAGCGTGTGTTGTTACTGGTTCTGGGGGGCTGGTGGCCCCTGTCCTGTCCACTGTGATTTATCACACCGGGGATGTCATCCAATGTCAGTTTCTACACCTGCGACTGCTCCGTATCAATCTTTACCCTGGCGCCCCGCTGCAGCCAAGCCTCTCCTTGGTAATCTCACAGCAGCCAGGAGATGTTAGCTATCAAACTGCATTCAGTGTTGTTTGTTAGAAATAGAGAATAATAATAATATTACGGACATGGGTTTGCTATATAAATATTGAGAGAGAGAGACAGAGAGAGACACAGACAGACACAGAGAGAGAGAGAGCCACACACAGAGAGAGAGAGAGAGACAGAGAGAGACACAGACAGACACAGAGAGAGAGAGAGCCACACACAGAGAGAGAGAGAGAGAGAGAGTGCCACGGAGAGAGAGAGAGACAGAGGGACAGAGACACAGAGAGAGAGAGAGAGAGACAGAAAGAGACACACACAGAGACACAGAGAGAGAGAGAGAGAGAGAGACAGAGACACACACAGAGAGAAAGAGAGACAGAGAGAGAGATAGAGATAGAGAGAGAGAGAGACAGACTCACAGAGAGAGGGAGAGAGATTGCTGCTGCTGCACACAAGTGAAGTTTGTCTTGTTTGTCTTTATGCGCCTGGTGTCTGTGACACTCTGTGTGTTAGAGTTAGAGTTAGCCACAGGCAGTGAGTTTGTGTATGTGTATGTGTGTGTGTGTGTGTGTGTGTGTGTGTGTTAGCGGCTGATAGTTGATATTAAAGTCGGTAATAAGGAGTGAGAATGGTGTTCAGTGGGGAGGTGTCTCCCAGGACTCCCGGGGGGGATTGCCGAGGCCGGTACCCAGCTGTTGCTTCGTCTTCCTCCTTTACCCTTTTAGCACTTAGCAGCTCTGTGTCGGAGCTGGCTGTGAAAGAACTTATCAAGCCAAGGTATCTGTTTGGATTAGGTGACCACTCCACTTCTCAGGCTCAAATTGGGCCGTTCTGCCCACTTCTCACCACCGTCAGTCTCCAACAACAGGAAAAGAACAACAACTCCACTTCCACTGAAGAAACGAAAAGGAAAGAATTGTCGCTGCCTGTCAGGGTGTTGCTGTACTGTGTTTTTACAAGTAGGGAAGATGTTTGCGCTATTGTTTGTGTCTGGGTTCAGTGTATTTGTTATGCTTAGAATTTAGAGTTTGCCATTTAGCCAGACGCTTTTAATCCAAAGCGATTTACAATTTCGAATTACAGGGACATTCCCCTCTGGAGTAACTGAGGGCTAAGTGCCTTACTCAAGGGCACACTAGTGGTGGTGTTTCAGGCGGGATTTGAACTCACAACCTTCCGATCACCAGTCCAATGCTTCTTGAAGATCGCATCTCTTGTCGCCGTTAAATTACGTTGGATAGACTGTCCGTATGATTTATATATCTAAAGAAATGTAATGTTTAATTTATGAAAAAGTGACTATTACGGAAGATGGCGTTTTGGAGAGTGAGTTGATGGTTTGAGTGGGAAAAAAATAAGAACATCTTTTGTTGTGTACTATCCCATAAAACCCAGACTGAAGTTTCAGCATTTCATTTGGTATTTCATATAAATGGGAGTTAATTGGGCAGCAGGGATGAATCAGTAAGTGTAAAGATCCTGATGGATTTTAATACCCTCGGCTTGTTT
>NC_137674.1:33430327-33440327 GCF_963989245.1 Nansenia antarctica | reverse complement strand
TAGGGAGGACCTGGGGGGAGAAGAGGCCGGGGGGGGGTCCAGGCACGACACCCCACACACAACCACCTCCTCCACCTCCTCCTCCTCCACCTCCTCCTCCACCTCTCTGAGCCTGGAGTCTGCAGGCCCCCGCCCCCCCCCCCACCGCCTCAGACAAGCAGGACTTCATCAAGCCTGGGACGTTATTTAGCCTCCAGAGAGAGGAGGAGGAGGAGGAGGCCTGAGGAGGAGGAGGAGGAGGAGGCCTGAGGAAGAGTCTTCCACGTTCTTCATCACCAAGCTGGAGAGACACTCCCATGAGGACAGAAGGAGGCCTATAGGACAGAAATGTGTTAGAGAGGGAGAGAGGGAGAGAGAGAGAGAGGGAGGCTTGAACTTCTCCTGCTGAGAAGACTTTCTGAGAAGAACAAGAAAAAAAACTAACAACTATGGACCATAAAATTCTTACTCTCTGAATCCGTCTCGTGCGGCTGGATCAAGTCTTTCCACCACCACAGTGTTTAACGGATGAAAAATGTTAATGCAATCAATGCTTGTTAATCACTCCCTCTGTATCCAGCCAGCCAGCCAGCCAGCCAGCCAGCCAGCCAGCCTGCCGTTTTCCTCAACGAGGACGTCAGTTTGAAGAGCCTCCTCGTCTGTGGCTCAACACACAGCAGCAGGAAGCACCAGGCAGCTCCATCCTGTCCTCCACACACGTCTCCTCCAGGCCACCTGCCCTCATCCAGACCCAACAATTATGTCCTCTTTGAGTCGGCCCAGCATTTGTCAGCAGGGACACTAGAAATCATGGCCGGTTGGGGAGGGGGGGTTGAGTGGGTAGGGTTCCGCTAGAAGCGGGGAGAGTGGGGAGGAGGGGGGCGACCAACAGGTTTGCGGTACGGCAGGTGACAGACAGACAGAAAGAAAGAAAGAAAGAAAGAAAGAAAGAAAGAAAGAAAGATAGAAAGAAAGCTCCGCTACCTCAGGCTGCTGCTTGGTTTATGGAGGCGACCACCGATAGCGAGGCTCACCGATAGCGAGGCTTTTCTTTGTTGTTGTTGTTGTTGTTGTTGTTGTTTTTCTTCTTGTCGACTGGGCTATTGTTGAGTTGAGCGAGTGATTCAGTGTGTTGAGCAGGCGAGAGGGAAGAGGAGGAAGAGGAGGAGGAGGAGGAAGGGGGGGGTAGAGGGAGGAGAGAAGAGGAGGAGGGGGTAGAGGAGGGTGGTGGTGGTGGGGGGTTGAGGATAGGAGTGGAGGGTAATTACCAGTAATCTCCACCATGTTTGAAGTGGCACATAGAGAGCGCGGGTGGTGGCTCTCGCTGTGGAGCTGTGCTGTGCCCTCCCTCCCTGCCCTCCCTCCCTCCCTGCCCTCCCTGCCTGCCTGCCCACCCTGGCACCCCCCTGCAGCAGATAAACGGGCAATACCATTGGCGCAGAATGATCGGCATGGTGGCATACAGCACACTCACCATAATGAATGGCAGAGAGAGAGAGAGGGAGAGAGGGAGAGAGGGAGAGGGAGAGAGAGAGAGAGAGAGAGAGAGAGAGAGAGAGAGAGAGAGAGAGAGAGAGAGAGAGAGAGAGAGAGAGAGAGAGAGAGAGAGAGATAGAGATAGAGAGCTCTCTGTATGGATCAGACAGAGAACATCCGTGTGGACCAAACATTTGCATTATGCATTAAACGAAAATATGTACATTTAAAAGTTTTAACTGTCTATACAGTAGATAGGAATCAAGTGAGAGATTGATTTACGAGTGCTATGATGTAGCTAATACTCTAGTACAAAACAAGGTAGCCCGCACTCACTTTTCGTTGCTCCAATTTTTTATTTATCAAGCAGCAAGTAAAAAAGACGTTTCGACCGTGAGGTCTTCTTCAGTATAACAGGAAACAGAAAACAATGTCTTTTTTATACAAATGTGACATTGACAATCATTAGCCCCACCTGGTGTGTTGGAGCACGTATCAGTGTAGACATGATTTAGAACAAGATTCACAAAAAGTTACATGATTACATAGTATTGTTTTTTTCTTCTTTTTCTTTTTTATATAAACATACAAAATTTAGAAAATACACCTCTCCAAGGAAATCAGATCCTAACTTGATTTCGACCTTCATGTTGACTCCAAGACGCTAATACTCTAGTACCATGTAGAGCAGGGGTGCCCAATACGTCGATCGCGACCGGTCGATCGCAAAGGTAGTATGGGTAGATCGCATGGCATTGAATAAAACCCAAAAGGGAAAAAAATAAATAAAAATAAATAAATAATAAAGTTCACCTATCATCCATCCTCACTATGGCTTTTGCCACTTGATTGACGTACAGGTAAGCCAGTCTGAGATCTGATCTTTTCACCTAACACAGGTTCACCACGCATGCGCAGTCAACAGCGCCAACTACAAAATACCGGCGAGACTAATTAACTAGTTAGCCTTCCAATTTCTACTATTTACTATATAATACTAAAGAAGGGGTATACAAATGAGTGGGGAAGCTGGACCAAGTAAGAAACCAATAACGTACAACTTCCATCCAGAATGGGAGGAGGACTTTTTTACACGATGTGATATTGGAAGTGCGTCTGTCTGATCTGCAGATCTACGATGGCTATTTCAAAGAAGGGAAATGTGGCAAAAGAGTGAAAACGTACGGCTGTAACGATAGCTTCTTATCGCGTCAGTCACGTTCTTGTTAAACACAAGAAGTCATTAAAAGACGGCGAAATTGTGAAAAAAGCGTTTCTCGAGGCTGCAGATTGCCTTTTCGATGACAGATCCACAGTGGCTGATGACACCTTGCAACCAGCTCTTACAGCTCTGACTATTAGAAACTAGCTGCCTCCTCCCAGTGCCAGGTCTCCCACTAAGGTAGAGAAATGCATTTATTTCCTCCTTTCAAACTAGGGAACTACCTGTTTTGTATCTGGTTTACTTTTCTGGATCAGTAGTTGGCTATGGTACTGCAGACTGGCTGTCAGTGTGTGAGTGAGAGAAAGTGAGTGTGTGTGTGTGTGTGTGTGTGTGTGTGTGTGTGTCTGTGTGTGTGTGTGTGTGTGTGTGCGTGTGTGCGTGTGTGTGTGTGTTTGTAGTACGTGCGTGTACGTTTGCGATGTTGAAACTAGACTGGTAGATCTTGGCAGACTGGCTACTTGAAAAGTAGATCTTGGTTCAAAAAAGTGTGGGCACCCCTGATGTAGAGCTTCCACAGAGAACGCCTGAATGAATTTCTGCATCCTGATCTGAAATACGGTACGATCATCTACGATCGCGTTTAATTGTGCCTAGTAAATACAGCACGTCTCTGTTCTTAAAGACATTCAAGACCAACCGTATTTGGTAAAGAACACTAACCAAGAACGGGCAGATTACATTAAAGTGTGGAATAGTGGTGGGTTTTATAAGTTAAGGGTGTGAGTTATAGATGGGCCCAGAAGGCTTTATGTGATCATGTCGGGCGCTGGATGACATTTATAAATGCTGTGTGTGCACGCTCATCTGAATGGATGCCTCTCGCAAGACATCCTGCCACAGGAATCAGTCAAACTGTGGGCGGCACACACACACACACACACACACACACACACACACACACACACACACACACACACACACACACACACACACACCTAGCAGTACTCAGTACCTGAGCAGTCCATAGGGAGACCACTCTCTCACTCACTCACTCTCACTCTCTCACTCACTCACTCTCTCTCTCTCACTCTCACTCACTGACTCACTCATTCTCTCACTCTCTCTCACTCACTCACTCTCTCACTCACTCTCACTCTCTCACTCACTCACTCACTCTCTCATGCTCTCTCTCTCACTCTCACTCACTCGCTCACTCACTCACTCTCTCTCTCACTCACTCACTCACTCTCTCCCTCACTCTCTCACTCACTCACTCTCTCATGCTCTCTCTCACTCACTCACTCTCTCACTCCCTCACTCACTCACTCACTCTCTTACTCACTCACTCTCTCACGCACTCTCTCTCTCACTCACTCTCTCTCACTCACTCACCCTCTCACTCTCACTTTCTCACTCTCTCTCTCACTCACTCTCTCACTCACTCATGTCTCCAATGGATACCATTAGGATCTAGTATAGATATAGATATAGATATAGTAAGAGCCTGATCATAGGAGGATATTGGGAGTCAGCCTCTGTCCTGGTGCTGTTGACAAGCGTACAGCGTGTCATTCCCTTCCTGTAGAGGCCCCTGTCCCCTCTGCCTTATCTGTCAAGTCTAGCTTCTGGTGCCAAGGAATTGACAGATGAGGAATGAATTTCCAGATCAAGTTTCGTCAATCGCGCGTGTGGGGGGGGGGGCGTAGCTGTAGCTGTATTTGCCTCCGTAGTAATTAGCGGTCACCATGGTGATTTCTCCGCCATCCATAATAGGCTCCAAAATTAATTTCCAATGGGCCAGGAAGTGGAACTAGAGGAGAGAGAGAGAGAGGGAGGGAGAGAGAGAGGGAGAGAGAGAAAGAGAGAGAGAAAGAGAGAGAGGGAGAGAAGGACAGAGAGAGAGAGAGAGAGGGAGAGAGAAGGATAGACAGAGAGAGAGAGAGGGAGAGAGAGAGAGAGGGTGACGTGGACCCCCGTCAATTGCCCTGTTACAGTTAAGGAATCCAGCAGGCTGGTACCACTCATATTTCATCCTGGGTAAAGATTACCTGTCAAGTCCACGGGAGATGTATTGATCTGTTTTCCTTTTTCCGGCAGCAATCACCTGACAAAGGCACCTAGGAGGCGAGTGAATGAGTGATGCCCCGGCCCTCTCCCTTCGGCGGGGGGCTTCCAATGTCCACTGCCGGTATGAGGGGGGGGGGCGGGGGGGGTGTGTGTGTGACAGAGAGGAGAGGAGAAGAGGAGAGAGGAGAAGAGCTAATGTAGTCATAAACTCTGCATGAGCCTCTTCTCTTTGAACAAGCAGAGCAGGCTGGCTCATCCCAGTAGGTCAGAGGTCAGCTAGGAATTTAGGCGGAGAACAAGTGTGTCGTTTAGTTTCTATGGCGTATATCGTATGCGGTGTGTGGTGGACGACGTTGCTTGGGGTCCCTGCTGACAAATGTAAAGGACGTGCATCACATCACAGTGGTGTGTGGGCCAGAGAACTGGCAGAGGGCCAGGCAGTAAGACAAACCTGTGATAGACCCTGTGTGATATTCAAATCTCTGAGGTGATTAGTAGTAGGGTAGACATGAGAAAACTCCCTGATTTCTAGTCTAGAGTTTGTCTGGGCACTCCTTTTTCTTTTTCCCAGTTGTAAACTACTAGGCCTTTTGTTTTTGGTCACAGGATCCCTCAGTGTGTCTGTCAACATGGCGGTACGAGGAGGATCAATATATTGAACATTATCCGTCCTATATTTCTTGGCAGCTTTTGAGAAAGATTGATATATTTGCCTTGTTCCACGGAACATCAGAATGATTATGCTATTCATGAACCCTGTAACATAAAAATGCAGTATTGATCTTGTTATTGCACTTACAGAAACGTTGTATACCGATACAGAAACATATGCTATGATATATTAACTAAAGGTCCATTCATTCATTGATAGATGTTTTTTTAGATTCATCGATAGAATTGTTTTAGCTAACGGTCTGTCATAACCAAGACTTCTAGACTGCTTAAGTGCTAGATGGTTTTCAGAATGCAAACGTATCATAATCATCATATATATTTTTATTTTTTTTATTTTTTTTATTACAAGACTTTAAGGATATGTCAGTCTAGGATCCAGGTTCGAAGGCAGCTATCACATTATGACATATAGCACAAATAGCATCTTATCTTGTAAGCTGTTATCTTTATACTTAATAACCGTGGAAGCATGCCTAATTGCTTTGCAAATGATCTGAAGAGGAATATCGTCTCAGAACGCCTGCACTGTGTTAGTAGATGTTAGATACATACATTACAGTATTTGTGTAGTTACTAGATACAGTATATGGTGTTTATATGCCTCACTATCTTCCTATGACCTCATGATTAATTGAATGTTTCAGTTAACATTTGGAAATGTTAAACCAATTGAAATTAGATAATGTGTTTATTATTATTATTATTATTATTATTATTATTATTATTATTATTATTATTATTCATGACTGTGTGTATTGAGTAGCCTACATGCCTTTAAGAAGGTGTGTACTCCGAAGGCTGTAACAGAGTCTGTGTTCAATAAATGCATTTTAATGTTTGTGATCTGGGATGCCCGTGAACGTTCATTTCAACCTGAGTCTTTTCACATTCACTCACTGGGTTCTGAGTTAATCTATGTATACTACTGTATGTATATACATAGAGTATATATTATTTACTCTTCAGGCTACACCTTAACTGTCCCTCCTGATACATCTACTACCCCCCGTACTGTTTCCCCAGTGTCATAATAATATATATTCTAAAACTTCTATTCCTTCTTCTAGCACGACAACTACCAATGGCCCCTGGCCTGAGCATAGATTACTCTTTCCTGCTGTGATCGGTGGATAGATGATTCACCTTCTTAGCCAAACGTATTTGTTGTAAGTCGCTTTGGACAAAGGCGTCTGTTAAATGCCCCCCAAAAACGTAGTCCTAAATGTAAACGTATATATATATATATCAGTATTTCCTAACTTGAAACACATCCACACTTTAACTTTTACCTCATAAACCTTGATATTATTTTATCCCGATCGCGATCCGTTTGTGAATGCCGACAAAACAGTATGACAATGTTCTGCTAGCAGCCGAACGGCCATTGAGCTGTGAGGCTCCTAGATTGCTGTGACAGAGGAAGAAACACTCTGCGCTCTCCAGGCTTGTGGAGCTTATCAACAGATCCCCCGGTGTTAATCTTGTTGTGCCGGGGTGCCGCTCGCTAGACGGGCAGGCAGTCACTTGGCCACGTGTTGCGAGCGGGAGCAATTCTCTCTCTCTGCTCACCAGAGGCTCCACACGGGCTACAAATCACATCCTCAGCTGTCTGAGTACCCACTGCCACCTCTCCTCCACCAGATTGATGGCCAAACGGGGGGAAAATCAATGGCTTCCCCTCGTCAGAAAGGGCCAGCTCTGTCATGTTTAGGAGTTTGATGTTCACTGCTCTCACCGTTTTTTCCCCTGCTGCTGCTGCTGCTACCACTGCTGCTGCTGTTTTCTCTCAGCTCTGGTGGAGTGGACGTAGTATTTTGAACCACACTGACAGAACTGAGTGAATTCTCACTTTTCTCTCTTATTTATCAGTTTCCGACGCCATTTTCGTCTCTCTCTCTGGTCGCTTGGTTGCCTCGACACAGGCATCAAAATCAGACTCAGAATCAGAATTGATTTTAGTACATCATGTACAGTTACACAGAGTCAAATTCTTGGGTTCGGCTTCTTTGACATTGGCATTGCAGCAGAATACAAAACCAATAATAGAATAAGCAGGATACAAAATCAACAAAATCAACAAATAGCAATAATAGCAATAGAATACGAAATCAACAATAATAGAATAAAGTTAAATAAGTAAGGTGATAATAGAAAACAAGTAGGATGAGGTAATAAGGTGATAGTAGTTGTACTATTGTACTATTGGGGTGGTGTCAGGTCGTAGGAGTTAAAGGTGGTTTAGAGGGGTGGGGGTGGGGGCAAACTGTCATGGCAGCTTTCTCTGAGGTACCCACCCCCCCCTCGACTGACTTACACACAGCAGTCAGTTTCCCTCCACTAGACCCCCTCACAACAGCTGCAGCTCACATCAGTCCATCCTAATCACCACAATGCACCACATCACAGGTCTCCTCCTCCTTCTCCTTACAGGTTCCTATGTTCACTAATGGAAAAATTCAAATACCAACCGACGCATAATTTGTATTCATAGAGATAACATTTGAACTGACTCTTTCTCTAGGTAAGGTATCTAGCCCAGGAGGACGATGGCTCAGGCTCTCCTAATGTAACCGAAGCCTTTCCCATGTGCCTCAGAGCTGAGGAGGATTAATTGTATTGTATTAATCCTGTGTGTGTGTGTGTGTGTGTGTGTGTGTGTGTGTGTGTGTGACTGGGCAATTCATTCATGCCGTGTGTGTGTGTATATCTCAGCAGATCCCAGGGCATCTGCGCTAGGTCCCATCGACCTCTCTCTCCCTCCCTGCCTCTCTCTCTCTCTCCCTCCCTGCCTCTCTCTCTCTCCCTCCCTGCCTCTCTCTCTCTCTCCCTCCCTGCCTCTCTCTCTCTCCCTCCCTGCCTCTCTCTCTCTCCCTCCCTGCCTCTCTCTCTCTCCCTCCCTGCCTCTCTCTCTCTCTCCCTCCCTGCCTCTCTCTCTCTCCCTCCCTGCCTCTCTCTCTCTCTCCCTCCCTGCCTCTCTCTCTCTCTCTCTCCCTGCCTCTTTCTCTCCCTCCCTGCCTCTCTCTCCCTCCCTCCCTGCCTCTCTCTCTCTCTCTCTCCCTGCCTTACAACAGCACCATCCCTGCCTCTCTCTCCCTCCCTGCCTATCGCTCTCCCTCCCTCCCTGCCTCTCTCTCTCCCTGCCTCCCTGCCTCTCTCTCTCCCTCCCTCCCTGCCTCTCTCTCTCCCTCCCTCCCTCCCTGCCTCTCTCTCTCTCCCCCTCCATCCCTGCCTCTCTCTCTCCCTCCCTCCCTGCCTTACAGCACCACCATCCCTTCTCATCTCTCCTGGCATCCTAATCAGAGCGTTATGAGCTCCAGTGGGTGAGGTACGCAGAAAGTTGTGTTTCCTGACAGCCAATAAAAACCTTCTAATCTCCCCCGATTCAAGTGGGCCCCCATTTTCTTTTCTTTTTTAAAAAAGGACTAACTAGCTCTATCACTCAGAACCCCCCCCCCCCTCCCCCCGCACCCCCTCCACCTCCACCTCTCCCCACCCCCCTTTCTCTTTTTCTTTAATACCCTTTTTTTATTTAATATATAGCCCATGAAAAATGAGAGACTCCCTCTTTGGTGTGTAGATATTTTGTTGCTGATGATGCGAGACGAATTTCCATCACAGCTTTGTTTCCACCGGGTGAGCGGATAATCTTTTACAGCGGTGCGGACCGGGGGAGGAAGGGGGGAGGAGGGGAGGGAGGAGGAAGGTGGGGGGCCCGCTCCCATCAATCTCCAGGGCTTATGGCCGCCGCATGGCTGCGTCACCCAACCAGAACCCCCGGTTCTCCCGCTACGCCAGCACCCAGCGGCCCGGTCAGGGTCAGGTAGGGGGGGGGGGCGCGGCGGTAAGGGGACGGAGGAGGCCACACAGGACCCATCTGGGCTCCTCTGATGGACCGGGCCCTCTGAGAGGAGACCCTCACCCCATCCCACCTCACCCCCCCCCACCCCACCTCCCGGCACCTCCACTTCTGTCCCATTACTCCTGTCATTGTTATTATGTCATTTTTCTAACAAGCCAGTCACGTCTGAGAGAGCAGTAATGTTTTCCTGCCTCCACTCCCCCCCCCCGCCCCCCCCAACCTTCCCCCCCCTACGTTGTTTTGAAGCACCACAGTCTCAGCTGCTCGCTGTGCCACCACACAGCCAATGGCGGAGAGCGTAGAGAGCGGGAAAGCGGAAAGCATCGAGTCCCCCAACACCTCCAGAGGTCTCACCCTGCCTGCCTCCTGCCCTCCTGCCACCCTGGTGGGGGGGGGGGTTGTGGGATTGTGGGGTTGAGAAGCGAAAAAGGTCCCGGCGGTTTGAGTGGTGGCATCCTGCCCAGGTTGTCCCGTCCCCCCTCCCTGCCCCGTCCCCCCTCCTCCGCCCCCCCCAGAGAGAGGCCCCTGGTGGCCCTGTGCTACATGGTGCCTGGCTGGCAGCCGTGGAGCTGCCTCACCAACCCCCCCCCCCCCCCCCGCCTCAACCACCCCATCTCCTACACTCCTCCTCTCCTCCTCCTCTCCTCCTCTCTTCCCATCCTCCTCCTCTCCTCCTCTCCTCTCCTCCTCTCCTCCTCTCCTCCTCTCCTCTCCTCCTCTCCTCCTCTCCTCCTGTCCTCCTTTCCGCCCGCCTGCCCGCCCGCCCGCTGCCTCTGATT
>NC_137674.1:33409299-33424299 GCF_963989245.1 Nansenia antarctica | reverse complement strand
ACTGAATAAGTCACCTGCTCATCCCTGTTCTCTCTGACGATGTCCTTTTAACCCCCCCCCCCCCCCCCCACCGGTGCTCCAGTGAACTCCTCTCCTCTCCCTCGTGGTTTGGCCACAGCCACCACCTCACCTCCCCTCTCAACACCACGGCCAAGCGCTCTCTGTGACCGCTCAAACCTGAGACCCTTGCTTCCGCTGCTAACATCCACTATCCGATGACACCCCCCTGACACCCCCCCCTGTTGAAGAGGAAATAGAGAGAGCGTTTGTCTCTATGGACAGTCGCTCCCCGCAACTGGCATTGATGTGCCCTCCCACTGCACCCTCTCTCTCTCTCTCTCTCTCTCTCTCTCTCTCTCTCTCTCTCTCTCCCTCTCTCCCTCTCTCTCTCTCTCTCTCTCTCTCCCTCTCTCTATCTCTCCCTGCCTCTCTCTCTCCCTCCCTATCTCTCTCTCTCTCGCTCCCTCTCTCTCCCGCCCCTCTCTCTCTCTCTCTCCCCCTCCCTTCCCCGCCACTCTCTCTCTCCCTCTCTCTCTCTCGCTCCCTCTCTTTCTCCCCCTCTCTCTCCCTCTCTCTCCCTCTCTCTCTCCCTCCCTCTCCCTCCCTACCTCCCTCCCTCCCTCTCCCCCCCTCCCCCCTCCCTCCCTCCCTCTCATCTCTCCTCAGGGGGATTAGGGGACAGGGAGGCCCAGGTTAACCCAGCGGTTGAGGAGGAGTGGAGCTTCCCCGCCACGTTGAGAAGCCGCAGACAGTTGTTTCCTTTCTCTCCGACCGTCCGGAGATAATTCAGTCACCGGGCTTTGAACTGCAGATAAGGAAGGAAGAGGATGATCCCTGGATGGGCCAATGTCTGGAGAGGGAGCGGGGGTGGGGGGGCAGAGGGACACAGGAGGGGACAGGTGTGCCACAAGGCGTGCAACAGAAGGAGCAGATTCAGAACCAGAATCAGATGATAGGACACAGGATGGATGTTAAAGGCTCAGACATTTAGATTGTTAATGTTAGAGCCAAAGGAACTTTTAATTGTTGCAATAATAATAATAATAATAATAATAATAATATTAATAATAACTTTTATTTGTATAGCACTTTTCCTGCAAACGTTGCAGCTCAAAGTGCTTTAATCATTATATAATCATCATCTAATTATTTAGTCATTTAAAGGCAATATTAAAAAGATGGGTTTTTAGTCTTGACTTGAACATAATTTCCTGAGGTTGCATCCCCTAATGTAAACTGGCAGTGCATTCCACAATTTGGCTGCATAAAATGAGAAAGCCAGCGTCAGAAGACCTGAGAGCTCTATTGGGGTGAAGGTTTTTCAGATATTCAGGTGCTGTGCACCAATTATCAAAGGACTAATTGTGGTCCTCTGTGGCTCAGTTGGTGCTAGCATGGCACTAACAACGCTTAGGTTGTGGGTTTGATTCCCGCTGGGATCATATATACTGAAAAATGTATGCACTTGTTGCAATGTAAGTCGCTTTGGATAAAAGCGTCAGCTAAATGGCATATATAATAACACTGTATTATTGTATAATTACTGTATAATGTCCAAATAGTGTAGTGTAGCTATTTCGTTCCCTATTACATACTGTACACATCAGGGAGAGAACACAGATAATGTGCATATGGTATTCCACACGGAGATGAGCTGTTATCCAGTTATCTTAAGAGCCTGATGATTTCCCCCCATTTTTATTAGATTTTCATATTGATCTCCTTAATCTGCCGCCGTAAATAACCCCCTCTCTTCCTCCCTCTCTTCCGCCGCCGCCTCTCCCTCTTCTCCCTCTCTCTTCCCTCCTCCTGCGTTTTATGAATGCAAAAAGATGGAGAGAGAGAAAGAGAGAGAGAGAGAGAGGAAATTAATTTCAATAAACGTCTTGACAGAGTAGCTTTTGTTGTTTGCTCGGGTTGGGGAGGGGTGGCGGGGGGTGGGGGGGGGTCGGGGTGGGGGCACGTGGTTGTCCCATGGTCCGGCGGTGTACCTGCCAGGTGTTGTGGTTTGTGCCCCCCCAACCACCCCCCAGCACCCCCCCCCCCCCCCCCCCCACTACCCCACCGCCCCACCCCCCCTGGCCCAGAGCTCCAGGGGCAGGGTGGCCGTTGAAAGGCCTCGGGTGTCCCATCAAAGGGTCCATTGAGGCCGGGCCCTGGGCAGCACAGAGGGCCACAGTGTCAGCCGTGGAAACGTGACACCCCCTCCGACAGCGGTCCACACGGCCCACTCCAGGGCACGCTGACAGCTTGGGGGGGGGGCGCTCTGTCGTTCACTACTGCTACTCCTACTAGACCACAACGCCACATCCCCCTGGTTCATGCACCTAGAGTGAGAGAGAGAGAGAGAGAGAGAGAGATAGAGAGAGAGAGAGGGAGAGAGAGAGGTAGAAAGAAGAGAGAGAGAGGGGATAGAGAGAGAGAGAGATAGAGGGATAGAGAGAGAGAGTGATAGAGAGAGAAGAGAGAGGGATAAAGAGAGAGAGAGAGAGAGAGAGAGAGAGAGAGAGAGAGAGAGAGAGAGAGGGGGAAGAAATATGGAGGGACAGAGGGAGAAAGACGAGACAGAGAGAAGTGAGGTGATAAGTTAAGACATCAAACGCAGGATCGGATGCACCCAGAGAGACAGGTGTGGCAGGAGGCAGGAGACACTGTACTGTAGGGTGTGTTGAGGTCTCTAGAGAGACACTGTAGGGTGTGTTGAGGTCTCTAGAGAGACACTGTAGGGTGTGTGTGGTCTAAAGCTTCACTACCTATCTTCTGCCGACGACCCATCTCTTCACGCTACACCTTAACTATCTCTCCTAAGACCTCTTCATCTTCACCTCTACCCCCTTTCTCTACTGTAAATAATAATAATGATAATAATAATAACTTCCTTCTTCTAGCATTATGACTGCCAATGGCCCCTGGCCCCCTAGCATAGATTACTTTTTCTCGCTATGACTGATGTCTAGATGATTCACTTACTTAGACAAAATGTGGCCCTTGTCCTAGGATGTGTTGGGGTGTAAACATCTCTATCTGGCCCCTGGCCTTCTCTCTCTCTGTGGAGCTGAAGTACATTTCCTCTGGTTCCAACAGAATCATGTTACTGGATGATACTCACACAGGTTTTTTTAATCATTGATGCAATCTCTGCTGTGCCTCTTTTCCTGTTTGTTTCATCCCAATTATTTATGTTCAATGAAATCAAATGTACTGAGAGTTAATGTGAACGAATGAATGAAGGAATATATGAATGAACAAAAGAATGAATGAAGGAATATATGAATGAATGAAAGAATGAATGAATGAATGAATGAATTAATTAATTAATGAATGCATGCATGAATTAATTAATTCATGAAGCTACAAAGTGGGTCGACAGAGAGAGACTCCCTGCATACAGTTGTTGTGCTTGTCCCTGAGGTGATTCTCCCCCCTGCTCTCTCCCCCCTGCTCTCTCTCCACTGCTCTCTCCCCCCTGCTCTCTCCCCCCTGCTCTCTCTCCACTGCTCTCTCCCCTGCCCTCCCCCCTGCTCTCTCCCCCCTGCTCTCTCCCCCCTGCTCTCTCCCCCCTGCTCTCTCCCCCCTGCTCTCTCTCCCCTGCTCTCTCCCCCCTGCCCTCCCCCTGCTCTCTCCCCCCTGCCCTCCCCCCTGCTCTCTCCCCCCTGCTCTCTCTCCCCTGCTCTCTCCCCCCTGCTCTCTCCCCCCTGCTCTCTCCCCCTGCTCTCTCCCCCCTACCCTCTCCCCCCTGCTCTCTCCCCCCTGCTCTCTCCCCCTGCTCTCTCCCCCCTGCTCTCTCCCCCCTACCCTCTCCCCCCTACCCTCTCCCCCCTGCTCTCTCCCCCCTGCTCTCTCTCCCCTGCTCTCTCCCCCCTGCCCTCCCCCCTGCCCTCTCCCCCCTGCCCTCTCCCCCTGCCCTCTCCCCCCTGCCCCCTCCCCCCTACCCTCTCCCCCTGCTCTCTCCCCCCTACCCTCCCCCCTGCTCTCTACCCCCTGCTCTCTCTCCCCTACCCTCCCCCCTGCTCTCTCCCCCCTACCCTCCCCCCTGCTCTCTCCCCCCTGCTCTCTCCCCCTGCTCTCTCCCCCCTACCCTCCCCCCTGCTCTCTCCCCCCTACCCTCTCCCCCCTGCTCTCTCCCCCCTACCCTCTCCCCCCTACCCTCTCCCCCCTGCTCTCTCCCCCCTACCCTCTCCCCCCTGCTCTCTCCCCCCTACCCTCCCCCCTACCCTCTCCCCCCTACTCTCCCCCCTACCCTCTCCCCCCTACCCTCTCCCCCTAACCTCTCCCCCCTACCCTCTCCCCCCTGCTCTCTCCCCCCTACCCTCTCCCCCCTGCCTTCACTTTTGCGAGATTTAGTCTCGTGAGATTTTTCAAAAATAAGCCTGGGTTTTCCTTTAGAGACGTTGATGGAATACCCCCCTGGGCTTCTAACTCAGCTGATCTTGCGTTGGTATAATATCTGCACCATGATGTGACTCAACAACTTCCATTCATAGCCGAATACCTAAATAAAATCTATATTGTCCTTGAACCTTCAATGAAGTGGATTGAAATGCTGATGAAATATATCGCATTTAGCACATTAGCACCGTGTGTTTGTCAATTCATAATCAACATTCCCTTTCATTCATTTTAAATTTAGACCATAGTTTAGTCACAAACACATTGTAGGTGTTTCAAAGTTGCCGGATCTTTCCACCACGGATCTTATTAACAAACCCCTTCCCTGAATGTCATTCCTTTGCAGATATAAAACGAAGAGTGTGTTTTAATGAAGCGTCATATAATTTTAACAGGGCGTCTCTCAGATTAGCAGTGCCTGGGTCAGCGACAGGGACGCTGCGCTCAGCGATGTCCTCAAACAAGCCTCACCTGTCAGGCCATAAAACAGCTTACAGGCCCCTTAATCACAGGCTGGTGGTCAGAGGACAGGTCACTGCTGTCCCTCTGCTGTCCCCCTGTCCCCCTGCTAGAGACAGGTCACTGCTGTTCTCCCTGCTGTCCCCCTGCTGTCCCCTAGTGTCCTCCTGCTGTCCCCCTGCTGTCCCCTGGTGTCCCCCTGCTGTCCCCCTGGTGTCCCCCTGCTGTCCCCTGCTGTCCCCCTGCTGTCCCCTGGTGTCCCCCTGCTGTCCCCCTGGTGTCCCCCTGCTGTCCCCCTGGTGTCCCCTGGTGTCCCCCTGGTGTCCCCCTGCTGTCCCCCTGGTGTCCCCTGGTGTCCCCCTGGTGTCCCCCTGCTGTCCCCCTGCTGTCCCCTGGTGTCCCCCTGCTGTCCCCCTGCTGTCCCCCTGCTGTCCCCCTGCTGTCCCCCTGCTGTCCCCTGGTGTCCTCCTGCTGTCCCCTGGTGTCCCCCTGCTGTCCCCTGGTGTCCCCCTGCTGTCCCCCTGCTGTCCCCTGGTGTCCCCTGGTGTCCCTCTGCTGTCCCCCTGTCCCCCTGCTAGAGACAGGTCACTGCTGTTCTCCCTGCTGTCCCCCTGCTGTCCCCTAGTGTCCTCCTGCTGTCCCCTGGTGTCCCCTGCTGTCCCCTGGTGTCCCCCTGCTGTCCTCCTGCTGTCCCCCTGCTGTCCCCCTGGTGTCCCCCTGCTGTCCCCTGCTGTCCCCCTGCTGTCCCCTGGTGTCCCCCTGCTGTCCCCTGGTGTCCCCCTGCTGTCCTCCTGCTGTCCCCCTGCTGTCCCCCTGGTGTCCCCCTGCTGTCCCCTGCTGTCCCCCTGCTGTCCCCTGGTGTCCCCCTGCTGTCCCCTGCTGTCCCCCTGCTGTCCCCTGCTGTCCCCCTGCTGTCCCCTGGTGTCCTCCTGCTGTCCCCTGGTGTCCCCCTGCTGTCCCCTGGTGTCCCCCTGCTGTCCCCTGGTGTCCCCCTGCTGTCCCCTGGTGTCCCCCTGGTGTCCCCATGCTGTCCCCTGGTGTCCTCCTGCTGTCCCCTGGTGTCCTCCTGCTGTCCCCTAGTGTCCCCCTGCTGTCCCCCTGCTGTCCCCTGGTGTCCCCCTGCTGTCCCCTGCTGTCCCCCTGCTGTCCCCTGGTGTCCCCCTGGTGTCCCCCTGCTGTCCCCTGGTGTCCTCCTGCTGTCCCCCTGCTGTCCCCTGGTGTCCCCCTGCTGTCCCCTAGTGTCCCCCTGCTGTCCCCTAGTGTCCTCCTGCTGTCCCCTGGTGTCCCCTGCTGTCCCCTAGTGTCCTCCTGCTGTCCCCTAGTGTCCTCCTGCTGTCCCCCTGCTGTTCCCCTGCTGTCCCCTGGTGTCCCCTGCTGTCCCCCTGCTGTCCCCCTGGTGTCCCCCTGCTGTCCCCTGGTGTCCCCCTGGTGTCCCCTTGCTGTCCCCTGGTGTCCCCCTGCTGTCCCCTGGTGTCCCCCTGCTGTCCCCTGGTGTCCCCTTGCTGTCCCCTGGTGTCCCCCTGCTGTCCCCTGGTGTCCCCCTGCTGTCCCCCTGCTGTTCCCCTGGTGTCCCCCTGCTGTCCCCCTGCTGTCCCCCTGGTGTCCCCCTGCTGTCCCCTGGTGTCCCCCTGCTGTCCCCCTGCTGTTCCCCTGGTCCACCTGATTTGTTGATTGTGTGCTGACTGTTGTTGATCGATGAGCAAGATCCCAAAGCATTTCACTATGTCAATTAAGGCTGTATGCGATGTACGTAACAAATAACATTTGATTTGATTTGATTTGATTTAGATATGGTTCATAGAGAAGGCTGTGTGAGGGGCGGAAATGTTGTCTATTGTTTAATGTCTATTAACGCTGATATGACATTGTTATTACGGCAACAACATACCTGTTTTTTTATAAAACCCCACACTATGCCCTATCAAATGGAATATCATCGAACAGTATTAAATGCAATGTCAACTTTCTATTCAACCTTGATTCACCCCCCAAAACCCCCCCCAAAAAACAACAACATTGCATCCAATCTCATTTCCACAGCCCAGGTCATTTAATGTCATCAGGGTAACAAACAGAAGACCTAAATAGCCGCCGTGTTGCTGGTGGTGACATGCTAAGCCGCTGTTTGCTAGGCTGTAATATAGTGCGTGGCAGAGAGAGGCAGTTGTCCGTGAGGTGCACCTGCACCAAGCGTTCACTCCAGGGGCCATAAATCCCCCTGCTGTAGAGAAGCGCTGTCGGAATGTTCCAGGGCCTGGGGGGGTGAGGGGGTGGGTGGTGGGTGGGGTGGGGGTGGGGGGTGTTCCAGGGACCTGGGGAGGTGGGTGGGTGGGTGGGGGGGCAGATGTTCCAGGGACCGGCCATGAGATCTCCCGGGGTCGCCCCTGCCCTGTGTGTCCCACTACGCTAACTATCCCTGCTGGCCGTGTGTGTGTGTGTGTGTGTGTGCATGCATGAGTGTGTGTGTATGCGCGCGCGTGCGTGTGTGTGTGTGTGTGCATGAGTGTGTGTGTATGTGTGTGTGTGTGTGTGTGTGTGTTTGTGCATGTGCGTGTACGTGCTTGTGTGTTTGTGCATGTGTGTGTGCGTGCTTGTGTGTTTGTGCATGTGTGTGTACGTGTGTGTGTGCGTGCGAGCGTGCATACATGTTTGCGTGCACGCTTGTGCATGTGCCTGTGTGTGTGTATCTAAGCCCTGGGGTACAGCGGTGCTTTGATCTTCTGCTCCCAACATGCCTGTAGATTCCCCCCCTGGCCCCCCCATCACCCTGGACCCTGATCCCCCCCACCCTGACCCCACCCACCACCCTGGGCTCCTCTCTCCCTTCCTCCACCCTCATCCCCCCCACCACCCTGGGCTCCCCTCTCCCTTCCTCCACCCTGATCCCCCTCACCACCCTGGGCCTCTCTCTCACTTCCTTCACCCCTGATCCACCCCACCACCCTAGACTCCCCTCCTTTCCTCCACCCTGCTCTCCTCTCTCCCTTCCTCCACCCCACCACCCTGCGCTTCTCTCTCCCTTCCTCCACCCCTGATCCCCCCCACCACCCTGCCCTCCCCTCCCCTTCCTCCACCCCTGATCCCCCCCATCACCCTGCCCTCCCCTCCCTTCCTCCACCCCTGACCCCCCCCACCACCCTGCGCTCCTCTCCCTTCCTCAGCCACGTGCCATGACACCCTGCATATACAAATCACGGAGGCTTTGTTAGCATAGTTTAGTGAAGATGTCAGGTTTACGAGGCCTGGGATGCTTGCTATGCGTGTCAGGCCAGGGAGGGGGGGGCTGACCCACTGGGGGGAGTGCATCGGGGGCACACAAGCCCTACACTGTAAATTTAGGGCTGAGGTATCTTGGGGGGGACAGGGGGGGACGGGTGGTTGCACCAGAGCTGGGAAGTGACAGACCTGTCCAACCCCGGCCCGATGAACACACACCGCGCTCCGTGATTTAGCAGCGGCGCTACGGAGGCTGTAACTTGATCAGAGAGAGTGGAGTGTGTGTGTGTGTGTGTGTGTGTGTGTGTGTGTGTGTGTGTGTGTGTGTGTGTGTGTGTGTGTGGGTGTGAGTGTGTGTGCGTGTGTGTGTGTGTGTGTGTGTGTGTGTGTGTATGTGTGTGTGTGGTCTTAAGACAAAGCCTCTATGAATTCAGAAAAAACAACAAATTAAATCCATAAAAGTCCCCATATTATTATTTGCAAATCTACAGTACATCAGCTGTATATCTTCTGATTTTTCACGAGGTTCGAACAGATCGACAGATGCTTTGGAGAGTATTTGCTTTCTATTGTCGTGTGTTGTCGACGTCGTTCGTTACCTTGTTAATTTAATTTCCTTTCTGATGATTGAAAACGGAGAGCGTGGATCCTGTAGATAGACGGACGGCACGTCCCCGTGAGGAGATCTAATCTGTCATGCGTGGAGCCTGTGGTTCACCTGGTGTTGGTTAATAACCGTGTCGAAGGGCAGCGGCTGATTTAGAGAGAGGCTCTTGCCTTTGTTTGCCTTTACAAACACCTGATGGTTTCATTAATTAACCGACCGGCAATTAGCGGGGCCCTCGTCACGCCAGGGTCGGACCCCTCCTTAAAAGAGAATTATGGGATATTAAAACGCTGGGAGGGACTCCATTAGAGTTGACCTTTTCTTTTAGATTACTGATATTTGAGATTTAATTCCGAACTCAATGAAAACTTCATTTTTATTCGTATGGCTGATGCCTTTTTGGGGGGGGGTGTGTGTCACCCCACACTCTGAAATGGGGTCCCTCGCAGCCTGCAGGTCATTAATTATGATCTTTATAAATTAAATTAAGAAGATGTCAGTGGTGGTTGAGATTATTATTTTTTTCTTCTCCTCTTTCTTGCACAGGTTAGCAGAGAAGCTGACATATTACCTTAGGGGGCTGCGGTGGAAGTTGCTGGAAATAATTTAGTAACAACATGAGATTCCTGAAAAGGAGAAAGAAAAAAAACTAGCTATTATATCAGTCACGTATTTCCAAGGTATTCTAAACATTCAGGGGAGTTCATATCAAACGACAGACGGTCTCCTCGTGTGGCTATAAACTGTCTGTCCCCTAGATCCTGCTCACCTGATGGTGGGGGATACTCACTGTCTGGAGGAGCTGCAGAGGAGAGAGGAGTGATTTAACATGTGACAGATATGGATCATCTTACAGAAAAAATACAACTGAGCATTGAAGGTGTCTTCCCAGATAAAAATTCCCTCGGCAGGATTTAGCATTAGGGTATGGTTACACTGTAATGTTTTAAAAGATTTTAAAGAAATACTGCATATGTTTTTTTTTCTGAAATCCTGCTGAAGGAGAGGTACACTATCTATACTAACAGAATTGTGTAGGTTAGTGAAACTTCTGTTGCTTTTCTCTGATCATTTTTTTTTACCAGAAATGTCCTCTCTCATTCTAGAAAGTTATCTAAGGTGGCTGGACTTGTCTCCTCCAGTTCAATCCCGGCTATCACCACTTGATATCAGCTGTTTGGAGAGCAACCACAAATTGAGCCTTCTTTGCCACCGGTTCACCACACACACACACACACACACACACACACACACACACACACACACACACACACACACACACACACACACACACACACACACACACACACACACACACACTTATGCACATATACACACACATACACACACTCACGCATGCATGCACACACACTATCTCCATATTTCTCTCCGTCTCTCTTTCTCTCTCTCACTCACACACACACACGCACGCAAACTACCTCTTCCACCAGCATACATTTATTTATTCGTTATATTTCCTAATTCAGTTTGACGAATGAGTGACAGCTTGACACCTCATTCGGCAAGATTAATAGAACGACACAATATTTACGTGGCAGAGACAGCCAATTATCCCACCATCTATCATCCAGATTATCTTTCTGATTGAAAACTACTCGTCCATGTAATCGGAATTATTTGGAATTAGAAGGGAATTTATGGCTTCTTGTGTCACTTTTCCTGGACCGGTGGTAAATTAGAAATATTAGATACATACAGAGAGTGCAGGAAAGGGGTAAATAGAACCCCAGAATGAATGTCACTTGTTTTTTTTATTTCCGTTTTGACAGTGTCCCTTGTCCTCTGAGTGAACCCAGACGGTTTTGATGTGCTATTTGGGAGGTTTATGGAAACAAATTATCAAACCTGAAATTGAGAATTTCGCCGGATATGATAATCCAGGTATTGCAAAAGGCAGCTACCATGACATTAGTAACATTGTCATTGTCAAAAAAATAAAAACTGTCAAATCAATTCCCAAATAGACCCCCCCAAAAAAGAACTGCTTAGAACTGCATAGTTTTTTTCCCAGCAGGGATAATAAATTGTATTGAAGTTTTAAGACAGTAATAGATTGATCTTATCATAAGAAGCAGACTTGTGTATTGATCTTGTGCTATGTTTTTAAATGTCTACCTCACTCAGCAGGGAATCTGTTAAAGCAGCTTGCTCCTTCAACCTCTGTCCCACCGCCTCCTACCATCCATTCATCTCCCTCTACCTTTTACTACAATACTTTGCATTCCTCTTCTCCCCCCCACCCACCCCCCTTACCACTCCTTCTCCCTTTCCTCTCCTGCAAGTATGTTCTCACTATCCTCTGCTTTCTCTATTCCTCACTCTTGTCTTGACCCCATCTCATCGTTCCAAAACACACACACACACGTACGCACGCACGCACGCCCACACACATACACACACATGCACGCACGCACGTAATGCATACATGCACGCGCGCACACACACACACACACACACACACACACGCACATACGCGCACACACACAAAATAGTCAAAAGCCTCATCTGCGTCTAGCAGGGAGTCTCTCCTGATGGTCAACCAGTTTCTCTACCAGGACATTCCTCCAGTCAGCCATCAGCTGTGAAACCCTGCACAGTACAGAGAGCTCTGGGAGTGGTGGGGAGCAATTCTGCATCTTTCTTAAGAAATCAATACTTCCCAGATCTGCAGAATCTGAAACTTGTTTATAAACGCTTAAACGGCGAATGAAAATAGATTTATAGATTAATCAATTATCAAATGTCGTGGTCAATACAATACCCCAGTCCAAAAATAACAGTGCTTGTAATAGGGCTATCTCTGGATATAGGGTAAATTACATGAATTGACTGAGCATTTTTCTTAGTTTCGCCTTTGTAATGACATTTTGAGAGTGACGTTTTATCCACTTAGGGATCCTGGCACTCTAAGGCCTTTGGCTCAGTAGTTTTGTGGCTTTAAAAATAGTGAAAATTGCCACATATAACCGTGTTTCAGCAGCTTGATTTCATTGCCCAGAGCGCGTTCAGACTTGTAAATAGGATTACGCCGTCCCGATATAGTGCTCCCACAACTAGCTTGTTTATTTTTACCCCTCTTATTAGGGGGAGTTGAGTCCTTAAAAGGGTGCCAAAATTATCCTGGCGAATCGCTGACAAGGAAAAATGGAAAGGTCCCTAACGGTTATTATAAGCAATCTGTCTGCGTGGAAGCACAATGTGACTGCTGTGCTTGCGATACCAACGGGGGTGACCTCGCTGAGATGAGGAAGAGAGACACACGCTGAAAGTCAGCGATTCACCGAGGGAGGGGGGGGGGGGGGGGGGCGGACGGAGCCTGAGTCTGGGACCACCAGGGCTGACGACACCTGGTTGTTTTCAGTCTTCTGACAGGAAATGTTTATTTTTAGTTTATTATATTTTGCTTTGGGAACATTTGTATTTTCACTGACGCTATTATCTCTCTAAAGAAGAGAGAGTCCAAAAACAGAATAATCATGAATAGATTTAGAAAGGTGCGTAACCTATGAAAACAATGATAATGATGAATTGCCTGGCTCTGCTACAGTTGTAGAAAAATGCAATTCCTTTGTGTCTTGTCACGGTGGATCGGTTAGTTACAGTGTGTAAGGGGAAACGCTGTGTGTAGCTAGTAGTATTTCTCTGGGCGACATCTCACTGCTAGCTATAGCTCTACTCTACTGGGGAGTTGGGAGGAGGAATGATGCAGCGAGATCACTCTGCTGGTCTACTCCCCTCAACCCAGGGGAGCAAATTAAGTGTGTCTTGCTCTCGGCTTAGCGGTAACCTTTCCCCCTTCCTGAGTGACATCTGTATTTCCCCCCTCGCCCTGGGCCCGGGCGTATGGTGGCTTGTGAGAGAGGGAGAGAGGAGAGAGGAGGATGCAGACGTTGGTGCATATGTAAAATAACAGCGTTGTGTGTGTGTGTGTGTGTGTGTGTGTGTGTGTGTGTGTGTGTGTGTGCAGGAGAGAGAGAGCTGCTCCAGCTGTTGAGTGAAGGCTTCCTCTGGTGTGATACTGAGACTCTCTGGTGGAGGCTGCAGCGGAGGGGTCGCGACCTCGGAACATGGCACAGATTCACAACTCTGTCTGAGGAGTGTCTGGAGAGAGACTGATGAAATCTGAGGTGCTGCTATTTTCTACTAGCTGTTTTTTTTTTTTTTTTTTACCAGGGGGTTGATGTGTCCACTGCTTCCTAGCGCTGTAGCTGCACAGTGTCTCACAAACAATAGTCAATGATAACTGAGGTAACTGACTATATTCCGTAAACTATTTAGCTGTAAATTATTTTACGGATAACTGACTATTTTCATTGTATAGTCTAATCTAATTGTTTCAAGAGTGATTTGCATACTGTACAGTATGACATTTCAAAAGTCTGTTAGTTTAACAAGATTGCGAACACATGCACACTTACATTACACACACACACACACACACCCCGCAACACAAAAATGACCTAACATTATCTACTAGCGTTGTCCAGGAGTGGAGAGTTGGAGGAGGAGGAGTGGGTTAGCGAGAGGAGGAAGAGGGATGGGGGGCTAGGGTTGAGTGGATGAACTCCACAGTGGAGTTGTCACGGCGCTAATAGAGGAAGTGGAGCGCAGGGTCAGGGTCTTCAGCACCGGTGTGGAAGATTAATGACCACAGGGTCTACCGCTGGGCAGGGGAGAGAGAAGAGAGAGCAGCTCGCACAGAAAGAGGCCAGCAGCAGTCCCTGTGAAACAACCAGCGGCTGGCCTACCAGGAGTCATCCAGAGGTCACCCAGAGGTCACGCAGCCTGGTTGACCCACCTTAGGGAGGCACGGCTGGGCAGCGCCGTGCCCAGCACAGGGCCTCCTCGGGGGTCAGGACACCCTGGGAATAGGGGCCTCTGCCCTCTTCAATAGGCGACAGTTAAAACGGTTGGGACTCATCATCCCACCGTGACTCATATCCATGTTGTCTCATTAAAAACACTGTCTGGTATTATATGATCAGCTTTGACAGGAATTATGGTAAGGTAAAACTCACAGTGCACATGCTAAGCACATATGTGACACATTCTAATGTTTAGGTCCTCAAGTCGGGATCCGCGTCCAAGTCGGGATTCCGCGTTGTTGAAAATCAATCACACAAATCTGTTGTTGACACATCGCTAGTCAACTAATGCATTGTTGCTTGTTTTGTGAACCTGCTAACAATGTAAAGTAGTGTAAAGTAGTTAACTAGGTGGCTAGTCGACATGCGGACCAAATTATCAGACTGTGTCACATATTAATATTTTATTATACATGTATGAGCTATATGTAAGCAGAGTTGGATTATGTATATATTTTTGTGGGATATTCAAATGCCAACTGTCATCCCTGGACCCCAACCAGGCTGCTGCTAGCTATAGCGATGACAGGACAGAGCTCTGTGTGATTACCTCTGTAGCTTGTAGCGCCAACAGAAAGGAGATATCATCATTATCCCTGCCACAAAGGCAGAGCCCTCGCATTGTTAAAACAATTTGCTGCACACTAATGTAGGCTGTCAGACTCGGCGCACAGGTCTAGTTCTAAGAGTTAAGTTGTAGGGGATTTTTTTTCTCTTTTTTCTTTTTTTTTTCTTGTAGCCTGGGGATTCTCAGCGGGTACGAGTCTCATTTCCTCATCAAACACAGAGCGAGTGATTTGGAATATTTATGAGGGTCCCAATTTAAGTTAAACATTTAACAAAAAGCATCCGATTAAAATTAGACAGCAGAAAGAGTTAAACTCCCTGCGGGGCTAGCCGGGCTAAAAATTAAACGTGGAATGCTGGAGATAAATTAAACTGGTGATTCAGAGGAAAAAGACACTGAGGCTCCCTGCTCTGAAATAGTCCAGTATAATAACTGCTGCTACATCTTAGCATGGTGTATGTTCAGAAAGGTACTGAGTGACTGGAATTATAATTTTTATATAAATAAAAAAAAGACAGTCCTCCTGATCAAATGCCTCCAAAATCATTCTGCATTTTTCACATTAGCATTACAAACCTAAAATCAAACATACAATATTCATGAAATAAATGCGATTATTATAAAGATTATAATATTTTTTTTATTACAATCATTTTCCCAAGCTTGTAAAAGCATGATTATACAGTCTGGTTCAGAGTGTAGTTAATTGATTAGAAAATCTTCTAATCATGCCATTAGTTAATCCATATTATTACACTCTGATAAGGGCGGAGATACGATCAAAAACATTCAGCTCAGCTGTTGAATACGGATGGATTACCCAGCTCCTGTCTAGCAGGGCTGCTGAGTTCTGACGTAATGTGAGATATGGGTAT
>NC_137674.1:33396799-33406799 GCF_963989245.1 Nansenia antarctica | reverse complement strand
AGCCAGATCCATTTAACTTCTTAAAAGGATGTTCTCCAACTGAAAGAAAACCTCCGTCGTAAGAGCTGTTGTATCCCAGCGGCCATAGATAACCCTCATACGTCTACACTTGAGTCAATTAGCAGCGAAAGCACTCTGTGGAGCTCTGTAGCCAGGCCTGAGCGACAATAATTGAGTGTCAGTTGTTAACATCTGTTAGTGGGGTAAGCATTAAGAGAATTTATTACTGCGTCTGATTTATTGTAATGTTCCTGTCCCCCCCCCCCCCCCCCCTCTGGTTGATGCAAATGTTTTTTTTTCCCGCTATTATCTTGTAGCCCTGGATGAAGGTCCTCCAAAGGCAGCCCTCCTATGGTTCTTCTTGTGATCTCATTTTCTCTGCAGACGGGGTGTGCTGGCTGGGCTCCCTGTGATCAGGTTGGCAGGAGGGGGGGGACGGGACGGGACTGGCCATCCTATTGACCCCTGGGTAAAAATCTCCCCATGGTGGCGCGGGCGGTGGTCTGTGTGGCCCCCGTGAGGGACAGCGGGCGGGGCGGCGGGGGGGCTGTGATTAGCTGACAGGGCTGGTCTGTTTTGCAAGCTGTACTATTCCGGGGGTGCGTGGGTGGTTGGCTGGGTGGGCAGAAGGAGGCCAGAAGAGGAGCTGAAATGGGAATGAAGGTATTGATCCTGCTGACCGTTTATGAGAATGACACCACGCACAAGCTATTTCTATCGAGGGGGGAGACACACTGCTGTGGAAGGCATTATGTCTGTGTGACGTGGTGGATAAGCTGCTGAAAGAGCAGGGCCGGACACCTGGTCTAAGAGGGGAGGCTGTGGGAGATATGAAGGATGCAGATGTCATAAAGGCTCTCTGAAGCATCCATTACACCTTGTATAATAACGCCCACAGTCATATCAATAGGTCCTTTGCTGACTTCCTGATAAGGATGATCAGTGGAGAGAGCCAGCACGTTAACGCTACTTGACTCGAGCTCCATTAGGAGCAACCCCACCGTAAATGCACTGCTAAAAAGTAAAATCGAGGTAAGCTGATCTTAAGTCAAGGCAATATCTGCCTGTTTTTTTGTACGACTGCACTAGTTTTAAGAAAAATCGTACTTGTTTTAAGAAAGATCTTGGCAAGTGAAGTTTTCCTGTTATCTGTTGGCAGATAATTTTGCTTATTTTTAAGTAATATTTCCCCCATTTTATTGCTTTATTTTCCTTGTTTTTGAGAGCAGAGTTTCTGCAGTGTGGAAGGACATTCTTCGTCACCCTATGTCTTTATAATGGCTGACTTTGTCTACATCACATTGGCTTATGTTGTTTATCCTGCCAACGATGTTTGGACAGTGGCACACATAACGGCCATGGTGTCACACTGTCAGACCTCAGTCAGAGCAGTACATCACCCTCACATCACCCCCTCAGCCCTGGGGGGCTCAGGGGAGGCGGTTATTGGCATGCAGTGACCAGCTCATGGCCAAACAACCAGACAGACCAGAGCTCTGAGGGAACGCAGCTTATTCTCACTCATGCCACTGTGAACTCCTCCTCTCCTCCTCTCCTCCTCTCCTCCTCTCCTCCACTCCTCCTCTCCTCCTCTCCTCCTCTCCTCCTCTCCTCTCCTCCTCTCCTCCTCTCCTCCTCTCCTCCTCTCCTCCTCTCCTCTCCTCCTCTCCTCCTCTCCTCCTCTCCTCCTCTCCTCCTCTCCTCCTCTCCCTCCACTCCTTTTTTACATAAAGTAATTGCTGTCAGGGAGTGTTGCACCACTGCAGAGGCTTGCCTGGGCTCCACTATGAGAGGAGAGATTAAAGAATAAAAGAGCTAAGTCAGTGGTCAGACACACACCCGATGCCTGCATCTGTCATGAGGTGTGGGTGTGTGTGTGTTGGGTGTACGTGTGGGTGTACGTGTGTGTGTGTGTGTGTGTGTGTGTGTGTATGTGTATGTGTGTGTGTGTGTGTGTGTGTGTGCGCACACGCAAGTCGGTGTATGTGTGTGTGTGTGTGTGTGTGCAAGCATGCAAGTGTGTGTGTGTGAGTGCGTGCGCACGTGTGTGTGTGCGTGTGTGTGTGTGCGAGTGTATGAACGCTGACAGTGATGAATATTTGGCCAAAAGTTTGTATTACACGTAATGATTTTCCCTAATGAGAATTGATGAATGCAGGAGGGACTCAGGAGAGGGTGATGAGAGAAGGGACTCATTAGCAGCCAGTCATGCTAAGCTGAGCCGCTTTGGGCTGAGCCAGCCTGGTGTGGGCTGGGAGTCGGCGTGGTGTGGCCAAGCTGGGCCGGACTGGGCCAAACTAGGCCAGGTCAGCATTCCTTGAAAGAGAGATCAACCAAATGCTAATTTCAGACATGAGCAGTGAGCACATCCCCTCAGAACACACTCTAACAGAAGGACAAAGTAAAGTCAATAAAGAAACACCCTCCTCAGATAATAGATAGATAGATAGATTCAACTTGATTGTCATTGCACAGAGTACAAAGTACTGGGACAACGAAAAGTAGTTAGTTTGGGCGGAAGTTTGTT
The DNA here is from genome assembly GCF_963989245.1 of Nansenia antarctica. NCBI lineage: Eukaryota > Metazoa > Chordata > Actinopteri > Argentiniformes > Microstomatidae > Nansenia > Nansenia antarctica. The sequence goes on along the minus strand of NC_137674.1, from coordinate 33,404,272 downwards.
TGGGCGGCGGTAGCTTAGAGGTTAGAGAGGCCGGGCTAGCAATCGGACGGTCGCTGGTTCGATCCCCCGCCTCAGGAGGGAGCTGCATGTGAGCTGGTGACTGGACGGTTGCTGGCATCATATCTTAGGTATCCTACTTCTGCCATTGTGCCTTTGAGCAAGGCACTTAACCCCTAATTGCTCCAAGGGGCGCTGACTATGGCTGACCCTGTGTGCCTAGAGCAAAACAGAGAATTCGTTGTACTCAGTACAATGACAAAAAGGTTGAATCTAATCTAAAATAGCATTGGTATCACTACCGGACATTTCATAGAGCTAACAATACACCGTACTATGCAATTAATAACTGACATTGTGTGCTGTCACAGCACATTGTGTAATCATAACATTCAAGTTTGTTGATGGATAGCGACAGGGACGATCCTTGTGTCTACATTTAACATTTTAACCATTTAGCAGAAACCTTTATCCAAACGCGACGAGATTCCAGGGACCAGTCTCCCTGAAGTAACTTAGGGCTAAGTGCCTTACTCAAGGGCACACACTAGTGGTGGGTGTTCCCAGGTGGGATTTGACCTCATGACCTTCTCGATCACCACTCCAACTCCATTGCGGCCACCACCACTACTACCCCCTATGTACGTATGAACCACACGTTTTCCCCTTCGACTTGTGCAGTCAGCTCACACATATCGACACAAGAAGACTATAGAGAGGTGGCTGTATATTCATGCATCCATATATGCATGAAGCCTGCGATCGGCACAACACCTGGGTATGGGACAGGGCCAGGCCTCCAGTCTGCGGCCCCCGCCAGTAGCCCTGGTCCTGTGGAGAGAGGGAGGTGAGGGAGAGAAGGGGGGAGGGGGGGAGGAGGAGGGGAGAGAGGAGGGGAGGAGGAGGTTGCAGCAGCAGATGGCATGGTGGGCTTTGAAAAGCGATGGCCCAGAACAAGCCCCGGGCAGCCCCAAAGGCCGGCAGCAGCCCCCCTCCCCCCCACCCACCCCTCCACCCTCCCCTCCACATGTGGCCGGGGCTCAGGAAGGACGTTACAGCGGTGAGTTAATAGTGAGTTAATGGTGAACCAGGTCATTAGCGTCACGTGTGGAGCTTTATGGAGCACGTCCATCCGTCCGTCCGTCCACTGCTACTGGGGGGGGGGACCTGTGAGGGGGGGACCGTGGCAGTGGTGGGGTGTGCGGGAGGGGGGGCGGGGTTGGTTGGACGTTTAGATGCACATCGCTGGCGTTTTCATATTCTCACAGTTCTTGGGCAAACATTGTGCAATGTTAGTGTAGTAGGTGCTTAGTGGCGTAGCGAGCGGGATTGGAATCTCGTGATCGAAAGCAATGGGAAGTTTAGTATTAACAATCGGTTAATTGTCTCAGTCGTATGACTGTGGCAGGTGAATGATGTCGGTTCACTCGGTTGGTTCAGTTCAGGTTGACCTGGTAAAACAGTCAGTGATATTCAGTCTCTCAAAAATACAAACTCTGCATTGCACAAAGTCTCGTACGGCATTGAGACACTGTGCTTAGTGAATGTAATCTAGCATGGGGGCCATCCTTAATGGGGCTCTTTAATCACGACCCAGCCAGCCCGAGCTTCCCTCCCCCCCTCCCTCCCTCCCCTCCCCTCCCTCCCTCCCCTCCATCCACCATGTGATGTGTCAGTCAGGGTTGAACCCAGATGAAGAGATAGCCCTGCTTTAATATCCAGCAGCTCTCTCGCGCACAATGGCTGGCAGAGAGCAGCACGATGACAGGTAGACAAGCCGACGTACAGGCAGGAGCGTGACCCCCCCCCTACCCCCCCCCCCGCCACAACGCACGGGGCCTGGCTCAGCTACCAAACGCAACCAAACCATGCTTGTATTAGAGCTGAGGCGACAGAGCGAGGTTCCGTGGCCTAACGGAAGCTCATTGGTATTCTGATATACTGTATTATTTGTATCGTCCCTGATGAGGGCATCATTTGATACGGCTCTCTTGCTATTTTGTTTCAGATCCTGTAATGCGATTCTCGTGCAGATAAGGGGAATGGCTAGGCTTGGATCACACCATCTAATACTTCCTCAAACGGTTTTGTTTGCTTGACAAATGTAGTCAGAACGAATCTTATATCAATTCCATTAAGCTTCCCTAGACGCAGGGGAAAAGACTGTCAGGGTCATTGTTAGATGCTAGGCAGGGATATCTAGAGAGACATTATAGCCATTTCTACATTGTATTTTCATTTGATATTGTTCAAAAGTGAATTAGAGTGAATCTCTGTTCCCCACAAAGTGAAATAATGTATCCAGGAGCCGCATTGAGAACCGTTTAACCACTTTGAGCTGTATTCATAATTGGATTTTAACTGCAGAGCCGTCGTACATCTAGCAGTCACCATCTCCGATATTAGATTTTTCCAATACTTTTATTTGCTGAGAACCTCTCTGTATTCTCATCCTGTTTAAATGACATGCTTTTTAATCAGCCAATGAGCAAAATGTCTGCCTGAATTGCAATCATTAAACCTGCCTAGAAGCGTGTGCGTGTGCACGGCCACACACACAGACAGACACACACACACACACACACACACACACACAGACACACACACACACACACACACACACACACTCACACACACACACACACACACACACACACACACACACACGCACTCACACACACACACACACACACACACACACACACACACACACCACTACACACACTACACACACTCTTCTACACAGCCTATTAGAGAGATGGAAGATTATGTTCTAAATGAAGTCATTAGTTACGCAAACCTAATGATCATCCTATTTGTATATATAAATCTGATCCATTCCCCCAGCTTCAGGCAAATATTTTCTTTTTTTCCCTCTCTCTCTCCTCTCAAATGAATTTGGACGCATCGAACAAAAACAACAACAGCCTCAACAACAAAAACAACATCAGGAGCCCCCGTAATGAAATGGAGCAGAGGCAGAGGCACTCAGGCGATTGCATTCATTACCCCTCCCCACTATATGGACCTCTTCACAGGGATTACCCCTGGTTCGGGAGAGGTTGATTATTAGTCGCTCGCAAAGGTTTCGTTCGAATCGCCCCAGTTAAACGAGAAATTACAGGCTGAGGAGAGAGGCTAATAACAGTTATTAACCCCGCGCTGGGCGGCGGGCGTAAAAAAAAAAAAGAGCGCCACAATAACGAGGTGCACCACCAAGGTTTGAGACACCGCGCACAGCTAGCTAGCACCCCCGAGGAGAAGCTAACTTATTAAAATAATGAATTAGCCGACCAGATTACTGCAGCCTGCGGCAAAGGCAATTATCCCTCTCCAAATCCCCGGACAGGGCTCCCCAGCGCCACCATAAAACAAGTGCTCAGAAAAAAGGCAGGAGCCACCTCCCGCTCCTCCACGCAAATGAATAGGCTGTTAATTAGGATCTCTCCCGCTGCGGGTAGCCTACCCACACAGCCACAACAGTACTGCCACTACAGAAGACAGAAGAGGGAAGGAAGGAAGGAGGGGAGGAAGAAGGAAGGAGAGAAAATTGAAGGATACCAAATTAGGGAGAGTGGTAGTTGTAGTAGGTGAGAAAGAGAAATAGGGGGAGATAAAAAATGTTTATAAAAAAAGACAAGGGATGATGAGAGAGCAGAGCAATAGAGAGAAAGAGAGAGAGAGAGAGAGAGAGAGAGAGAGAGAGAGAGAGAGAGAGAGAGAGAGAGAGAGAGAGAGAGAGAGAGAGAGAGGGGGGGGGGGGGGGGGTGAGCAGGCAGTGGTGGTGGCCCTAATTGTAAGTTCTGTGTGAGAGGCCCCAGTGAATACAAACAGAGAACAGAATCCAATCCCAGCCCAGTGCCGTGCTCCTCGCTCCCTGCTCCGCTAGGCGGTGTGGGGGGGCGGGTGGTGTGTGTGTGGGGGGGGTGGGCGGTGTGTGTGTGTGGGGGGGAGGGCGGTGTGTGTTTGTGTGGCCTGGGTGTCACCCTAACCCCCCCATCCTCAAACAGCTAAACCCCTGCTCTCCTCAGTGTCTTTGACACGCTTTACACCGTCAACAACAACAACAACAACACTGATGCTGGATTGACCAGAGCACCGACTGACAACAACACACTGACACTGAGAACTGAGAAGTTAATTTAGTACATTTAAATGCCAAAGTCTCTTGCATCATTCGGCTGGCCGAAACAATGTAAACACACTTCTGGATTGGGGCTAGCAGTGGCACCGTGTACCGTAAGGGTTAAATCTATCTTCTCCCCTGAAGGTGAGTCGGCCATCAGTCCTGGCTTGCAAAGAAAAAGTCGGGCAGGGGATGGGTGACAACTGAAGTAGGCCAATGGCAACGCTGAAAAAGAGTCCTGCAGTACTTTATGACACATATACACCTCTTAATGGTTATAAATACTAAAGTATCACACGGCTGACATCGTGAACCAAATCTGGCCACCTTCTGCTTTCACCTTCCAACTTCACATCAGTACTGGAGGAATCAGAAAACTTTTGAAGGCTGGCCTCACCTTGTCCTCTATAGCTATGTGCCTGTGCAATGGTTTGTCATACCTGGAAACTGTGCCAAAATAGATATAGCCAAGACCGCACCTAGCATCAAATCCCATTTAGATTACCTTGGTATGGACTTCAATCAACAGGCACGGGGTTGTTTCATTCTGAAATAGACTGAATAGTACTGAATTAAATCAAAGAAATACATTACAGTACTGTTGGTTTACTGTACACTGTGGTAATAGCATTAGGCATTATCTAGCATTAGGACTGCCAACGGCCCCTGGGTAGATTACGTTTTCTTGCGGTGACTGATGGATAGATGATTCACTTACTTAGACAAAATGTATTTGTGGTAAGTTGCTTTGGATAAAGGCATCTGCTAAATGCCCAAAATGTAAATGTAAAATGTAAATGTAATATAATTATAGTATATAGTATAGTTATATAAGTATGTTTTGGTCTTGGTTTTGGTCTTGTTATCCACCATGTCAAGCTGTTCCCACCCAGTTTATTCACTCTTTATTTGCTGTAATAATAGTCCGATGACTCCCTACGGATCTTTTCTACATTTTTCTAAGGGTTATTACATCCTTTGCTACATGAAGCAAAATATGACTGCCATGGAAATACTCATTATCCGCCATAATAGTCAAAGTTACTCCAGGGTGTATTACACCACTGAATTCTATTACAGGAGATTATCGTCTCCTCCTCAAAACAATGAAGTGAGTCGTCAGTTTGTTCCTCCTCAACATACATTTCGACACTAGTTTCCCTCCCTATCCATATGCTGATCTCGACATAAACATCGTCGTGCATTACACCACCGCATTTGGGGAAGCTTACTCTTTGTGTCATGATTTTTGTTTTTCTTTCTCTCTCCCAAGAGGAAGATTACACAGTCACACACACAGATACGCAGTGCATGAATCAAGACATTATGCCGCTGTATATATGCCTGCCGCCAGGCTTGACATGAATGTAATTCCAAGTCATTTGAATGACTTTTATGGGGCAAGGACTCCTTTGAAATAGCTTAAAAAGCTCCCTCCTCCTCCTCCTCAACGGCGCTAGCCGCCACCGCCGCCGCCAGTAGCCCCTCAGTGCGGTGCGGCGGAGTCGCGTCGCGTCGACAGGCCCAATTAATGATCCAGTGTCTCTCTGAGTGAATGAATGAGGGGCTTTGAGAGGATTCCTCCACCTTAAATCCCCCCGCTCCTCCTCACCGTGCTGCGCCGCGGCTGCTCCCAGACTGCCTGTGAAGAACAATCAAACAGCGGCCTCCTCCCTCCCTATTTATCACTTTAAGACATTAGCCAGACATGGTTCTGAATATTAACCGGGCTCCTTTTTTTTCTTCCAGAGGAGTCGCGGCACACCAAAGCGTGCGTCGGGAGGGCACGGGGGAAATCGAGGGGGCCTTTCAAGCGCTCTCTCATCTACTGCTGTGTGCTTAACGCAGTACAAATTCTTCCAGGAGTCTCAAAACAGCAGAAACTAATATACTTGTTATCTATAAGTAGCGCTTTCTGTGAACAATTTCACATACACACACACACACACAAAAAAAAACTGCCGCCATATTAAACTATATTTCATATTATCAAGATGATCGCAATACTGTCATGTTTTGGGGTCATCATATTGATCTTACAATGGGTTTTGATGCTATTTCTGTAATTCTAATGTTGGTAGGCTATCTGCAGGCATAAAAGACCACGTTACCATTTCATCAAGAACCAGAATTTCCGGGCCCCAATCTCCATGAAGACCTGGACCTGTTCCTGAGCTGTGCTCTCCCTCCTCGGCTGTGTGGGTATTACGTCCTGTCTCCTGACTCCTGGCTGGGCTCCCTGCTGGATGACTTCTGGGCCCAGGCAGTGGTGCGTGGACGAGGGCTCTTCCTCCTTAATTGGAGTCATGTTCTCCAGAGCCGGGAGGCAGCTCTCTCCTCTCTCTCCCTGCCTGGACCTCTTCCCTGGTGCTGGGCCCTGCGGTGGGAGCAGAGGAGGGCAGCAGGCCGGCAGGGAGATGCCCTGATCAACCCCCCTCTCCCACTGGGTCTCCCACTGGGTCTCCCACAGCCCCATACGGTACCCTGGTCGCGGGGTCGCACCGCTGCTGTGACACCCCTGGTGGAGAAGGGTTATGGTAAGAGGAAGGACTGGAAACACATCAGGGAAAAAGTGTAAAGAGGAAAATACACTGAATGACTTTATTACTTTGTGAATGCCTGAAGAAGGTCTGTGACCGAAAGCTTGCGCAATAAACTTTGTTTTTTGCAGAGACTTGAGTGTGAGGATGCTGTTTTTTTCGCACTCTATTGATACTCTTCAGTTCCAGCACCTCAGTTAGGTCCGATCACGGATGAACGGTGGTATTTTCACTATTTTGATTACTTTGTAAAGGGAAGTGACCTATTAGATATTATATCAATTCAATTCCATTCAGTGTATCTATTGAGACATTTGCTTTCACAAAGTAAGTCATGATATGAAATAACATGTTTTCTGTTTGATGTTCATTGAGTAAAATACTTGCTATAGTGAGATTTATGATACAGTCCTACATTTCATTTGTTTAGACAATCACAGATAAATCACATTGTTTAGTGAGGAAATTACACCAAATCAGCTAAATGAGGTAGAGCACGCTTGGGCTGGTTCCGCCAGCATTTATCAATCTCAATCCTGCTCACAGCCTCGGAAATTGAAAACTAAGGAAAGTCATTTTGTGCCCAATGGAAGTTTTCCTTTGGAAATGTTTCCCTTCCATTAAGAAGCAAATTAAGTACTGGACCACTGCATTCTAAGTTACTGTGTAAACCCCCCACCACACACACACACACACACACACACACACACACACACACACACACACACTTTTAATTTGTGATTTATTATGTTCTCGTTGAGGTAGCCGGGATTGGCATGCTGTTGAGTGAGGTGGTTTATCCAGTGCACA
>NC_137674.1:33374299-33394299 GCF_963989245.1 Nansenia antarctica | reverse complement strand
AACCTCTCCCTCCAGAGGCCTGTCCCCCTGCCTCACCCTCCCAGAAGGCCCTGCTCTCTCTCTCTCTCTGCTACACCGGAGCACCCGTCTGCCTGCTCTCCACATCAGCCATTTTATAGCCTCCTCCCCCGCACGCCGCACGCCTCCACGCCACGCGCACTTCACCTTTAAAGCCGAGAATCTGCCTCAGGTAAATATAGAGTAAATGATTGGATTATTGTTCTTTCATTTGGCCGTGTAGTAATGGCGGGATTATAAACATTGCAGAGTATAGATTTCCTGTCAGATCCTATGAATCAGACATCCTTATCTCATTTCCAGACTGCCTCTCTCCCTCTCTCCCTCTCTCCCTCTCTCCCACCCACCCAGCGCTGTGATCTCCCAGCAGCCAGGAAGACCAGGGGAGGAAAAATGCACACACACACGCACGTGCACACACACAACCACACGCACACAGACACACACACAGACACACACACACGCACACGCATACGCACACACACACACGCACGCACGCACGCACACACACACACACACACACACACACACACACACACACACACATACACAGCCACACACACAGCCACACTACAGCCACCCCAGCACAGCACAGGCACTCCAAAGTCCATTCAAAGATTTCAAAAACCACTTAGGTCCCCTGTCCATATTTGTTAAGCAAGTAAATCCAGGGACTGAAGTGAATTCTGAATTCAGAGAGAGAGAGAGGGGGGCGGGAGAGACAGAGATGTAGGGAGCGAGGGAGAGGGAGAGAGAGATGTCTTCTAAATGAAATTTAGGGGAAGGGGGAGTTAGAGGCGAGATGACAGCAGGTGGAGGGATAGCGAGGGCCGCTCTCTGATTCGTTTTGAACCTCGGCAAAAAGAAAAATGTTTGGGTTTGAATTATGCAACGTTTTGAGAGAGCGGGGGTAGTAGTCTGAGATTAATGCCTGATTCTTTTGATCCCGAGACATCACTAATGGTAGCTCTGTCTGATGTGTTCCTCCTGGTCCCTCTCCTCTGTTTCAGACCAGAGTGACTTTCACTGGGGTTGCAGCAGCATCATCATGATTGGGTTAGCGAACGAGGAGGTTAGCGTTTGGAACTGAGAGAGAACAACAACAACGTTCGTGTAACTTGCTTTTAGCCTCTAACGAGCTCACTCCTCAGAGCTACAGACAGACAAGGAATAAACAAAAGCTTCATAACAAGAAACGGCTGAACGTGGTGTCAGAATAATAACCTTTTTTTAGAACATATACTGTATATATATAACATTTACGTTTACATTTCTGGCTTTTACTAGACGCCTTTATCCAAAGCGACTTACAACAAATACATTCCTCTAAGTAAGTGAATCATCTAGACATCAGTCATCGTAAGAGAAATAAATCTATGCTAGGACCAGGGGCTGTTGGCAGACATAATGCTAGAAGAAGGTGGAATAACTTTTTTTTATAATAATGTTGCTGTGTGGCTTTAGAAAAGGAATGGGTGAGTGTAGTGAGAAAAGAACGGGGTGTGTTGTTGTTCATTCACACACACACACACACACACACACACACACACACACACACACACACACACACACACACACACACACACACACCCCCCCCAGACTCTGATAACTATAGAAACACACTCATTTCAATGACCTGACCGCTGACTGCTGGAGTTGTTGAAAGCTGAGGCAATAATCACCTTGAAATGTAACCATCTCAGGAAGAGTCCCCTCACAGAGAGCCAAACAGGGCCAGCGTTGTAATTCCTCTGGTGTGATGGACTTAGTGCCTTTAACAAATTGCATTTATAGATTTTCCCTTTGAAGGCATAATCTGATCTTTTAATTTATATTTCTAACATGGAACTCAAACATGAGGCTTACCCCTTTGTGCACATCAATTGGAATACATTTTCACATGCGGTTAATTGCATTCGATAAATGTATTGATATTTTGAGTGTGACTATATTATCCTTTAAAGCAACATAATCTTCTCATTTATATGATTTAATCTATAGGCTATTAGCATGTAACCCATTCATATAATTATGAATTAATTTACTATAATGAGAATTACTTATACATTTCCACCATTTGAAGATTTTGACGTCTATAGTGGCCAAATATACAAATGTGTATATGATACATTGTTGCTGGCTGTGGCCTGACATAGCCTCGTTTTATGAACTGCAATATGTTATTATAGATAAATAAATAAATGGATAATAAATAAATAAATGCGCAAGCATTGTTCTCCATGGTCTTGTGAAATAGCACTCCCTCTAGCGGTGATGATAGGAATAGTCACTGGTGTCAATACTGCCCCACTCACAAGCCAGACAGGTGTACTCGAAAATAGGTGTTGTTCTGTTTAAGGTCACTGTCAAATAAATGTTGTTGTTTTTTCCTTATACAATAATTAAGGCGATCAATCTATTTTGTTAAAACAAAAACGTTGCTTGTTAAGCCTAATTAAAGGTTTATTCTAAGCCTTCAACAACAACTGTTGATTTCATTTCAATGCAACTTGATATTTCATATAGGGGCAGTCTAACCTAAAAAAAAAAACAGTTTAGTTGTCTGACAACTGAACTGAGATCCTTTGCTCGCTCACCAGGGAGGTTGTTGAGAATTGCCATGCATATTTATGACTTACACCGTCTCAAACGTCCTGAGAATGTGTCACAATTGTTACCAGCTATGTGATACTGTCCTGATCTCACTCCAGGCTACAGACGCGACGCTACTATTGTCTCCTTATTTATTCATTAACAGTTGAAATCCAACCCACCTTTTCCTACCTACTACCGTGGTATTCAACATTTGTTACTGTCACTGCTGTATTTGTTACGTGAAGATTTACACTAACCCACCCAGGCACACACAGGGCTGCTGTTAATGGACCCCGTTAGAGAGGGGGGGGCGGGCGAATATTCAGTGGCAGTCCTCCAAATTATCCGCGACTTTTTTCTTAGTAACTGTAGCAGTTAAAGGTCAGTAATGGCTTCAAACAGCTGCATAGGCACCTAGGTCTCTGCCTCGGTTCTCTGGTGTAGTCGTAGCCGCAGGGGATGGAGGAGTGAGAGGGTGAAGGCTTGGAGGAGGAGTTGATCTGCTGTACGGTCGTGTGACTGAAACACGGCGCACATGATTCACAATCACAGAGGTAAGAGCAGCTGCGACCTGAAGACTGAACACTGCGACACACAGTACAACACAGAAGCACCTGAGGGATGTGATATGACCTGTCTGTGTAAGGTAGAGTATTCTCAACCTTACTTTTGTCTTCCATAGTCGTGTTATTATAGTGAGGCCTTATTTATGTAGACCTGTGAAGTCCGACGCAGCCAAACTGCCCTAAATTAGTTTTTGAATTGTTTTTGAAAGTTTGATTACAAACGTTTTGGGATTAAATGTAGTGACACCATTTTAGCGCTTATATTTTGATGGAAGTTTGATTTCAGTTGAAGCACCAACAAATAGTCTATTTTAGTTCATATTTCACTTGATTATTAGTTATAGTTATTTATTATGATTATTATTAGAGTTATTATTGTTCTCTAGTGAAATAACAACTTCTATCCAACTTTCCAAAATAGTCAGCCAAACTGCAAATACATGGACTGTGCACACATTGGCTTAATGCTTCTGTTTTTGATAATTATTACATTTGTATAATTGTTGAATCGCAGAGCCATGATGAGGAGGGCTGCCTATTTTTAATGAAGGACTGTTAATCAATGGAGGAGAAATTTAAATCAACTTGATGTACGCCTCCTGCGCCTTGTAAGCACAATGAAAAACAGGGACGTGACGAGTGAAGGAGAGAGGAGGACACCCCCTCGAGCACTCTGTCGAATTCAACGACAACCTTGTCATCCCAACAACATTCCTAAGTCCGGTATACAATGGCTGTGTTCGTAAATACGCTGTGGAAATCTGATCAGCACTCATGGAATGCCTCTTGTCCAATCGAATTACCTGGTCCCTCTATGACGTTGAACCCAGTGTGCGCTCCGGCGCTCTCAGAGCGAATTTACGAACGCAGCCTTGGTAGAGTGATTGACGCATTTAGGGCTGCGATTATTGCAGATAAAGAGCGGTTGTTATTAAACGCAAACCAGTAGTGACTCAGTGCGTCATTTATCCTGGCAATGGAAAGGCCCTTTCCTATGCCCATTGCCCAATTCGCTCTTCAATTAACAGCTCCTGTGAGTACAGGTGTGTGAAGGACACACTGTAGACGGTTGAGCTACCTTATTAGTTTATTGAATGCCATATAGGCCCTACTGTGGATTAAATCTTCCATTCCATACCCTATGAAAATACCTTTTGTCTTTTCTAATTCCCCCCCTGGCAGTACCTCAGGTACATTGTTAATTGATGCACTGTTATCAGATACTATAGGGTAGTGCCATTGACATGAATATATATTTAATTTATATTTATAATTGTCTATCAATATGAGACCAAAAATAAAATGGTGTGCAGCTCAAATTCACTCCATTAAGTGAAGGCACTTGTTGGGTCAACACCAGGTCATGTGACTCAAGCTCCTCCCACTGACCTGTTCGTACAGGACAGTGGAGACATAATTGTCTTATATCATGGGAGATATTAATGAAATTAATTGTAAGGGACATAGCTCCTCCCCCTCTCTACCTCCTCATAGTCCTCTGTAATTCCTGCAAAACACACACACACACACACACACACACACACACACACACACTACAGTGTTGATTACCCTAAGTTTGAATAACGGCGCAATGCTACTATTTTTCCCTAGTTAGTTTTAGTTCTTAATTAGAGGCTTTACATTTTAAGTATGTAGGCCTATGTCTGTCTGTCTATGTCTGTCTATGCATGCAGGGGGACTGACTAAACTAAATTGAGAGGCTTCAGTATCGGAACGTACAATGGTTTTCTTTTTGCTTCTCTATGCGCTTCTACGCCAAAACAATGGAGCTCTGTAAAAACCATAACATCAGCCAGAAGTCTTGTATTGCATGAATCGCGTCCACTGTATTGCTTTGTGTCATAACTCTGCATCCGCATTTGGTCCCTGCTCTAAGAGTGATCAAGTGTGTGCCTGGAGCATATCTCTTCTCCTATTGTATCAGATTTCTCCCTGTCAAATCAGCTGCCACCAGCAGTGAGGTTCTCATAACGCCGCTGATAAGAGGACACTATGAACAACAGGGGCTTTTATGGCTGAGCCCCCACACTACAGTAACAACAGACGGTGGTACAATGTCATCCTGTGAGCCCTATCATGTTTTAAACAAGCTATTTTGTTCAATGAGTGACTGAAATTAGTCATCGTCTGTGTCAATCTCAAACAGTTTTGACATGAAGCTTGTAGATATTGGGATTGTGGATCATATATAATCATATATAGTGGGATAATATCAACTGGGGTTGTGAAGGATCAGTTGTGAATATCATATAGATATTGGATATCATATCCAATAGAAACTTTAATATGCAACCGTCTAAACGATCATTTCTGAAGTCAGGACTGACTCCTCAGTCACTATTGCAATCCCTGTATGTAGTTTTCTGCAGCTTGATATAATGAATGAGACTATTTATTTTTTCAATGGAGGATTCCAGCACTGATCTGCTGCAGCCCTCTTGATAAGCATCCCCCCCTACCCCCCCCCCCCCCCTTAACCAAATCAGATATATTAAAAAATTAGGATGAATGACCTTTAATTCAATGTTTTGCAATTCAATTACAGTGTTTCAGCTTTTCTAAGACATCAATCATCTGTTTGATACGAGGCAGACTGCTGCCAGAGACGTACTGTGTGAGCATGGATACAAATATTGTGTTGTATTGTGCCATTTTCCGATTTCAACAAACCTACTAACCGGTAAGCTTTAGCATTGTGTGTTTGGTTGGTCATTGGATTTGTACAGTAACTGTGTGTCAACGGTTTTGTAATGTTATGTCTTTAAGAGAGACTAGATGGTTGTTGTTTTTTTTTTTATCTCTGCTGCTTTGAAATGGATGTAGGTGAACATCAATAGGCCTGTGATGATCAATAGGTATCATGTGATGTTTTTGCATCGATTATGGAAACTTGAGACGATGAATAGAGCTGGATTCCTCTCAAGCTTTCTACCATTGCAGTACACACACACACACAGACACAGACACACACACACACACACACACACACACACACACACACACACACACACACACACACACGCAGCAATTGGGCATTCCTGTTTTTTGGCCAGTGCTGTCACAATGTGCTGTTTCTGGACGCAGAGAGAACCAAGCGAAAGTGACCCTCCTCCTACTCTCTTTCTCTCTGTCCTCGAGTCGTTGAGTCTCATGGGGCTGTATATCAAAGCAACTTTGTGTGTGTGTGTGTGGGGGGGGGGGGGGGGGGGACTGGTTTCTATTGGATTTAGTGTCGGTCATTGTTTTGAGTTTTCTTTTTCTCCTTTAAGATGCCACGCTAAGCCTCACACTTATAATATGGGGTACAGTAACACGGGGGACCCTCATTGACCGTGAAATGTTATCTGCATTCTCTGCATTCTCCCTGAGCCCTGATCAACAGAGAAACACAGGCAGGTTTTAACTCCGGGGGTCAGGGAAAGACAGGGGTGGATTTTCCGCCGCTTTAGAAGCTGATGGGCTTCCCAGAGTTTGAGTTATGGCCCGGGATCATCTCTCACAGGTGGCGAGAGCTTCACTACGGCCCCCCTCACATGTAATACCCCCGCAAACGGTACCCGGCCACCCACCGCACAAGTCAATAAATGTATTTACTGCATTCGATGGGGTTTAAAGTTGTTGCGTATTAAAATGAAGCACTGTGTTAGTGGCCGGGGGGTGTGTGTGTTGTAGTGGTGTGTTTTACCCTTCCCTTGTGTCTTCTTTAGATAGGATTTTTTGGATCAGACATGGGTCTGACTTTGTAGCGCTGCTTTGTAAATGTCGTTGTGGTTTTGGAATGTCACTGTGTTATAAGCTGATTACTGTTTTATAAGCTTATGGTTTTATAAGCTAGTTTTATGTATCCGTATGCGAGACATTGGGTTGTTGCAAATTAGATACATTGGTTGCAGAATCATGCCAGAAATGATCGGTTGGTGAAAAGTGTGAGCATGTGTGCTTTTGTCATGGTGCAGTTGTCCCTGTGTGACGTACCACCACCACCACCACCGCATGCGAAAGAAAGGAAGATAATAGAATTTGGATATACATTTTCTAAACTTTTATTTCTGTGAAAATTACACATTTCTAGACATATTACAAGCCCTTTTGCTGAGTAAATATTGAAAGGAATCAATCAAAGTTGCTATAATTATTATTTTCCACAATGTATTTTCCCTTAAATATTGTGATTTCGCTCCTCACTATTCCCAAATAAATGCTTTAATTCAACACCAACAGGCCACACATGTCCCTCAATCCAATATCCCACTCGTCTTCCCAGCGATCACACAATGACCATTGTGTTTATTTTGCTGTGTGGGACTTTTTTTCAGTGTAGAATTCCTCTCAGTGTTTTTATCTCGACATTTTAATCCTAACGTGTGTAGTGTACAAAAACATTCTGCATCCACATATCATATAGTGTATACATCTGTGTATACATCTGAATAATAGTGGGTTTTGTGTATGTGTGTGTGTGTGTGTGTGTGTGTGTGTCTGTGTGTGAGAGCTTGTGTGAAGCGGAGTGCGCGACTGAGTGAGCGAGTGTGTGGATCCTCCTCCCCTCCTCTCCGCCCCTCCTGTCACTTTAAGTCCTGCCCCTCGGAGCCAGCCAACAGCAGCTGTTCCATATTCATCAAGCCCTTGAGTCTTAAAGAGCCCTATCCTGACCATGGAAAGACTCATTCCTCTCACTCGCTCTCTCACGCTCTCTCCATCGTAACGCTCATCCGCCACTGCCGCCTCTGCCGCCTGCGCTTCTGGCTCTCGCTCTCTCTCTCTCTCTCTCTCTCTCTCTCTCTCTCTCTCTCTCTCTCTCTCTCTCACCCCCCCTTTACCTCTCTCTCTCTCTCTCTCTCTCTCTCTATCCCCCTCCCTCCCTTCTCTATCTCTCATACACACACATACACTCACACCCACACACATACTCCCTCACACACACAGCGCGCGCACCCACACACACACACACACACACACACGCACACACACACACCCACTCACACCATCAGAGTCAGACATACCTGTGTTGTCTGGGGGGAGCAGTGCTGGAGGGGGTTTTCGCCGCTGTCTCTGAGGGTGCAGTGCTGTCATTCTGGGGGAGAAGCGGGTCTCAATTGTTTCCTATTTCCTCTTCCTCACATTCCTGGAATGCTAAAACTGGACTGATGGACATTTCAGAACTTTGTCTACCAGACCCTCTCAGCTATCATAACCAGTAGGTGCATCTATCTTTCTTTCTTTCTTTCTTTCTTTCTTTCACTTCCATGTTTAACCCCCCATCCCTCCTTCTTTGTGATGTTGGATATTAGCTTTTCTTTTCTCTCCTCTTGCTTTTTTTCCTTTTCTTTTTCTCCCTCCCTCTCTTTCTCCCTCTCTCTCTTCATCTTTTCATTTAGAAGTGCCTGCCCGCCTGTGTTTGTTTCCTTTACAAAGGAGCTGCCGCCGATCTAAGCGCTGAACTTTCTTTTCTTTCTTTTTTTTACTGCTATTGTAAAGATGCATTGCGCTTTCACCGGCTCTCTTCTCTTCTTCATGCATCTCCCCCGATCACATCCACTCACTCACTCACACACGTTGACACTCATGCCCTGTCTGACTCTCTCTCTTCTCTCTGTGTTTCGGGGGGGCTTCCTGACTGAGTCATGTACGGCTGTGTCTTGTTAGTGCTAACCAGAGCAACAGGGCAGGTGTACGGGTGTGTGTGTGTGTGTGTGTGTGGGGGGCTGTTCAGGAGGGAGAGATAGGGGAGCGTCAGCCGGAGAGCACATGGTAAAGCCGATGTATTGGGAGTTTGTCCCTAAAAGCATGGAAGATCAATTAAGGGTGCGTGTGTTTTTTTTTAACCCCCCCCCCCCAAAAGAAAATAATAGATTTGGGGAAAACATGTCCTGTTGTCCTGGGGTTGGAGGTTGGAGCCAGAAATGGCTTTCTCCCCTCCATACCTGGGCCACCCTGGGATAATGAGTACAATACATTTTAAAAGTAGATGAAAGTGAATTCATGGAGAGAATTGAGGAGGATGAGTTTTACACACCGGTGTGATATTTGTACCCAGAGAAAGACAAATGACAGCGACCCCGTAACCCCCCCAGTGAGCGGCCGGCCCCGGCCCAGCCGAGGGCACGCTAGCCAGGCTACGGGAGCCCCACTGGAGGGCCCTGGGTGTCCTTTACCATCCACGGCCTCCTGGTAAATCAATCTTCACTTCTCCCTTTTTATTTATCCTTAAAATCTGGTTGGCCTGTAGGGATATGTAATGTTTCAGATTTTTTGTTACGTAATGTTCTGTTGATTTTAACAGCTGTCTAGCCGATGGGAAAGTAAGATAGATCGCACGGGGAAAAAAATGCTGAGCCACAGTTGAACTTTTATTAGAATGTATTTGAAAGTGTTTCTTTTTTGTTATCTTTGTTTGTTCTTCCAAGAACCTGCTTTCCTTTTCCTTTTTCTTTTTTAGAGTATAGTAAAAAAGAAAGAAAGAAAGAACAAGAAAAAAACTGTGAGAAAAGAGTAGCCTAATGTAGCTACATAAATATATTAATGTCAGTGTGTGTATGTTGTTTTAAGTTGTAATTGATTTTGTATACATTTACATATAGTGCCCAAGACTTCTCATCAGTGCCAATATTTGAGTTTGTCTGGTCTGCATGTGTTTTGATCTGTTGGTGAAATCGTTAAAACGTTCTCAGAAATCATATGTATTATTCAAGACAGTCTTGATTCATACCCATAAATCTTTTCACGCAAATATCTAATCAGCCAAATGTGTCTGTCGTTGTGGCTGGATTATGATAAAAAAGACCTCAAGCATGTCTCCTGAAAGATTGATATGAGAGAGAGGAATACATTTACTAAGTAGTTGAGCCGTATAGATTTTTTCCATGTATAATATTTCAAAGCAATGCAAGCACAGGGCGCCTACAGTAAATAGGATGTAAAGCAATGTGAGCGGAGAGAAGGCTCTGAGTTCTGCTGGCTGCGTTGAACCCAGTCACTGGTCCTCTGGTGTCTCCAGGTTCAGTCATTAACCGTGGTCCGTTAACAGACAGGCCAATCTACTGAACTCATTTAGTCCTTATCTTGGACGCACGTTATAATCTGCTTTGTTTTACCACTAATCTGGATTACCACCACAACACAACTCTGGCCTTAGATACACCTCAGTGCAAAATTGTCCAAGTAGTATAAACTTGCTTAATGCACAAAATAAATTGAGTAAAACAAATAATGAATATATATATATATATATATATATAAATTTGATATATTATATAATAATTATATTATATTACTTATATATATTAACTCTTAGATAGTTTGTGTTTTTTGTTTGTTGAACTGAGGAGTGATTGCTACAATTAACCCTCACCAATGCTGTCTTTCACATCAAAATATGACTGTCATGCAATTTTAGGATTTCTTTCGAATCATGTTTTATTGATTAAACTTAACTAATTTCAGACCGGCAATCTTGACTCCTACTACAGAACTAAAATGGTCAAATGCAATCTCCAAACATGCTTATATCATATGTATTATATCTATAATGTTATATCATATACGTATTACATGTGTAATTCTATATGTATTACACCTAGAATGAAAGTTGAATATAAGATCATTGAGGGGTGTGAGTGTGATTGCAATGTAATATATATAATATATATATATATATAGTAATATATATATGATTCATACAGAGAACATTTTGCCTTGAACATGTGTTTGAAAGTACTCTCTTTACCTTATGTTATTTATTTATTATAATATGTGTATTTAATAGACAATCAATTGTAGTTTAAACATATTATTTTTGTGTTGTATTTAGGCGTTGTATACAGTCAAAAATTCAGACTATATTTTTTGATATCAGCCAAAGTGTAGTACAGAGAAAAGCTTTCCATGTCCCTTCTCAGAACTGAGCAGAGTAATACAACACCTCTGTCATGTAGTCCTCCATGTCTAATTGTAGGGTTGATACGTGGTTTTCTATGATAGACGGATCAGCCATATGCATTTGAAAATTACATTAGCAAATATAGCTTTTTAGTGCTTTGGTAGTAATGTAGAGGTAAATATGTGTTTTGACAGGCATATATGTCAGATGTTTATAATCAGGTGTTATATTATTTTATATATTGCCTATATACCTATATGGAGATTTGTCAAATATTTGTTCTCTGATTAATTTGATTACAATCTTCTCTTCTTACAAACCATCTCCAAAGAATTTACACAATAATCTATCTATGTAAATGAATTAATCCTGATACACAAGATAGACTTTACAATGAGAATAACTTCAACCCAGTGGCAAGTTAGTCAACATCGGTGGAATAATTTCCAGCGACATTTTGTATTTTGCTCCTCTTACAAGTGCAGTATATTGCTCATTGTGGGACAGAGAGTGTGCATTGATCTTAAAGAACGTTGCTATCTCTCTCCCCTCCTAGTCGATCCTGCGCTGTGTGTGTGAACACTATTTCTAGACCCTTCACTGTGGACTAGTGTGTAGCTCCGATGCTTGGCTGAGGGGATTAGAGGAACGTATGTGCTCCGTGTAATTAGCACGTCACTGATGTGGAATCAGTGTCCTATGTGGTGTATAGATTGACCTGGGGGCCTGCCTCTGCCTCTGCCTGGGAATTGGATTGAAACACTGACTGAGTTCTTTTTCTTTTTAAAATTTCAACCAAATGCATAGATATTTAAACTGTAATAACTGTGGTTATGGTTAGGTCGAATCTATCTCACTTTCCAGTCTACACAGTGTACAAAATCTGCAGAAAAAGTGCAAATATGACGCTTGCGTTTGCGTGTTCGTGTTATATTCCTTTCTCCACAGCTGTATTCGTTCCTCTCTCTCTTTATTGATAGTAAGCTTGATCTGTAATTTACCTTTTGCTTGATGTGTTTCAGTTTAAGTCTCTCTTGGCTCTCAGGCAGTAGCTACAGGGTAAACATACAGGTGACATAGACAGTCTCGTCGTTGCTCTCTCTCGGAATTGCAGTGGCTGTTTCCGCGCTACTCAGAAATCAGCCAATTGCTGAGGACTGTCAGTTTGAGTTCATCTGGGCTCGCTAGCAAACACACACACACACACACACACGCCCTGAGCGCGCAGCCGATTGAGACATGACTCCTCTCTGTTTCTAAATGTTCCATCAACACCATGGCCTCTCCCCCCCCCCGCGGCCCCCGCCGCCACTGGCCCACATTCACGACGTACAATTACCCTTTATGAAACCAGAGCTTTCTGATGATTTTTCTTCTTTCTTTTTTTTTTTCTTTTTTTTTTCTTTCCAAAAGTTAGCACACGATGATGAATTAGATTTCAATTTGTTTGACTTCATTTCCCAGGATTGCTGCATTAGTAGACACATCAGGAAAAGCCCCATCTTCCTAACATTATTTCCTTCTTGTCCTCTCTCTCTCTCTCTCTCTCTCTCTCTCTCTCTCTCTCTCTCTCTCTCTCCATTCTTATTAGGTTTCAGGAAACAAGAAAAAAAAAAGAAAAAAAAACACAAGGCGAGGGAATTACATTAGTGTATCTTAAGTTAAAAGCTCTTTGCTCTTTTGACCAAGTGTTTCAGTGTTATTAGGTTAATCAGATTTGTGCTGTCTTCATGGAGATGGTATCGCAAGTTTAGAAGCCAGTGGCGGGTAACCAAAGCAGCCCTCCACAGACACTATCCAGATGGGATCAGCTTACGGTAATTTGGTTTCAGAATACATTACCAGAAGAGGCTTCTGGCCGAGCCCGGCCACCCCCGCTAAGAGTGGCCGGGGCTGGGGCCGCGGTGGCCACAGCAGACAGCCATCCAGCCAGCCAGCCACCCCCGGTGACCACCGCTGGTCCCCAGGCCCACTAACCCCCCTGGCTTCCCCTCCCCCTCCTCAGCACACTTACATTACAGGGAGGGAGGTGTCAGGGTATGTGCCCTTTTAAAAAAAAGGGAAGAGAAAAAACCAACAACTAAATGTTTTAAATTCAATTTGTCACCCGATTCTAAATGCATCTCCCCTTGTATCCAACAGGGCTTCGTTGTCCAATTCATTAGGGCGATTACTCAGTCCACTGGCCACACTGGAGCCCTCTCACTTCTGGTAAGCCCCTCCTTCTTGCATATGAGTATCATCATTTCTTTCTTTCACTGTAAATATGTCACTCAGGACTGGGGAGGGAGGGCAGGGAGGTGGGGTGGGGGGTGGGGGTGCTGGCCTCCTCCCCCACCCCTCTAGGGACAGGGATGTGTGTACTAGTGTATTGACATTCCCTGCCTATACCATTTGTTTTTTCTGTGTGTGTGTGTGTGTGTGTGTGTGTGTGTGTGAGTCTGTGATTGTTTGACTGCTTGCACCTGCTTTTTTTGAAGGGACAGCAGCTCCTTTAACCCCCCCCCCCCCCCCCCCCTTCCCTTACAGTACCCCGCCATTATCTGCCCCCCCCCTCCCCCCTTCCCCCTTCACCCTCCCTTTCACCCCCTACCCCCCACCCCCCCACCCTCCTCCTCCTCCCTGCATCCCTATTCCCCAGCTAACTAGGCGGAACGGAATATCAGGACTCAATCAGAATTAGCTGCAATCATCTACATATATAACGTATCATCAACGGGATGGATGGATAGAGGGAAGAAGAGCCTCCCTTTTGCTTTAGGAAAAACGTAACGAATATTAACGGTAGATAATAGTCGTTTCAAATTCTGTTTCTTTGATGTTTTTTTCACCCTCATCATCACTCTTTGTTTTCCCTGAAGAGTGTGTATCTATATATAACCTCTACCCAAAACACTGAGCTAATTGTCCCATTATTATACGATAACACCGTGGTCAGCGTTTAAAAAAACTATTTTTGACATCACGACATGTAAAGGCACCATGCGACGTTTGGCCTTTTCCGGTGCTCTGTGATTCGCTCTCCCCCGCGACACGTAGACCGTTTCACGACACACATCCACCCGCACTGAAACCACCAACCGTCACCACACACACACAACACACACACACACACATACACACACGTCCCTCTTGATTTTCGCCACGGTAACCTTGGACACCTTCGCTGCAGTGTGAGAATCTGTTTAAAAATAACCAGGTCCATTAGGCTAGGAGGATAGTGCTAGCCTAGCGTACGCGGGCGCGCTCACGCCCTTGTGGCAGCAGAGTGCTGCTCACTGACACTGTGCGTCAGCACTTCTTCCTGTTGCTCCAACACTGAGAGGCCCCCCTTGATTTACACACACACACACACACACACACACACACACACACACATACACACACGCACACACACACATACGCACACACGCAGATACATACGCACACACACACACACATACACACGCAGATACATACACACATACTCGCGCGCATGCACACACACGCACACACACACACACACACATAGAGAAACACACACACACACACACACGCACGCACACACATACGCACACGCGCACACACACACTCACAGCTTTCACAAAGTGGCTGGGTTGAAGCACTGTCAGAGAAGCTTCAAAAATTCATAGAAATGTGATCCATAGAGGAGTCATGTAACAATGCGCTGGAACACACACTCTCCTGGAATACACACTCTCCTGGAATACACACTCTCCTGGAATACACACTCTCCTGGCTGCCGCGAGATTTTCCATCAAGTCACTCATCTCATGAACACCAAGTTTTCTTTTCCTGTGCAGGGGCATCATTTACAATTCTAAATCAATACGTGCGTAGTTGCAATACATCTGTGCAATAGCAGTTGCTTAAACATTAAAATGAACAGAACATTTAACAGAACAGACATTTTTTGTATTCAAATGTATTCAATTCTAATGTATTCAAATGATATGCAAGACGCAGGAGCCGCTAACACACTAGGGCAAAGACGCTGTAATGACATGTGTAGAACACGTATCAACTTCCCTCTGATGATGTGTTTGCGTGTGTGTGTGTGTGTGTGTGTGTGTGTGTGTGTGTGTGTCTGTGTGTGTGTGTGTGTGTGTGTGTGTGTGTTTGCGTGTGATTGACTAGTTAGCTATAGCGTAATCATTGTAGATGTTTCTGAGGTTCGGCGTGTTTCTCTCCTCGTGATCTGTCCGTATTCATTCCTCGGTCTCTCTGTCTGTGTTTGCATAGGACGCGAGGTGGGTGGGGGGGTGGGGGGGAGATAATTCTGCTGCTTTTTCGCTACGCCGTGTCTTAAGCGTAATGGAGGGAAAAAATGCTAAGTCCGCTAATTTAACACTTTGGTGAAGGAGTGTGTGTGACGCGACGTGGGGCGGCCACGCGCGGGGGCGTTTATCAGGGAATGTTATTGGTATTGAGCGCTCAGTCGTTTGAAGGTTATGTTTCTGAGCAGTAATTGAAATGCAAAATAACATTAGGATCGATGGTTAGCTCTGTTTATTTATGAAATCAATATTGAAACCGTCCGTCACGAGAGCGGCTCTGATTCCCACTGACAGCTCAACCAAAGTACGACGACTGTACAGCGTACGTACACGGTCCCTCGGACCAGACGAGGCCTCTCAGGCACAACGGCTTTTAAACTAAGAGGCCATTGACCTCCTGGCTCTACGCTGCCCCTGTCCATCCAGCCATACTGAAGGCATTCGGCGGGGGTGGGGGGTGGGGTCTGAGGGGAAGCTTTGGGATGTAGAGCAATGTGTGAACTGTAAAACAGGACCGGAGGGAGGACTGGCTTTCCAATGACGACGTTGGGCACGTGGAACGAAGTGCGGTGGAGTTAATAGTGCTGGAGGACAACTCTTGTTGTCGAAGGGTGTGACGTCCGTAGTGTGTAGGCTACAGTTGTTAACCCTGTGTTGTTGTTGTTGTTGTTGTTGTTGTTGTTGTTGTTGCTGTTTGTGTCTCCCTGAGAGAACACTCACTCGTGGGTTGCCTAGGGCGACTAGCCTAGTTGTGACCTATAACCGACCGTTAACGTGTGAGGGTGTAGGTCGTGGGCCCGCTCTCTGTCTGTCTGTGTACGCCTAGTTCCTCTGTGTTGGCGGGTATGTGCATTGTTTATTTCCTTATGTGTCCATGTCAATAAGCTTTACACAATAGGCGTGAATCTTTTAGGTTTGTGGTCTACAGTAGAGTAAATGGGTAAACGTCGAGCTTTAGAATATAAGAAGAAATTAAAAAAACATCTGAAGGGTTGATAGACTTCCGGTGGGAATCAGCCTGTTCTTTTCGCTGGCGAGTTTCGCACGTTCGAGTCTCACCCAGAATTTGAATCCGAATTCTTTCTCCGGCCGCCGTTCCCGGTCGTCCTCTGTGGTTTGTCTGGTGTCTTTTAGGAAGGTTACCCCGTCCATTTAATTTCTTTGTTTTAATTCAATGTCAAGGTGCTATCTTCTCCACGTAAATCAAAGTCCATTATACGGGCGTTTTCCCCTCTCTCTCTCTCTCTCTCTCTCTCTCTCTCTCTCTCTCTCTCTCTCTCTCTCTCTCTCTCTCTCTCTCTCTCTCTCTCTCTCTCTCTCTCTCTCTCTCTCTCTCTCTCCCTCCTGTGTTGACCCGTGAGTGTCTCAGTAAACCAGAGTGCATTATAATGTAAATCTTTATTCATCACTCTCGCTGAGAGAAGGCTCTCTGCCTTCATATCTGGAATGTCATACCAGGGACATGGAAGCACGGGGTCTAGAGGGGACAGGGAGGGGACGGGGGGGAGACGGGGGGGGTTGGTGTTTTAGAGTCAGTTATAAGGAGGGTTTAGGAGGGTTTAGGAGAGTCGATGCTTACCGTAGACAGTACATAGTGTTTCAATTGCACCGCTTTTCTATTTTCTGTTAATTTGTTGTCATTTTGTATTTGTAATATGCTGTGTATGATTTAGTGTGTGTGTGTGTGGTGTGCTTGCTTGTCATTGTACGCACCGTAACCTCCAAGGAGGAGGAGGGGTGGCTAGCTAACTGGATGATAATAAAATGCTTGGGACTGTAGTTAAGAGCTCAGCAGTTGAACCTGTCAGTGAGAGTCCCTCTCTACACCGTGGTGGTGGTGATGACACAAGACGCGGTGTGGTGGAGGTGGAGGTGGTGGTGGTGGTGATGACACAAGACGCGGTGTGGTGGAGGTGGTGGTGGTGGAGGTGGTGGTGGTGGTGGTGATGATGGTGGTGGTGGTGGTGATGATGGTGGTGGTGGTGGTGGTGGTGGAGGAGGTGGTGGTGATGGTGATGGTGGTGGTGATGGTGATGGTGGTGGTGGTAGTGGTGGGGGTGGTGGTGGAGGTGATAGTGGTGGTGGTGGTGGAGGAGATAGTGGTGGAGGTGGTGGTGATGGTGGTGGTGGAGGTGGTGGTGGTGGTGGTGGTAATGATGGTGGTGGTGGTGGTGGGGGAGGTGGTGGTGATGGTGGTGGTGGTGAAGGTGGTGGTGGTGGTGGTGATGATGATGGTGGTCGTGGTGTGGAGGTGATGATGGTGGTGGAGGTGGTGGTGGTGGTGGTGGTGGAGGTGATAGTGGTGATGGTGGTGGAGGTGATGGAGGTGATGGAGGTGGTGGTGGAGGTGATGGTGGAGGTGATAGAGGTGGTGGTGGAGGTGATGGAGGTGGTGGTGGAGGTGATGGAGGTGGTGGTGGAGGTGATGGAGGTGGTGGTGGAGGTGATAGAGGTGGTGGTGGAGGTGATGCTAGTGATGCTGATGGTGTTGGCGGCCTCTGAGATGTATGTTTACATCTCCTTCCCCCTGAAGGAGACTCATTAATTCCGGAAAATATCCCCAAAGTTTAATTATTATTCCTGAATGGTGCGATGCTCGACGCCGTCATATAAATCAGTTAGGCCCACTCTCTCCTGTTTATTATCAGGACTGTTTATGGGGAATGAGGGGCGTGTGGTCGGAGATGAGGCTGTGAGGAGCAGGGGGAGGCTTGGGGGAGAGAGAGAGAGCAGGGGGAGGCTTGGGGGAGAGAGAGAGCAAGGGGAGGCTTGGGGGGAGAGAGAGAGGTCTGGAGTGATCTGAGGAGCTCTTTACTGCCTGACACAGGGCTTATAGACTAACAGAGCGCCATGCAGGCGGACGGCTGGCTATCGTTGGTGCCTTCTGTGTACGTCTGTGAGTGCACCGGTATCTCTGCTGACCCGCTAAAGGGATTCTCAAGGGATTCAGAGGAGATTTCTCAAGGGATTAAATGATAGAGAAACATGAAACTCACACAGAAATAAATTCGAGCAAGTTAGATAACGTTTTTTTTAAAATTATTATTATTATTACTCTGTATTTTTTTCCGGCATCTTCTATACTGTTTTTGTTGGATATTGAAAAGTATTGTTCTATGTTTTTATGTAACGTTTTTAGCACTCACTCAGCAATGTGCGTACGTGCTTGTGTTTAAGTGCGACTTGCCTGTGTAAACATTTGCATGTTTGATTTCAGTTAAATCGTCCTGGACACCTGATAAAACCCGCTAATTCTGTCCGGTTAATTTAACCTCGTAAATGTATGTGTGTGTGTGTGTGTGTGTGTGTGTCCGTTTGGTTCTTCCTCTGATGAAGAGGGTAATTTATGAGTGTGGCAGGACGGGCTCTTTGTTTAACGCAGGTAGAGTTCCCCCTAAACAAGGACATCCTATCAGAGGGAGATTAATGAAGTCATTTCATGCATGGCTCCTTGCCTCTGTCCCTCTGTCCTCAGAGTCACTGTGTCTAAACCTGGGATTTATATTGGTCTGCGTTAAATAGGCTTAACCCTTTACAATAATATTTCCCTCTGTTTTTTTGTTGTAGTCCACACACACCGCAGAATGCACACAATTATTTATTTAACCCTACACAAGCCCTGTATATTATTAGCCAGAAGCAGTTTTTAACTGATTATTACTGATTATTTCAACCAGTACAGTTGAATATGATGCTGTTTTACTGCCTTCCCTCATAATATCTGTCCTAAGACCCATACGTATCATACTGTACCTGTACACAGTACAGTGAGCACAAACGTTGCCTCTAAAAGCAGAATCTAGAATATATATTATTTTATCTGTCGGTTAGATTCGCCACACACTTCTCCGTGCTTGTGGAAGTCCCCTGATCTGCGGTGGGGGGGGGATCACCTGACAGTGATTTGAGTGTGGCCTGCAGAGTAGTGCGTGCGGCCTGCAGAGTAGCGCGTGCTGCTGTGGTTGGACACTTGGAGCCAGAGATGGTCTCTGTGGCTCAGGGAACGGAACGCCTAGTGACCTTCACATCCGGCTCCCATTGGCTCACGATGCCATGTTTCCACACAGGAAGAAAAGCTACCCTCGGACATACTGTACTGTACTATACGGTACGGTACTAATATAGCCGCCGCCGCCGTCCACCAACTGCCAAAAGAGTAATGCGTTTTATGACACCGACAGCACATCGCTTTAATGGTCGCTAATTATTTTTGCTGAAAAAGCACCGTTAGACACTACTTTCGGGGGAGTGAGATTAAATGATATAGCGTAGCTCCCACAAATGTGTGCCAACCAAGCCGAGACTGAGCTGAACTACTTTTTTACACATTGATGAGCGGTTCAATTCAGCTGGGAGGCTCCCCGCTGGGTATGCAGAGTAGTGTGTTAACTCTTCTCCTGCCAGCCAGTCTCAACCGGAAAACCCAACCTGCTCGCTAACCCCCCGTTCGCTAACATCCTCATCGGATTCCCCTCCCGGCGTTATAGTTAGCTATTCGTTTTTTTCTGAGAATCATAAAAAAAAGGAAAAAAAGAATATATATATATATATATATATTATATATGTTTTTAGGGCATTTCTGCTTTATTGGGGGATAGAGACCATAGAGATTGACAGGATGGGTGTGTGTGTGAGAGAGAGAGG
>NC_137674.1:33363751-33374099 GCF_963989245.1 Nansenia antarctica | reverse complement strand
CACCCCACCCAACCCAGCACCTTGCCTGCTCCACCAATCAGAAACATAAATCTGTTATTGAACCTTATTTTCCTCTCGTTTTGAACCCGAGTGTAAAATTGCTTGAAAACCAACTGAACTCAGTGGCCTCTCTTTTTTTTTATATGAAGTAATAGACCTTGACAGTCAGCCTGTAAAAGTCAGTTTAGATTTTGATGAGAAATCCTGACATTTTACTGTAATTTACTTACTGGGCTTGCCTAGACCTGCCCTGGCACAGGTCCTGAAAAGCCATAAAATAGATGAAGAAGACATACTGAGAAGTAAATATAGATATTTTCAGTTTTTACTTTCTTTTTTTCGTTTAATAATGCTACCTTTGTAACCTTGATTGGCTGACCGTATACGTATATTCATCAACAGACCTGTTTCATCTGTGATCAGCTCTGGAACAGTGTACCGTGATGTCACTGTTGAGGAACCGGTGTAATATTTAGGAGACGCTCAGAATGTTGGTTGTGACACGTAGATTATCCACTTAACATGTACTGGATAGTGATGGATATTTTCTCACCGTCAGGATCTTTCACAGAGAATTGCTAAGCAAAATGTGTTTGACTTTTCTTTGTTCATATTGAAATGTTGTACAACGTGTAGCTAAATGTAAGGAAGTATGGAGATAGAGGTAATCCTCCCTCCCTATGGGAAACCTCCCTGACACAATTTTAAGTAGTGTACAAATGTCTGTGTGTTTGTGTTGTGTGTGTGTGTGTTTATGTTTTCTGAGTCTGTTTTATCTGTGCATCGAGTCAGTTAGTTAGTTAGCCTCCAGGTGTGTGGTGTGTACGTGTCCGTCAGTCGGCCCTGGAAGAGGGGATCGGAGGAGAGGGGAGGAGGGGATCGGAGGGGAGGAGGGGAAGAGAGAGGAGGGGATCGGAGGAGAGGGGAGGGGAGGAGGGGAGGGGAGAGAAAAATACCTCTGTAAATACGAGGGTCCTGTGGGACAGGCAGGGTCAGCTCTGCAGTGGTGCGGTGGCAGGCAGACCAGCTGCATACACTCCCATGTACACCTGCCAACAACACTACTGTAGTAGAGGGTTTCTGCACTCATAATAGGGTGTTGAATTTCATGAGCCAATAGCAAAATTCTATTGACTTCCAACAATAACAACGTACCAAACTTAAATAAAAAGGAAAAACAGTAGATGATTTTAGCAGTAGGAAGTGTTCTTGGTAAAGGTTAATGTAAAGATAGAGAGGTACTTTATTGATCCCTGAGGAGAAATTCAGGCGTTACAGCAACAACAACAACAACAACAACCAAATAAAGTGACAATTGAATAGTAGAATAAATATAATAATAAAAAATAGATGCCCAAATGAAGAGTTGGTGAGCATAGAAAGCCACCCACAGCTGGGCTAACAACGTTAGCGATTTGAGAGAAGACTTGCTCTGATTGCCTCCTCTGAACAGATGACATTATTATGGTCTGGCGTTGCTATGACAACAGAGGGGAAAAACAGGAAGAGAAAGACAATCAGACCTCATCAGCCGCCTTTTCCCTCACACCTTTATTTACACCAATCCCAAAGAGATATCCGAGGAAGGAAATTAGCATAATGATTTCTAACCCAGATATAAAAACGAAGAATTTCTAATTATTGAATACATCTTGGGGCTCCACTCCACTTGATCTGTCCAATAATGTTAACATAATTGCATAAGTTGTTAAAGGGGGGATGGAGGAGGAGGGGGGGGGGGTGGGGGGGGGTGGGGGGGGTCGGAGGTGGGACGCCACAGGAATGATTATCCGGCTCTGTCTCTCTCACCGTGCAACAACATGGAGTCGGGGTCAGAGTAGGGGAGCGACTAGGCTGTGTTGGGATGGAATCCCAATGTGCTGCTGTTGCTGTGTGTGTGTGAGGGCTGTTTATCTCGACGCCGGGGAGATGGGGGGTACAAGCAGGGGGGAGATGGGGTGGGTGTGTGTGTTCCTGAACAGTTAGCCAGAACAATACAGTGAGTGGGCTGATTCCACAGTACATCTCATCCACTTTTACTTAAATTGTAGTCATTCTTTCGTCTTTTTAGCCAATTATACCTACGTAGTTGAAAGGTTAACCTGGATTAAGTACCAGTACCAGCAACCTGGTGTTTATTGATGTGGTCGAGTAGCTGGTATTAACGGCTGCGTGCGTAGAGGATAAAGGAAACGACCTAAGAGCAGGAAGTAAAACCGAAGGAAATATCAATGATAAAAGTACTGTGTCGCCCGCCCACCGGTGGAATTTCAAACATATATTTTATCATTCGCAGAGGAAAGGGTATGATTCACATTCAGACCGTCTGGCGGGCCATTATTTCGAAACCCCTTTATTGAAAACTCTCGAATACAATAAAACGGAGGAGAAAGTCATCGTCTCCACCTTGCCCTTCCTACCGCTAATGCTACAGCGCAGCGCAAACAGCTCTTTTATTGTGTAGCAATGAAACTCCTACTTTTTTTTTTTCATTGTGTTGTTGTCCCGGAAATCAGACTACAGGCTACCGTCCCCCGGCCGTGAATAATGCATCAGGCCTCTGGCCTGGACACTATGTAAATAGTCAACAATGGCAAAGACGAGCGGTATAACAACAGGTTTGGGGTCTGCCGGAGCATTATGTAGAGTGGTCAGGGGGGGGGGGGCGGCTCTGTCCGTCTCTCTGCCCTGCTATCGAGGTAGCGGTGATAGCAGGCCCCCCCTGGAGGTAGCAGCCCCCCCCCCCCGTCTAGGTAGTATCCCCACCACCCCCCCCCCCCTCCCGGAGCACGGCGGGGACACGGAGCCCTGCTCCCAGGGCCTGCAGGGGGACACACTCAGAATTAATGAGGCCAGTTTTGTGCGGGAGGGGGGGGGGTGGTGTCTGCTGAGGGTCCAGGAGGAGTACTGTAGGTCCCGTCCCTTCCCTCCCTCCATCCCTCCATCCCTCCATTCCTCCCTCAGTCCCTCGTCCTCAAGCCCAGCCCCCCCCCTCTCCACCCCCATCCCCCCCCTGGCTCTGGAAGTTACCGTACCCCCCTGAGGACATCTCACCTCAGCCACACCGCTGTAATGGATTGCATGAGGAGATGGTTAACAAATGCTGATGTGGAATGCCCCATGCCTGCCTCCACAGAAACTGATTTATTAAAAGACCATAGGACACTCTACTGTATATAGAGCTCTTAGCCCTGGACACAGTGGTTCATATACTGTAACATGAAAGGTTGCTATCTTCACCCTGACGTTCTGTATTCATTGTGTGTTTTTAAAAATACTTTTAAAGATGCAAATCTGTAAACCAAACACCGACAAAGTGGGGTTCCCTGTCACGTTTTTGAGGGATGGGGCTGGAGAAATGTAACCACTCTCAATTTCATACACAGAGCTATGGGCTATGGATGCAAGGACTGACAACCCATGAGATCAATCATGGTAGTTTTAACCCTGTTGTGAAGCTAGACCGTACAATTTCATTGTTTACAAACAATAACTAACCAAGCCCATGAGGAATTTATACAGTTATATATACATACAGTATACGTGTATAGTTATATTCTTCAAGAATCTAAGAGTCTATACATCATCAATTTAAAACTCCAAAAATGGATGTACCGATTACAGAATGCCCCTTTTTAAAAAGTATTTTAGTCAGTAATGTATCGCTCTCTTTATCTAATTTCCATGAGTGCCTGAGGAGAAAAAAATTTGACCCTTTTAACTTGTATTGGACCTTTGCCGATGTCTCACTCTACTACATGGGGAGTGATCAGATTGAGCCTCACACTCCTCTCTTGTCCTCCTTTCATCCTCTTCTCTTGTCCTCCTCTCACCCTCCCCTCACACCCTCCTCTCTTGTCCTCCCCTCTCACCCTCCTCTCTTGTCCTCCTCACATCCTCCTCTCTTGTCCTCCTCTCATCCTCCTCTCTCACCCTCCTCTCACCCTCCTCTCTTGTCCTCCTCTCATCCTCCTCTCTTGTCCTCCTCTCATCCTCCTCTCTTATCCTCCTCTCATCCTCCTCTCACCTCCTCTCTCACCCTCCTCTCTCATCCTCCTCTCTCACCCTCCTCTCTCACCCTCCTCTCACCCTCCTCTCTTGTCCTCCTCTCATCGTCCTCTCTCACCCTCCTCTCCCCCTCCTCTCGTGTCCTCCTCTCCTCCTCTCTTGTCCTGCTCTCATCCTCCTCTCTCTTGTCCTCCGCAGGAAACATAGAGTACAGCTGTCCCGCCACAAACGAGTGTGAGATCACTAAACGGAGACGCAAGTCATGTCAAGCCTGTCGCTTCATGAAATGTCTCAAAGTGGGGATGCTCAAAGAAGGTAAGGCTATCTACTTTCTCCTTTTCTCTTTGCTTTTTTCCTTTTTTCTCATCCTGACCATTTTATACCACCTCTTTTCTGCTCATAACTGGCTACTACAACGTTTCATATTCAATCACATCTGTACTGAACAATGAAATCCGTACTGAACCCCA
The DNA here is from genome assembly GCF_963989245.1 of Nansenia antarctica. Lineage (NCBI taxonomy): Eukaryota > Metazoa > Chordata > Actinopteri > Argentiniformes > Microstomatidae > Nansenia > Nansenia antarctica. Next base: position 33,369,621 of record NC_137674.1, on the reverse strand, counting down.
CAGTGGTCCTCTGTGGCTCAGTAGCTAGAGGATGGCGCTAACAACGCTTAGGTTGTGGGTTCAATTCTCTCTGGGGCCATATATACTGAAAAATATACGCACTCAATATATAGTTTGATATATATATATGCAAGTCGCTTTGGATAAAAACTACAGCTTAAAATGGTGTATATTATATTACAAAAAATACTGCTGTCATTATCATATGAGAGGGAGATTGAGAGGATTGTGGTGGTGGTAACACATCAGATGACAGGATGTAGTCTGGTTAAGCTCCGGATCGGCCTAGCAGCCTTGAGCCCGTGCCAGGGGCTGGGTGAGGGATGCAGGGCTATGACCAGGGGCTAGACAACAGACCACAACCCCCCCCTGTCCTCCCCCCGTCCTCCCCCTTCCTCCCCCCTTACCAACACAGCAGTAAATAATGTGCAGTTGAGGCCCGGGTACAGAAATATGCTGAATAGGTCGATCGGGGAGCTCTGTCTGAGTAATAGAAATGTAACAGTATTCCGACTGGAAAGGCTTAGGGTCCCGGTCCCTGAGCACACACACACACACACACACACACACACACACACACACACACACACACACACACTCAGGCTCAGCGAGTCTCGGCTCTCCCCGGCATATTGATCCGCTAAATGTTTTCCGAACATCTCAGAGCCCCCTCTCTCTTCCTGTGTGGATGGTTTTTTAAAGTCACGCCAGCTGGGAATTCTGGGACAATTAAACATGCTGCCGATGGGTTTCTCTCCAGGCTGGGTTTCTCTCCCCCCCCCCCCATTGCCCCCGGAGACCCCTGGGCTGAGGCTGCTCTTCCGGGGGACGGGGGAGGCCCTCACGCTCCTACCTTGCCTCAACCTTCCCCCCCCCCACACACACACACCCCTCTCACCCTCACACCCCCACATCACCTCCTACCTTCCCTGTATTTAGTGGCTCCTCGCTCTTTTTCCACTCTGTCTCTGCTGCTGCTCTCTCACTTGTTGGTCACACCACACCACACCACACCACACCACACCACACCACACAGACACACCACCTAGACACACCACACCACACCACACCACACCACACAGACACACCACACCACACCACACCACACCACACAGACACACCACCTAGACACACCACACCACACCACACAGACACACCACCTAGACACACCACACCACACCACACCACACCACACCACACAGACACACACCACACCACACCACACCACACCACACCACACCACACCACACCACACCACACAGACACACCACACCACACCACAACCACACACAGACACACCACCTAGACACACCACACCACACCACACCACACCACACAGACACACCACACCACACCACACCACACCACACAGACACACCACACCACACCACACCACACCACAGACACACCACCTAGACACACCACACCACACCACACCACACCACACTACACAGACACACCACACCACACCACACCACACCACACAGACACACCACCTAGACACACCACACCACACCACACACACCACACACAGACACACCACCTAGACACACCACACCACACCACACCACACAGACACACACCACACCACACCACACCACACACACCACACCACACCACACCTCACCACACCAAACCACACCACACAGACACACCACACCACACCGCACCACACCACAGCACACCACACCACACCACACCACACCACACCACACACACACCACCACACCACACTACACCACACCCACAGTACACCACACCCCCCCACACCACACCACCCCACTCCATACCACACCATAGTACACCACAGCACACCAGAAAGCCCCCCAGTCACATGAGAGATGTGGGTCGTGGGAACGGAGAGGCAGGTGGTGGTGTATTTATTTAACCTCTCTACTGGGAAGAGCTCAGCCACACACACACACACACACGCCCCCCCCTCCCCATGCCTGAGCGTGCCAGGTGAGAAGAGAACAGGTCGAGTGGTGCTTATGTTTTCCTAAGTATGATTATCCACCCCCCCCCCCCCCGCACGCATCTAACTGCATCCGACAGGATATGAATAATGACCCACGTGAAGATTAGTTTGTTTTACTCTCACGGATATTCCACACAGCACGCTGTCGAAGATCCCTTCAAACGAAACATTTGTGACACAGTTTGACATCAGGTGGTCCTCATGTTTGGATCCGATGTAATGATCTGACTTTTCTTTTGAAAAATGTGAATACATTTCGGCGCTGTTGAAAATCAATGACACACATCGCTAGTCAACTAACGCAGCTTGTTTTGTGAGCCTGCTAACAATGTAAAGTAGTGTTATAGTTAACTAGGTAGCAGAGGGGATTACTCACCCAATCCATTGCGTTGCAGTATTTTGGCTTGACTAGCGAGTTTGTGTTGCGATTCGTATTTTCCGTAGTTCCGTGTTTCAAAAGAAAAGTCTGAAAATGTTGATTGGTTGCCGACATGCGGACCAAATGATTAGAACGTGTCACATTTTGTCAACTGATTGTTTGAGTGTGAGTCCTCTCTCTCCCACCACATGTTGTCTACTTCCCTCTCCAACATGAAGAGCAGGATTTATTCACTGTCACCTTTTTAATTCACCGGAGAGTATTAATCTATAGGCCTCTACAGTACTGTGTACGGCCCTCTCCTGTTGTCGTATAGTGATTTCAAGTCTCTGACCCTCCCAGCCACTGAGCCACGGTCTGTATGGATCTCTGTTCAGTAACAGAATCCCTTGTACTGCCTGCAGCCAGAGAGAGAGACAGAGACACAGGGCCCAGAATGAGTGAGTAATCTCATTACTATCTGTTGAAAAATGTATGGCAATATATCATCTGGAGGAAAAAAGAGACTAGAAAATAGGTAGTGATGGCCATAAATGAAGGCCCGGTGACAGGTCAGGAGTTATAGACAGTTGTGTTTAGCAAAAATATGCGAGAGAAGAAGGACTTAGTCCAACCTTGTAAATGAATACTTTGAATGCTGTATATTTAGCATATCCCCAGATTGAATATAAGAACCCCTTCTTTTTAACAGTGGCTTTCCTCCCGTATTAGAACAGAGGTGATGATCGCCGCAGACTTCCGTGAGGCCCCTCTGAGACTCCTGTCATCTCCTTCCCACCCACCCCCCACCCCACCCCCATCCCCCCCGCCACCCCCAACCCCCACCACCACTCTCACACAATCAAAAGAACTTCAACTTCATTTCCTAAATTAATAGACAGACGTGAAGCTCTCATCACGTCGCACTCTGTCAGTCCTCGATGCAAGGTCGGGGGGGGGCGTCTCCGGGTGCGCGTGTGTGTGTGTGTGAGCGTGTGCCCGTGTGCGCGTGTGTGTGTGTGCACGTGAGCGTGAAATCGATGAGTCTGGTCACAGGGACCACCGTGGAAATGGGGGACGGAGGGAGGGAGGGAGGGAGGAGATGATGATGACCAAGTGTCTCTTGCCCAGTCTAAAGCTGCATGAAGCCGGGCGGCTCAACACCATGTTCAGGCCTCGAGGTGCGGAGATGAGCAGCCCCCTCATGTGACCGAAGCCACACACACACACACACACACACTCTCTCTCTCTCTCTCTCTCTCTCTCTCTCTCTCTCTCTCTCTCTCTCTCTCTCTCTCTCTCTCTCTCTCTCTCTCTCTCTCTCTCTCTCTCTCGAGTTCATTACCAGCAGAAAGGTCAGCACTCGCTCAATGGAAAAAAAAAACACCTAATTATAACTTTACAGCTTCAGCGTGAGGTTCCTTACCATGAGCCTCTGCTGCACCCACCAACGGAACACTTAACACTCTTATCAAGGGTGGGACGGAAAAATCCGGGCAGTGTAGAGTTAACTCTAGAACAGCCATGGGTGGGGTCATCTCACCATGTGAGTAAAACAAAAAATCGTATATCTCTGTATGCATTCGATAAAATTTCAGGGTCCTCCTTTCATGACTTTTCCTTAGATATGTGCATTCTACCACCCAGTATCCTTCCATTTTCAAAATCACCACATCAGGCTAACATAAAGCTATTTTGCTAGTTTTTCGGTGTAGGAGGCAGGGTACATTTACAAGATGCGCCAACTAGTGGTCTTTGTGTGTAAGTAGCAGCTTCAGATTCTAAAGACTACGGTCATTTGACCCCTGAGGTGGCTCTTATAGTAGGTCAAATAGGCACGGCTGTTCTAGTGTCAATGCTTTTTGATGAGGGGATATTTTGACTCATGACACATATTTCCACTCCCCCCCCCCCCCATAGTGGCTGAGTTAAGATTATTAAATAATTGACACTCTTCAAATGCAAAAGAATATCAAGGGTTTTTATCACGACTAGGAAATGAAGCGATGTAGGGGCCTACGGTACGGTACCTACCTACATCACCCAGGGATTAGTGCCTGCGTTCGATCCATCGGAAAAGGCTACAGTTTGTCGGTGTAAACACAGTGGAAGTGCAAGGGGAGTGATCTTCTCCATAGATCAGCAGTCCGCTTAGAGGGGGATCTTTGCTCGGGAGCCGTGTTGAATCGCTGTACTTCCCCCCCCTCGACTGTATAAAAGAGGAAGTGATCAATATGGAGAGTCAAATGTCCAGGCCTACAGGTTTTTACTCTGATCAATGGAGAGGGAGAGGGTATCAGAGCTGAGAGGGAGAGAAAGCGGAACAGATACTATTGAGAGATTACATTGACATAACTCAGTGGCTGTTGAGTTTCTGCCCCCCCCCCCCCCATCCCCCACCCTAACTCTCTCACACACACACACACACACGCACACACACACACATAAACGGAAGCACTATTCATTTTTGAGGTGATTTTTTGTTTTGTTTTTCAGTCTCTGTCTAATAAGAGCCTTAGCGTATACAAGGTATTAGTTGTATTAAGGGAGCGCTGCTGCCTTATGCTCAGCCTCTACCACCCTGCTCTAGAAGACAGTGTGTGACAGACTCTCTGGGAGTATATGGGCCCCCTCACCCCCCACCCCCCCTCACCGTAATAGGCTCGATCCCGGCTCTGTTCTCCGGCCTGACAGGTGAGAGAGAGAGAGCATTACAAACAGACATGGACATGTGTTATAGAAAGGAGAAGGAGGGGAGGGGGGGGGGGGGGGGGGTCATAGACAATACCACCTTACTGTATATCAATCTTATTATGGGATAGACACGCAAAGACCCAACCACAGCCCACAATAGCCTCCCTCCCCAACAGAGGTACATACTGTACAGTAACTGCACTCTGCATTCGTACGTGTCCAAATACCAGCCATACGCAGACATACGTTGTACGTCCACGCCAACAGATATCAATGTAGGAAAATGGACTCTCTCGTCTCTGGCGTCGCAGCAGATGAGACAGACGAGATGATGGATGTGGTTTCAGATGAACACGGGGGCAGCAGGGAGGAGAAATGTCTGGCAGTCGACACACGCAGCGGCCAACCGACAACAGTGAGATGGAGTTTAAAACAATGCCAACGTCTGTAGGGCCCTAGAAGTACATGGATGTACAGTACACTAGCTCTCGGGCCTTGTGAGTGGCCTAAAAGCCTGGAGCTTGAGTTTGGGAGCGAACCCGATTATGATGCTACTCCCCTGGGGGTTCGACGACAGACGGCCGACGGCCACCTTACCCTGACAGGGCTGGTGACCAGAGCTTGTGGGAGGTACTGTTAGGCCCCTACGTACGTACTGTAGGCCTCTGTGGGGGGGTCCGTCGGGGCTGGGGTGCAGTGGGAACATGTGGGGGCTACATATGCGTCCGTAAGGCCTGCTGTGGGGTCAGCAGATGAGAGGGGTGGAGGAGGCGGCTGGCGGTGGAGGAGGGGAGGAGGAACGTGTGACCGTTTTTCCGCTCGCCCTCCGCGCCGCTCATC
>NC_137674.1:33328751-33358751 GCF_963989245.1 Nansenia antarctica | reverse complement strand
TTAAACAGTGAGTGAGCGCTAAGGGCCGCAAGCCTCACACACACACACACACGCACACTCACACACACGCACTCTCGAGTAATGTGTGGAGAATTTATTTTCAGCGCCAACTGCAACAGTTTTAAACCATTCATTAGTTTGCACGTTTCAGAGGGAGAGAGTGAAGAAGACACAGCACAGTCATTGTTCTAATCCAGCATATCCAGTGTGTATATTCAGATGCCCAAAGAGCTACCTTAACTGTGTCCATCTCTTATACCTACTACCTACTGTACTTACAATACTGTAATTATCACTTCATAGCTGTACATAATCCAAAAAAGTGATCTTACTGTACTTATCACTTCATAACTGTGCATATCCTATTGTCTTTACAATATCATGTTTGGCACTATATCACTATTTGCACTTCTGGTTAGATACTAAACTACATTTCATTGTCTGGTACTTGTACCATGCAATGACAATAAAGTTTAATCTAATCCAATCTAATCTAATCTAAAGAACAATACTACACTAATACTACACTAAGACTAGTCCTGGACTAAATTACACGTTCAATGTCCATTGAAGATGCTTTTTGTCTAGGATTAGTCCTGTCTGTGAAACTGGCCCTATATCATCCAGTATTTACATTTAGCAGACGTACATTTTTGGCATTTAGAAGACGCCTTATTTCAAAGTGACTTTACAATCAATACATTTGACTAAGTAAGTGAATCATCTATCCACCAGTCATAACAGGAAAAAGTTATTTATGCTCAGGCCTGGGGCCATTGGCAGTCGTCGTGCTAGAAGAAGGACGATTTAAAAAAAATAAAATAAAAAAATGACACATAGTATATCTTTCACTTACATTGCAGTCATTTCATCACTTCTTAGTATTGAATTGACACCCCCCCTGCCCCCCCTCCTTTCTCAGTCACAAAGATAGTGTCCCACCTCCTGGTGGCCGAGCCAGAGAAGATCTACGCCATGCCTGACCCCACCATGCCCGAGAGTGACATCAAGGCCCTGACCACGCTGTGTGACCTGGCCGACCGTGAGCTGGTGGTCATCATCGGCTGGGCCAAACATATCCCAGGTACGTCCTGTCTGCCACCTGCAGCCCACACACACACACACACACACACACACACACACACACACACAACACACACACGCACGCACGCACACACACTCATACACACACAAACTCACACACACACATACCACTGACTACATTATATAGATAGATAGATAGATAGATAGATAGATAGGTACTTTATTGATCCCTGAGGGGAAATTCAGGCGTTACAGAAGCTCACACCACAAACAACAACAACAACAACAACAACAAAAATAAAGTGACAATTGAATAATAGAATGAAATCCAAAATAATAAAATATAATGAAAAATAGACATATGAACATTATATACAGTAAGAACAGACTAGTAGGATTTTCCCGCCCCCCAGCCTGACTCTGATCACCCTGATGGAGACTGCCAGAAGACTCCATAGACTAGAGATAGAGGGATGTATAGAGGGATGTATTGTATACAATCTATCCCACGCTGTATAGTTTTAGATCATAAACACGTTCAGTGTGCATGGACTGCCGTAGCCTTTTTTTTAGATACAATCCCAGCTGCCCACTTTGAAGGGGACAGTCATCTGTTAGTGCAGTGCTGTTGGTTTCGACTCAAGCGAGAAACCAACCGCCACCCCTAATGGCCTCCTTACACCTGATAGGTTAAAAACAGCTACCGCCACCGTCTTTTTGTCATTCTGTCTCTCTCTCTCTCTCACACCGGCACTCTCTCACTGCGCACACACACACACACAAACACACACACACACACACACACACACACACACACACACACATACACACACAGATAATTAATGTCAGCAGCTCACATGGACCTAGGGGCAAAATGGAGACAGCTTGAAAAGAATGGAATCAATAGGATGTTGCTAAAGTCCCTGATTTGAATGGAGAGGAGACTGTTGTCCTGGTGTCAACGGACGCCGTCGTCATCACAGGGGGATTTAGAGCAGAGCAGAGACCCTCCCACTCAAACACGCCAGCTCTCACACACACACACACACACACACACACACACACGCACACAAGCACACACGCACAGAAAACACACGCAAGCATACACACGCACACACACTCAAGCATACACACGCACGCACACACACATGCAAGCATACACACACAAGCATACACACGCATGCAAACACACACACACACACACACACATACACACACACACATACACACAAGCATACACCCGCACACACACACACACCTACAGTACATACTGTACCCTCCTCTCACACACCCAACACACACCACGTACACACACTTCAATTGAATTATTGATGGGCATAATCATGTTTCTCCCGTGCCCCATAGACTGTGTGATAGACGAGGTGTTAGGTTATGTGATGCTGTTGAATTAAGGATACAGCATTTCCCGTCAGCACAGATTCTGCTTCCTTGGAGAGTTTTCTCCTGATTTTTGACAGAGAACACATTGTTTAGTGACTCTTTTTGCAACCAACGCAGATTCTCCCTGATCCTGAGGTTGACCCCAAAAAAGAGCTGTAGTGGTGTAGAGGTCTGGTGGTGTGAGAGACTATGAATGAATGTGTCTCTCCCCTCTCTACCCTTGTTGTCTTCTCATCAGCATAACTCCTGCAGTCAGCAACAGTGCACTGTCATGAGACCTGACACACCAGGCCTCTCTCTCTCTCTTCTTGTGTAAAACCAGAGTTGGTGTCAGTTACATTTCAGTTTGGTTATTTCCAACAGAAAATTCAACTGAAAATCAACCGAAAATTCTACCGAAAATTCAACTGAAAATCAACTGAAAATTCAACCGAAAATTCAACTGAAAATCCCAATTCAAGTGTCCAAAAACAAATAAATAAATGAAAGAAAGAAAATTCCAAATCAGTGTCATTTTTATTTTCAATGAGGATTTGGGCTGCAAAAGTCACATTTCTGATTTCTAAATAATAAACATAAAATGTTTATTTGGAACTGAGAGTATCCAGTAGGCCTCAAATCCTCCCGATTCAATGTACTGTACAAACATGTCAGACGATGCCCAATGTTCTGGATGTTTCCTGGAACGGCTTGGACATTGACCAGGAACATCCCCCTCGTTTGCAACCCCTAACGAGGATGGATTGACTTAATCGAACGAGGAATTGACCCTAACCCCCGGCATATACAATACGTGGAAAGGTGTTATGTATTTCTAGGAAAGGGGGGTTAATCAGCTTCAGATCTAGTAAGGAGATTAGAGCTGGATATGCACCCTGCCCTCCTCCCCCCTCCTCCCCTCCTCCCCTCCCCTCTCCTCCCCGTGTCTGAACTGTAGGGCCAGTAGCACCAGTCCCTCTCTGCCCTGTCAGCAGGGGAGGGGTTAACCCTGAGCTTACTGGAGGGTGGCTCAGGAAAGGCCCGTCTACTTGACCCACCCAATCAAACTGTGCGTACACACACACACACACACACACACACACACACACACACTGACGCACACACACACACACACACACACTGACACACACATTCATCTTAATTCTGCCTTGTTAGAATATACAGGCAAATCGAGAGAGAACCCCTGCCCTTGTCCTACCAGGTAGTCTAACTGCAGGACTAGTGTTGAAGAAAAACATATAATAATATAATTATAATATTGCTCAAATCAACTAAATTCGATTGACGAATGTCAAAGGGTTCATGAGAATGTTTATCGGTTTGCTTGTACCCTATTAAACTCAATTACATGTATTTTCAACTCTATGGAATGATAATCTTATTAACCTCCACTCTAAAGCACATCATATTCAGCTACTGCTGTTTCAATGCAGTCTGCGCTCTAACTGGAGTGCTCTGTATGCTAAAGCTTAATAAGTGCTCTCTTAATGAGATTATCATAACACACATTGTACAGTCGATAGATTAATAATCTTAATTGGATTTGCCAGAGATGGTCTGACAAAACGCTTGTCATTCTGAATGACTCCACGGTGATCATTTAGCCCAAAGCCAAAGCCTAAGCTAGCTTCAGTGTCTGGCAGATAAAGTGTAGAGGAGAAAATGCAAGGCACACTGTCGCTAGGAATGCCAAACAAGCTACAGAGAGATGATGAGAAATAATACACACCCACGCACACACACACACACACACACACACACACACACACATAGAAACACACGCACGCACACACACACACACACACACACAAACACACAGACACACACACCCACGCACACACACAAACACACACACACACACACACACACACACAGACACACACACCCACGCACACACACAAACACACACACACACACACACAGGTGCACACACCACACAGTCACACAGACACAGACACACATTTTGAATGCTTTATTTATGTCCACATAAATACAATTATTCATTAAGGACATAAACACTTTTCAATTAGTTCATTGGGAGTCATTCATTTACGTTTGTGACTGTACAGACACACACACACACATGCTTCCATCTCATATCTATTGTATTCATACTGTAGTATACTGTATACCTTTGACATTAAACAACAGACTATCCAGTCAGTGGTTATATTATAAAATCAACAAATCCAAACCAAACACAGAATTATACAGTCGGTGATAAGACCCCCCTAGTTATGCTCGTGGTTGGGTGGTCTGTGTTAGGAGATCCCCCTTGTTCACGCCGGCCCATGAAATGGCTGCATAATTGAGTTGTACATGGCTGAATCTGACCGGGACTCAATGGACTAACATCGCACGCACTGATGGTACCCCAGGGCGGTACTACTACCACAGAGAGATCAGCTCAAACCACCATATTTCTCCCCCCCCCCCCCCCCCTCTTTACTCACTCTGGGATGGAAGAGAAAAGAGAGAGAGGAGAAAAAAAAAACTGCTGATTACATTCTGATAGATTTTTTTTTTTTGTGCCTTTGGCAATGGAATTAAAAAAGATTAACAGTTCATTATGAAGCGGGCTACATTGATTAGGGCATTGACAGATGGGGCATGACCAAAGTCCAAAGGTAACAATTTAGACGTCAAGGAAATTGGCACTTAAGTTGTCCCGATTGATTTTTCATTGCCCCTTTTTTCTCAGCTAACATTTGGAGAAAAAAGTGTTTTAAAAGGGCGGCCATTTGCAGTGGGACAAGCCCTGGAGTGGTCAGCTTCTAATTTGAGGGTCGTTGAAGAACTGTGAAAGCGGTACCATTAAGTTCTGTAAATTATATCATCGCCTCACAAGATCCCCATAGCCCAATTGAGTGTGTGTGTGTGTTATCTGTCGTCTTATCCATTGAAATCTAGTCTTCTCTCTACCCTAAATCACCTTTCGGGAATTAGCGGAATAGCTATAATACAATCTGGATCTTTACAACTGAACTCGATGTCATTCAAGCTAACAGTCGTCGTCGCTAGGTGTCTGTTACCAGTTGTGTTGTCTGCAGCTGCAGAGAGTAAGATCCTATAACGACTGGGTCGGCTTCTAAATTAGCCTCTGATTAATTGCTCATCGTTTCAAGGCTGCTTGGGGATGCTCTCGTCATCGCCCTAAATAGCGCTAGTAGCGAGTAGTGGCTAGCGGAGGAGGCTAATATGGTCGTAGCCTGACGTGGGGTTTTGGGGGGAGGGGGGTGTGGGGGGTGTGGGGGGCTGTGGGGGGGGGGGGTCATTAAGGTCCAGTTGTAGGGGGACGATGACAGATGGCTTGTTGCTTCTGAGGTGCTAACAAACCTTTGACACACATAGCTGTCCTCCGGCAACCCCCCCCCCCCCCCCGCCCCTAGGCCGCATATCACCCTGTCCAAGTGGTTTAAGGGTGAACTAAGTATACTGACAGCCTCTGCATGCTATGACCCTGCGAGAGTCTCCTCAGAATTTTCTTACCCCCCCTCAACTTTTAAAAGCTGTCGTTGGTGGTGGTGTGTCACGGGTGTGTGTGGGGGGGTGCGGTCGGGGGGGTGTACTGACTGACTACTGACTGAACCCCCACCGGAACTTAACCCATGACCCCACGACCCCCTCCACCCCCCCCCCCCCCCCCCCCCCCTCGCCCCAACCACTGTGTGTGTGAATGTCACGGGCCCCCATGTGGAATCTGCCAGGCAGGCCGGCTTTCGCAAGAGGCCCTCATTGTTAGGCCCCGCCAGGAGTTTGTCACCTGCTGCTAGACCCCCCCCGCCCCACGCTCCCCCGTTCTGCTGCTTCCAGGGTCGGAAAGCTTTTCCGCTGGGGGGGGTCCTGTGGTGTGTGACGTGCCTGGGTCACTGAGTGCACCGCTCCATACTCCACTAGATGTGACCATTCCACACTCCACTAGATGATTGATTGATTGATTGATTGATTGGTAGATTTTTTCCAGCAGGGATATAACACACACACATACACCGTTATCCTAGTGTTATATATGGAGGATGGAGCATTTCATAGAATATGAAGATATTTAATCTTTTCGATGATTTGATTCAACTTTCCGCTCATCTGTAATCAGATTTAGCTGAGGCGCTGGAGCTGAGGAGTATCAAATGAGATGAAAAGAAGCATCCGCACACTCAAAAACTGTGCAAAAAATCTATCTTTTTTTTTAGACCTTCTTCAGGCATGCCTATGAACGACTGAAAGTTTGCAAAATTTGGCCCAGTTTTTGAGTGTGGGGAAGCTCATGCTCACATTATTCCACAGACAAAACATCCTAGATGGCATTCTCGTTTTGTTGGAAGGCTGTCGTTGCATTTAGACCCAAATAAACTAATGAATTGCTATAGCTTTTTGCTATCATTTATTAGCAGTATTTGGGGGGGAACATCCATAAACTCAGTTCTTAATCCCAGGTTGTCAGTACAGTTCTAGGCTGAGCCCGCGGGCCATGTGGCTGTGTGTTTACGTGTCAGCGGGGAAGGGAGAGTCGTGACGTCCAAGAGCGATCACGCCTCTTGTATGTTGTTGTGTTTGTGTCAGCCAAACACTCCCTCCTTCTTCTTCTTCTTCTTCTTCTTCTTCTTCTTCTCCTCCTCCTCCTTCTCCCTCCCTCCCTCCCTCCCTCCTGCACCCCCCCTCCGGGTTCCCCTGTTTTCTCTGTTGCCATTAAATTCAGAAATCTACTTACTGTGTTGCCAGACTGATCCCACTCAAGCTGCGTAATCTCCTTGTAATAGAGTGTGAATACTGCCGGGCAATAAATCAGCCCCCTCATCAGTGCACTTTATTAAATATAGACACCAACAGACAGCTCTTAGTATATTCAATTTACCCTCTGACGTAGGTTTCAACACGGGAGATAAAGATAGATTGAGCAATCAGGTGGATGCTGAGGCCTGAAGCAATGAGTGAGGGGAGAGAGAGCGTGGAGTGTGGGACGCCGTGGCAGAGAGGCTGCTGGGGGATTGAGATGTGGGCGTATCGTAGACAGGCTAGGAAAGCAAGCAGGGAAGGGTGTGTGTGTAGGGGCAGGGAGGGGACATCTGCCAGCCAGCCAGGAAGGGAGAGGGACAGGGGGGCGGGGGGGCGGGGGGGCAAGCAGGGAGAGGGACAGGCAGGGGGGGGGCTTTTGTTCATTTTACCATGATACACGAGCGGATACCAAGGCGAGCCAAGTATCATATTTGTGTGAGTGCATTGTACATTTTGTTATTAGATAAATCTAAAACGGCTCAATATTAAAAGCCAGCGGTAGGGTATTTGTAGGGTATTTGTACTTTGTGACAAGGACATTATTTAGAGAGATGTGCCTTTAAGACATTGGCAGCGGTATCGCTGGGCTGCCTCTCATTAAGCAGTGTTGGTGGTTGGCAGGAGATATAAATTATGTGTAATTATGTCAATGATTAAAGTCGAATGATTAGAGTCTTCCTGGTCTTCCTGGGCTAAACAGAGAGATATATAACATCAGACGCAGGGGCTGTGAGACCCCAGGGACGACTAAATACCCCAGAGTCGGGGTCGCGGGGTCAGGGGGGGGCCGCAGATTAAAACAAGGGGATTACAGTATTTAACATTATACAACCTCATAGCCGTTCACAGGCCACTGGTCAAATCACCCATTTCCCAGCTACTTACAATGGGGGATAATGGGCTTGGTTATCGTGGTAGAAAAGTAGAGATAGTAAGCTAGCTGTCCTGAGAAGTGAGCGGTCGGTGAAGCGTTTTCTGATGTAGTTCAGACTTCAGGCTGTGAAACACAGAGGATTAAACGTGGACGATGTCTGATGGCTATACGTGGTTACGGTATAAAAGCATTTTTTTTCCGGTTAAATTCAAAGTGTCAAGAATTAGTTTCATTTTTTTAACACCCCCAATAATAGGTCTGGTGTGTGAAATGTGTGGTGAGTGATGTGTGTGTGTCCGGTGAAGGCTTGTAGCAGCAGAGCTGAGCTGAGCCGTCTCTGGTGTTTGTTGTTTGTGTGACTGGGGCTCGGGTCAAAACATTTTCTGTCAAGCGCAGCAATTTATAACCAAGGAGCTATTGATTGGCTCCTCCTGACGCTGTCATGTAAATTCAGGAAGAATCATAGTCGGCAGCTGCAAGTTACGTGCGCACACAACACGTGCACACACACACACACACACACACACACACACACACACAAACACACAGGCATGCAAGCGCACACACACGCACACACACTCACAACACACACACACACACACACACACACACACACACACAAACACACAGGCATGCAAGCGCACACACATGAGCACACACACAAGCACACGTACACACACACACACACACACACACAGGCATGCAAGTATGCACACACGAGCACACACTCACAACACACACACACACGCATATACACACACACACACACACATGCACACACGCACAGACACACTCACACGCACACACACATATTGTAAATGCCACACATCCTTGTATCTATTTCGTAACTCGCCACGCTTGCCAACGTGATGTATACTTTTCCACATCAGAAGCGTCCCGCAATAATATGGATAACAATCTATTTTCGAGAGGGGTATCATCACGGAATCATTCTCCTCAGATATATAATATCAAATGTTTGAAATAAAAATCTTCAATGATTCATGGCACAGGAACAGGGTCGTCCAGTAGAGACCAGAGCAGGGAAGGGCTGAGCTGGACCTCGGGGGTCCTGTTAGGGCCCGGCCAGCCCAGGAGAGCACTTGGCTGGCTGAGGTGAGATTGCTGCTGGGCTCCGGTCTTCAGGGCCTGCTTGTCCTTCTGATAGCCGGCCTGGATGATAGATCTGCTGCCCCTGTCTGCAGCCAGTATTACTCTCCCCTCTCTCTCTCTCTCTCTCTCTCCCTCTCTCTCTCTCTCTCCTCTCTCTCTCCCTCTCTCTCCTTTCCCTATCCGCCCTATCTCTCTCTCTCTCTCCCACCCTATCTATCTCTATCTCTCTTTCCCCCCCTCTCTCTCTCTCTCTCTCCGTCTCTCTCTCTCTGTCCCTCATCACTTCTTTTATTCTGTATCTTTTTCTCCCTCTCTCTATCTATTTTCCCCTCCAGCTCTCTCACCCCCCCCCCCCCCCCCCCTCTCTCTCTCTCTCTCTCTCCTCTCTCTCTCTCTCTCTCTATCTCTCTCTCTCTCTCTGTCCCTCATCTCTGCCATTATTCTGTATCTCTTTTTCCACCTCTCTCTCTCTCTCTCTCTTTCCCCCCAGCTCTCTTTCTCTCTCTTCTATCTTTGTCCCCCCTCTCTCTCTCTCCCCCTCTCCCTCCCTTCCTCTGTCTGTTCAGTAGTCTGATTGAGGGTGAAATATGAGGGGGCTGCAGCTGGAAGGGGGGGGGGGGGGCACCCTGCCTCGTAATTACATCTCTTTTTATTACCCGTGCTAATGGCCCTCGGGGAGAGGGAAACAATAATAAATTAATAGAATATGAACTCCCGCTCAACAGAAATCTCCAGCATTTCATTTTGGGGGGGGGCCTGTCTCCTCTGCTGTGGCAGATGAAACGCTGCTCTGATTAATCTGGAGGACGGGGGGGCGCGACCGGCCAGGCGCGGGTGTGGTGGTCTGTGTGTCTGTGTGTGTGTGTATGCCCCCCCCCCCGCGCACGTTTTCTCCGTCTCATAAGGACATTTGGGAGGTAAACAAAGATGTGGATTCGAGCCCCCCCCAATTGAGCCCCCCTTTTTTTCAGTTTGATTCTAGATAGCGAGCTATGAGTCATTAGATATATGTGACAGCAGCTGGTGAAAGCAGGAACAAGTCAGCCAAAATGTTCAGACTTTTAAAATTAAAAATTAAATAAAAAATTAAATAGATTTCAACGTTGTTGAAAATCAATGACACACTCGCTAGTCAAGCCCGAAATATTTCAATGCAATGGATTCGGTGAGCAATCCCCACTACTACTACCTAGCAAGATTTTTTGGCTTGACTAGCGAGTGTTGTGCCATTGATTTTCAACAACGTTGACATTATTAAAAATGTTCTGAATAAAAGTTGGAGCTTTTCATTGGTTTCCGACTTGTTTCCGCTTTCAGCAGCTGCTGTCATTTATGATACGATGTGTTGTATCTACATGCAGACTATCTCTTTTAAAATTCTCAATTTGAGCTTTGATCACAAAGGTTGTCGCCAGTGTTACATAGAAGAAGGACGTAACCAGTCAATGAACTGTAGGTTTAAAACATTGTGAGTCTCACTGTATGAGTTTTATCTGTAAACGGTTGGTTATGGCAGGGGAATGCAGAGCCATCGCAGATTTGCTTTTATCAGCCAAAGAGAGAGCTTTCTTTTGATTCAGCAGGCATGAAATATGTCTCTGCTGGACAGCCAAGCCTGTCCATGTTGTCCAATCTGATTAAAGTAGCAACATTTATTGAGCTCCATAAACACAAGCAACCAACTGGTTAGGTTTTATAAACTGTGCCAAGGACAGGACTCACTGTCGAAAAACTCATGTTGAACGTGTGTGTTCTCTTCAGTGTGTGGAGTGTGTGTGTGGTGTGTGTGTGTTCTATTCAGTGTGTGTGTGTGTGTGTGTTTGTGTGTGTGTGTGTGTGTGTGTGTGTGTGTGTGTGCGTGTGTGTGTGCGTGAGTGCGTGCGTGCATGCGTGCGTGCCTGCGTGCGTGTGTGCATGTGTGCGTACCTGCAAGAGTGCGTGCCTGCATACGTGTGTGTGTGTGTGTGTGTGTGTGTGTGCTCCCTCACGGTAACTGTACATGTTCTACCTGCTCCACAGCACACCCACTGACCACACGTCTGTCACTGTGTAATCAGTGTGACTGAGCTGTCATGGCCCTGCCTCCGTCAGCAGCACAGCCTGTCCACACACACACACACACAGCCTGTCCACACACACACACACACACACACACAGCCTGTCCACACACACACACACACACACACACACAACACAGCCTGTCCACACAACACACACACACACACACACACACACACACAGCCTGTCACACACACACACACACACACACACACAGCCTGTCCACACGACACGGATACACAGCCCTGCCGCTCCACATGTAAAAAGACACCGCTCTGATACCGTGTAATGGCACGGTTCCTGTCCAAATTGATAATCATATCGCTTTAAAAGACACTACGCTACTCCACTAATACCCCAACCCCCCCCCACCCCTCCTCTCCCTCTATTCTTATTCAAATCGAACAACCCCCCAAAAAATTCCTTATTATTTTTCTATTGCCTTCCATTTACGAGCCGGAAAAAAAGCACGAAAATCTGACCGCCGAATTGCACAACCAGGAGGAGCTTTCACTCAACAACCGTGAGGATAAAGAGCCGCCAAAGCAGTGCAGACAGCCCCCCCCCCCCTCAGATCTGGTCAATATTGTGTCATGTTTGGTCAAACCCCACAAGAAAGAGGCAGCGGGTTGGAAATGAAGATGTAAATATTGATATTTCATTAGAGGGAAAATCACCCCACTCCGACGGCACTTAAGCGGGGGGTGGGAGGGTCTAGAGGGGGGGGGCTGCTAGCCTTCGGAGCGCCGCGGCGGACGGCCGGAGACTCCCGGCGTGACCCACGGAGTCAGGAAGTCACTTCATTACTCGATTAAATTGAGTGGAAAAAAGGCGACGGCACGAGATCCCATTTGGAGCGATAATTTAGGCCTCTGTGAAGAGAGAGAGAGAGAGAGAGAGAGAGAGAGAGAGAGAGAGAGAGAGAGAGAGAGAGAGAGAGAGAGAGAGAGAGAGAGAGAGAGAGAGAGAGAGAGACAGAGCTAGGGGGGGGAGGCGGGGGGCGGAGTAGGGGGAAGGGGGGGGCACACACACACACGACGACACACACCACCTCTCCACACATCTCCTCACATCAACAGTGGATTAAATTCAAGGACTTTTAGCGTCAAACCTAATTGTAGGCTGCTGGGGCTTCGACATTGTTGTGTGCGTACGGGGCGGCTGAGAGAGAGAGAGGTGTCTGTCTCCTGTGTATCGCGAGACGATTCTCCGCATTCTTTCCCACAAACCCTAAAACACTGTTAGTCACGGTCGAGTCCCACCCCCCCTAGGCGTTAAAAGGGTACACACAGAGCCTTCCTCAGCAACGTGCCAACGTGATGCAGCATCAAAGCTGAGGCGTTCTTGGGTCTCCATACTTGCATAACAATCTTCTCACGGTCATTCCAGAGTCTCTGTCTCCGCCTTTAATGGCCGAGCCACGCCAGACAGGGAAATTACACCACGGAAGATTTAGAATGCATCAGGAAGTGTAATCACCTCAGCCGAGGCACCTGCTCTAACGGCACACACAGCACCCCCCCACACACACACACACAACCCCCCCCCCAGCCCTCCTGTACGCGATCACGAATGTTGTTGACGACTGCTCGTGGCAGTTTAGTGGGGGGGTGGCCCGTGTTTGGGGTTGGGGGTGGGGGGGGGGGGCTCGTGGAGTTAGTGGTTGTGGGGGGGGTGCCCTATGTTTGGGGTTGAGGGGAGGACTCGCGGCAGTTTAGTGGTTTAAGGGTGTTTTGGGGTTGGGGGGGGGTGGGGCTGGTCTTGTCTGAAGGCCCTGCAGACACCTCTGTGTTTAGGGTTGGGGAAGGGCTGCTGGTGCTGTTTTTGGGGTTGGAGGGGTGTGTGTGGGGGGCCTGGTCCTCTCTGCCACCCAGGCCAGCCACCCCCCCCCACCCCCCTCTGTTTGATCAGACCCTTCCATTCTACTGACTATTGATTCCCCTCCACATTGTGAAGGCCCTCACATTCCGATCGCAATCTGTTAATTAATGTATCCTGCAGCCCTCCTCTCCTGTGGTCACCACCACGATAAGGGGAATTGAACACTCAGGTACCCCCCCCCCTTCTTTTCTTTCTCTCTCTCTCTCTCTCTCTCGCTTTTTCTTTCTCTCACACATTCTCTCCCCGGCCCTCTCTCTCTATTCCTCTCTCTCTCTCTCTCTCTCTCTCTTCCTTTCACCCAGGTGTGTTTTTTTTGTGTGTGTGTGTGTGTGTGTGTGTGTGTATGAGTGTGTGTGTGTGTGTGTTTGTATGCATGCGTGCGTGCACATGTGTGTGTCATGTGTGTGTGTGTGTGTGTGTGTGTGTGTGCGTGCGTGTGTCCACATGTATGTGTGTGTGTGTGTGTGTGTGTCCGTGTCCACATGTGTGTATGTGTCCACATGTGTGTGTGTGTCCACATGTGTGTCCACGTGTGTGTGTGTGTGTGTGTATGTGTGTGTGTGTCCACATGTGTGTGTGTGTCCACATGTGTGTCCACGTGTTGTGTGTGTGTGTGTGTATGTGTGTGTGTATGTGTGTGTATGTGTGTGTGTGTATGTGTGTGTGTGTGTCCACATGTGTGTGCGTGTGTGTGTCCACATGTGTGTGTGTGTCCACATGTGTGTGTGTGTCCACGTGTGTGTGTGTGTGTGTGTCCACATGTGTGTGTCTGTGTCCACATGTGTGAGTGTGTCCACATGTGTGTGAGTGTGTCCACATGTGTGTGTGTGTGTGTGTGTGTGTCTACATGTGTGTGAGTGTGTCCACATGTGTGTGAGTGTGTCCACATGTGTGTGAGTGTGTCCACATGTGTGTGAGTGTCCACATGTGTGTGAGTGTCAGGTCCGGGGGACAGATAAACATCACCCAGTGTGTGACGGTTGTGCCTCAATGAGATCATTTATATTTTAAGAGAAGCCAGCGTGGGGGGGTTGTGGTGAGGGTGCTGGTCAATACTGTCATCTATCGCCTCTTAATCACCCAGGCCCCAGATAGCTACAGCGGCTAACAGGAAAACTTAGAAAACTTGTAAAAGCAATCATTTTAATCAGGGGGGGGGGGGGGGCAGAGAGGGCTAATATGCTGTCAGAATGGCCGCCCGTGGCACACCGAGCCTGGACCGCGTACGAGGGGGGGGGAGGGGGGAGGAGGGGGGAGGAGAGGCGGGGAGGAGGAAGGGGGGAGAGGCCGCACAGAGTTTATTGACAGCTGAAGGGGAGTAAGAGGGGAGGGGGGGTGGGAAAGGGGGATGAGATGGCTATCTGTTCCTCTCCTCTGCCCAGATCCCCCAAATGCATGTGTACGTGCGTGTGTGTGCGTGCGTGTGTTTGTGTATGCGTGTCTGGGCTTGTGCCTGCGTGCGTATGTGCGTGAGTGTGTGTGTGTGTCGGGGAGTGGTGGTGATGAAATCACACACACACTCACGCACTTACGCACACAGGCACGAGCACACACACACACACACACACACACACACACATAGAGCATCGCTGAGTAGGTGTCACGTCCTCGACCCCTCCAATGAGGATGTGTCCCCCTGCTAATCCCAGTCACACCACTAGCAGGGCGACAGGAAACAAGAGGTGAGCGCTCGGCTTTGTGTCTGCCGGACCTCTGCACCGATTACTGTCTTCACTTTACAGTAAAGCCTAGTGGAGTGCCGCGACACCCCCCCCCCCCCCCCCCCCCCACCCCCGCCCCCACCCCGTCGTCTCACAGAAGACCTTCACAGGGCGTTTAAATTTAAACAACCCCCTCCATCTGTGCTAGCATTTTTCGCGGCATGTATCTTAGTAGCTGGGGTGAAACTGAACAAGTCATGTTTGGTTTGTTGGTTTGTTGATCGTTCCGTGAGACCGAGTCCTCTAAAGTGGGTTGAGAATGTCATGGGGGGGGGGCACAGTCTTTTATTGGGTGTCAAATCTATCTAAAGGAGAGTATTTTAAAACCGCTATGACATGTGGTACATAGGTGACATGGTAGTTAGCTGTTCACATCTTATATTTTGAGAGACTTCTTCTTTTTAAGTGAAATTAGTCATGAAGTACATAAACACAAAGTTCTTATATTATATAATATATCCTATATTACTATTTTCAGCTGCGTTTTGATCTCGAGTGCATAACGCTGTAGAACCAGAGGCTGCATATCTGACTGGAGGTTTCAAGTTTCACATTTTCAAGTTTTATAGTGTAAGAGAGAATTACAATTCTTAAGGGCTCTGCACACAGCGTGCGATTTCTGTTGCGCATCAACGTTCCATTTTGAAGTTTGAATGGAAGTCTATGAGAACATCGCATTTACCCACACACGGCCCCGATTTTTAATCGCACGGCGAACATTCGATTCCATTCATTTTGAATGGGACAAAGCACACGGCGTGCGAGTTTTGTCGCACTGCTTTGTCCCATTCAAAATGAATGGAATCGAATGTTCGCCGTGCGATTAAAATCGGGGCCGTGTGTGGGTAAATGCGATGTTCTCATAGACTTCCATTCAAACTTCAAAATGGAACGTTGATGCGCAACAGAAATCGCACTCTGTGTGCAGAGCCCTTTAGGCTTCAATTCCTGACATTGCAACACAAGACAATAAGGCAATAGGCATAATTAAAAATAAAAAAGTGACAATAGTACAGGACGTAAGTGACAAATAAGATTATTTACAATTAGCAGTATCTTGCAATAAAGCACTAGGCATAATTCAATAAAAAGTGTCAATAGTACAAGACTTAAGGGACAGTAGTAAAGTGAGATTAAGGTTTATGTAGTCCGTATACACGAGGTGTGCTTGGGGATGATAGTCAGTTGTCTACAGTAGGCTTGTTCATGAGCCTGATGGCCTGGGGGGAGTAGCTGTTGGTTAGCCTCTGAGTTTTGGCCCTGAGGCTCCGGAAGAGGCTACGCCTTCTGGACGGCATCAGTTCAAACAGACTGTGGTTGGGGTGGCTGGGGTCAAACAGACTAGGAATGAATTAATTAATTAATCGTTTCATGACCACACGACCAAGGTCGGTGGAATTTGTTGTCGGTGCAGATGGAGAAAAAAAAACTCAATACACTCAAATACATCAAACATACACACATTACCCATAACTATCACAATGGACAATGTACACACATAGCCACAAGACAAAATCATAGACAATAGACAATAGTGGTTGGGGTGGCTGGGATCTTTGATGATCCTCCAGGCTTTGCTGACACACAGGTTAGACACTGACCAGGCCCTCCTCCCTCTGTCTCTCTCCTGGAGGTTACACTAACTAACCAGGCTTCCTCCTCCCTCTGTCTCTCTCCTGGAGGTTAGACTCTAACCAGGCCTCCTCCTCCTTCTGTTTCTCCTCCTCCCCAGGCTTCTCTACCCTGTCGCTGGGAGACCAGATGAGTCTACTGCAGAGCGCCTGGATGGAGATCCTGATCCTGAGCATCGTGTTCCGCTCGCTGCCCTACGAGGACGAGCTGGTGTACGCAGAGGACTACATAATGGACGAGGAGCACTCGCGCCTCACAGGCCTCCTGGACCTCTACGTCTCCATCCTGCAGCTGGTCCGCAAGTGTAAGAAGCTGAAGGTGGAGAAGGAGGAGTTTGTTACCCTCAAGGCCATCGCGCTCGCCAACTCAGGTAGGAGGACCACACACCTCCACCGTGCCTGTGACCTCGTCATAAATTGTGACACAGTCTGATGCTTTGGTCCGCATGTCGGCAACCAATCAAAATGTTCTGACTTTCCTTTTGAAACACAGAACTACGTTTCAACGTTGTTGAGAATCACAACACAAACTCGCTAGTCAAGCCAAAAATATTGCAACGCAATGGATTGGGTGAGTAATCCCCACTGCTACCTAGTTAACTATAACACTACTTTACATTGTCAGCAGGCTCACAAAACAAGCTGTGTTAGTTGACTAGCGATGTGTCATTGATTTTCAACAACACAGAAATGTATTTACATTATTCAAAAGAAAAGTCAGATCAAATCAGATCCCAACATGAGGACGAAAGCATAAGAATGTGTCATAAATTACACTGCATAAGGATGGATAGATATTTAAATATTTAAATCTTTAAAATAACAATAACATGTACCATTTTGATGGGTGTATTCCAGCTTTTATTTAATAGAGCATCACAGTGTTGATTCTCCTACAGTATATTTTATCTTTTTTTTCCCATTATTCCTCCGATACACAGTGCCACCACAAATATCGGAAAATAATTGTTGAATGTAATGATGAAGAAATCAATCATTTTAAACACATTTAAGTACACATTTTATGAGCCTTAAATGCTATTTTAAGGTGGATTTTGAACTGATATACTGTAGGTTTATATAATTATGATTTATCCTGTTTCTCTTTCCTAAAGTAATGACACCCTCAGGTTACTCCCTGCTATTATTCCACAATTATTGTGATCATTTGCATTATGTAAAATAATTCTTTGCTCTGAATACTTACTTTCAATTGCAGATAATTTCTACTTAATTCACAGCTATCATAAAGTAGTAGTATATTTGTAAAATATCTAAGTTAAAACATGTGAAATATGCTTTGTTCCAGTATCAGTGCCCACAATGACATCCAATACTGTTGGAGTCCAGTTGGAGGGTCTTTTGAGTGTAACCTCTAGTCTGGAGTGTGAGAGAGAGAGAGAGATATGGAGGGGAGATATGGCCAGCTGAGTGTCTGGGAGGACAACTGAGCTTTTAATTGAATGCCTTCCATGTTGTGGTATTTCCTCCATCCCTCCATCCCTCTCTATCTCTGTAACAGTGGCTGCAGGGCACAGCAGCACAGGAGCTCCACAGCAGGAGATACATTTAGCATTTCATTAGGAGCACAGGGCCTGTCAATAAAATGTGTTAAGTCGAATGGAATGAGTATCAGGGAGTGATGGCCCTCGTTTGTTCCAATGTGAAGACGGCAGCGTCCGTATCGACAGGCAGCTTTTCAGAAGGCAGGGCCCTGTCCTCTCTCTGATCAATGCCTGGACCGGGGCTGGACACGAGGACCGCCTTCTCTTCTCTCTTTTTTTTTTTTTTGTCTGGCTTGAAAAATGAAAATGCTGATGGTGGAGCTTTGCTTTGGCTTTCAGACGACAGAGCTTTGTTGGGGAGGGGGTGGGGGTGGGAGGGTGAGGGAGGGAGGGAGGGGGGGGGGTGTCAGGGTGAGGGGGGGGCGTCCGGAACGTTTGAACAAGGTCTCTGTGAGATCACTCTCCCGGGAGCCCCTCTGTCTGACAGCTGTGAAAATTCATAGCGATTGATTTTGTAATTAGCAGTTTATCAATCGGATCGACGTGGGCTCTCTGATGGATTGCGAGGAAATTGTTTCTTCAAAGTTGTTTTTTTAAGCCCATCCCCTCCTCCGAAGACGACATGCTGCACGCTTTCTCTCTCTCCTTCTGTCTAGTCCTCTTTTTTTTCTCTTTTTCTTTCATCTGGTCTCTTTCTTTCTTTCTGTCTCTCTTCTCTTCTTCCCCCACTCCCTCATGGCCGTACTTCACCCCCCGAGAACCTGTGTCATACGTACTCGCTCATTCTTGTGAGGCTAATGGTTAAAATGGCACGAATGTGTGCACGCATGCACATGCACACACACACACACACACGCATATATATATATATATATATATATATATATATGTGTGTGGTTTCAAGTTTCAAGTGTTATTGTCACGTCACATTACACAAGTGTAAGAGAGTAAAATTCTTAGGCTTCGGTTCCTGACATTGCAGCACAACACAATAAGACAATAGGCATAATTCAAGATTTAAAAAAAAGTGACAATAGTACAGGACAGTAGTTTGATAATAAGTGTCCTATTGTTAAAATGTATATACAAGGATAAGTTTGACAATACAGTTCAGTTCAGACAATAAACAACAAGAGCACTGACTGACGTTATTAATACGTGTGTGATTATTATCACTGACTAAACCGTGTATGAAACAAGCAGGAAATGCCTGTCACATCACCAGTTGGCTCTCTGAGTTACTGGCCATTTTCCCCTTTTGTTCTACTCCTCTCCTCCCCCTCCTCCTCCCCCCTCCTCCTCAGCCCCCCACATTCACTTTCCAAAACGACCTACTTCATTTTACCGCTGTGGATTTCAAACCGTCAGGGTGAGAAACGTCCCAAGGTCTTGGGAATACAGTTGTTCCAGTCAATGAATTTGGGGGCGAAGTCTGAAATCTGTTTTGCCTTTTATTGTCCCGCCTGGTGAGATACGCCGCGCCAAGGTGAGACGAGCCAGCCAGCCAATGACACGCTGCCTCTGGGGTGCCAGACACTGGTTAACCACT
Organism: Nansenia antarctica; assembly: GCF_963989245.1. Classification (NCBI taxonomy): domain Eukaryota; kingdom Metazoa; phylum Chordata; class Actinopteri; order Argentiniformes; family Microstomatidae; genus Nansenia; species Nansenia antarctica. The sequence goes on along the minus strand of NC_137674.1, from coordinate 33,339,201 downwards.
GAGAGAACCACGGCCCAGGACTGGCCTCCCTGGGAGGGGGAGGGAGGGAGGGAGGGAGGGAGAGAACCATGGCCCCAGTCTGTCCCTGGGAGAGGGAGGGAGGGAGGGAGGGAGGGAGGGAGGGAGGGAGGGAGGATGAGAGGGAGGGAGGGAGGGAGGGAGGGAGGATGGGAGAGAGAGAACCATTGCCCCAGCCTGCCCCTGGGAGGGAGGGAGGGAGGGAGGGAGGGAGGGAGAGAAGGAGGGAGGGGAGAGAGAGAACCATGGCCCCAGTCTGTCCCTGGGAGAGGGAGGGAGGGAGGGAGGGAGGGAGAGAGAACCATGGCCCCAGTCTGTCCCTGGGAGAATAAGGGAGGGAGGGAGGGAGGGTGAGAGAGAGAGAGGATGGGAGAGAGAGAGGGGGGGAGGGATAGAGGGATAGAAAGAGAGAGAGAGAGAGAGAGAGAGAGAGAGAGAGAGAGAGAGAGAGAGAGGGAGAGACACTGGTTAACCATTGAGAGAACCATGGCCCCAGTGTACCCCTGGGAGAGGGAGGGAGGAGGGAGGGAGGGAGGGAGGGAGGAAGGAGGATGGGAGAGAGAGAGAGACAGAGAGAATGAAAAAGTGTTTCTGCACGTACAGTAAGAGAGCAGCTGTGAACAGTGTAATACACCAACGCACATGAGAGAGAACCCCTGCTAACCACAGCAGACAGAGAGACAGCCCTCCTTGGGGGGGCGGGGGGTCAGGGGGGAGAGCTGTGCTCCAGAGGCAGTCAGACACACACAGCAGTTGTTTTAGTTCCGCTGCTGTGTTTTAAGATGTGTCTGGAATCTGTGTTTGTTCCTGTGAATAGTTGTTGGTTTATTTCTCAGTGAATATTGCATTCCTTAGGGAGGTTGTCATTTAAAGACATTTAAACTTGACAAATCCATAGATTTGGTGCAGCAATTTTAATGTTGTCAATATTTTGTTTATTCCAAATAACAGCAACAATATTCAGTGACCATTTATATCTACTTATTTTCAGATATTTATTTACCGACTGTGTAGTAATCACAGTTAGTTAGTTACTGTATGGTTTTAAACTAACAGTTAACTAGTAACAGTTTTGTATTTATTTATTGTAATATCCTAATCACCTAGTATAATATCGTCTAATACATATTTATATATGAGTATTAGTTTCCACTACACTCATTATCTGCTCCACATGTTTCTGTGAGGAGAGAGGGAGGAAATTAATAGAAATGTGAAAGAAGCTATTGTTTTTTTTCCCGTTTTTTTATTTATTTATTGAAGCTAGTTTACGCCATCCAATTCCCAGATGTAGTGTTTATAAGGAAACAATCTGTTCCGGAGCTGTCCTTTGGAACAGTCGGGTGTTTAATGTGTCTTCATTCAGCGTGGGGATTGGCTGGTGTTCATTCCATTGTGTGGCTCCAAGAATTGATTTTCAGTCTCATTGGTCATATGAAAATCAAGCCCGGGCCACTAGGCGAAGAAATATCTTTTTCTTTTTGTTTTTTTTCTTTACGCTTCCTCGTTATCCTGTCAAGGTGTGTGTTAAAGTGATGATGTGTCCTGTAGCTGACGGCACTGATAGCGGTAAAAGGTCCATAAAGGAGTTTTACTCTAATTTAGACTGAAATATACTACTCCTGCACTGTCTGTCAGTACAAAAATAGCCATTTTAATAGCAAAAAGACAGACTCTCAATTCGTAGTGCTTTGGAATTATGCACTGTATTGTGTTCGATGTTCAGTGTTCATGTACTATGGGTTGTTGTTGTTTTATTTGACATTTCCTTTTTTCAGTTGACAAAAAATCAACCACTGGTTACATTTTAGTTGTTTCCTGTATCTTTGACGGTGACAGTATTCTCCATGTTCAGTAATCACGTTTATCAACCTTAACTCCTCACTCCTCACCGCGATGCAGTGGCCTAGCGAGTCACGACCACGTTAAAGTCTCCTCCTCCCTGCCTTCTCTCATTAACCACCTCTCCCTCTCTCCCCCTTTCTCCCCCGCCCTGCAGACTCCATGCACATAGAGGACGTGGAGGCGGTTCAGAAGCTCCAGGACGCGCTCCACGAGGCCCTGCAGGACTACGAGGGCAGCCAGCACCAGGAGGACCCTCGGCGGGCGGGCAAGCTGCTCATGACCCTGCCGCTGCTGCGCCAGACGGCCACCAAGGCCGTGCAGCACTTCTACAGCATCAAGGTGCAGGGCAAGGTGCCCATGCACAAACTCTTCCTGGAGATGCTGGAGGCAAAGGTCTGATTGGAGGGGATTGCCGGTTGCCCCCGGCGACGGCCCCCTCCCCCCACCCCCGGCGATGGTCCCCGGCGATGCCCCCCCCCCACCCCCCCCGGCAACCGGTGGAGAGCTTTGCAGAGAGACGATGGACGATGGGGGGCTCAGGAGAGGGAGACCCTGTTGACTGTTACAGGGCGGGATGTAGACGGACACCTCTCTAACTGACTGCCTCTCCCCAACCCTCCCTCCCTGGCCCCCCCTCTCCCCCCGCCCTCGGACCCCAGGACACTGAAAAAAAGAAGAACAAAATGCAAAACTTGGTTATAAGTATAAATATAAAAATGATGCAGATTAATTTAAAAATATATAAGAAATACTATGTACAGTAATACTTTTTTGTTTTTTTGTTTATGGTCTGTTTGTGGTCATACTGTTATATGAAGAAGGATCCCCGCGCTCACTCTCTATATCTTCCGAATGAATAATTGTGCAGGTTTCTTGATTAACAAGATTATTTCATCTCTCAGAATCTCGAAAACTGATGAATCTTCATAATGTGTTTCTGATGACAACAGAAGAAACAGACTATTGTCAGACAGTCTGATATGTCAATTTTACTTCCTGGAACTTTACCAGCAGGACATGTATATATTTATTATGGGAAAAGAGTGAGAGTGTACAGTTCAAAAAGTTCTGGTGAAAAAACGGCGGCCATTTTCTCTCATTGTCCTCCTCGGAACAAACAAACAAACAAACAAACAAACAAAAAGAAAGAAGAAACTAAGAACTAAAAACCTGTTACCTAAATGTGAGCTCTATCGATCTAAATGTCCTTGAATATACCTCTTCAGAGCAGCGAGACGTGTGACGTGGATCTGTCAGCAAGGACAAGACTGAAAGATAAAACTGGTCACGACGTTGTTTAACCAAACTAGCATTAGCCAGGTAGTCAGTCGTGTTATTCTGTAGTAACTCAGCAATAAAAGGGAGCCGAGCCCACAGTGGTCCAGCCATGTTTAAACACCTCCTAGTCGTCTCTCATCTCCTCTGCTTCTTCTCAATGCTGCTGTCACTAGGAGACCATGCCCTCCCATGATGTGAGTGAGTGGGTGTGTTGTTCCCACCAATGGGGACACGCACAGCCCACCTCCACTGTTGCACTGTAGTATTTCTCCTCTGTTGACGTTGTTGTTGTTGTTGTTGATGTTGTTGTTGTTGATGTTACTCTCAACCCCCGCCCCCCGCCACCCCCCCCCCCCCCCCAATTCTCCCAATTTGGTCGTTGTTCAAGCCAATGGAAATTGCCTCCTGGCTGGCTGGCAACTAACTAAATGAATGACCCCGATTTGGGGCAGGGTGTGAAAGAAAGATGATCAGTTGGGGTTTGGGGGGCAAGGGTGGTGGTGGTGGTGGTGGTGGTGATGGTGGTGTGTGGGTGGGCAGGGGTGTATCAAAGGATTTATGCCGAGTAGGCGAAAGTGCAGGAGATTCCATGTTCAAACAATCAGAAGCCCGTATGTCAAACGCTCTATTCTGGGTCCGTTAATCCCCCCCCGCGGTGGCGAAGTCGTCCAGCACACAGAGGAAAGGAGCAAGGTGTCCAACAGCATCTGCTCTCACCATTTTAGAAGCCGCTCGTCCCTTTTTATAGCCGGGGGGGGTGGGGTCTGCTGCCTTCACTGAGCTCCATCCAGCCAGTCAGAGGTGAACGGGCAGGTGCAGGAGGGGTCTGAATCTGTGGCACTTCACAGGGTTGTCGGGGGGGAGGTATTTTTAACCCAGGCTGTTGCCTGCCTCTGCCTCTGTCTCTCTCTCTCCAGGAGTACAGTAAAGCGCTGCTTGACCCCTTGACCCTTGACCCTGACACACTAGCTGTGGTATAACACCCTCTCCCAGCAGCCCAGGAGGCCACAGGTGTTTTTAAACACTGTAAATGACCCCCCCCCCCCTCCACTGCCCCCCCCCTCTTAATGTACACCATGTGAAGTGGCAAGGCAGACTACATAGTGTCAGCATGTTTCAAATGGTAGTAGCGCGGCACCGACACAATCACAGGCCGTGTCTAGTACGAGGTGTGATGTCTCTGGTGGGATGATGAGAGATCTCATCACAAAGAGCAGCTTCTCTGAACCCCTACCCCCCCCCCCTCCTCCCTGTGTGTGTGGTTCGTTCAGGCTCGACCCTCCTCCACCGTGGGGCTTCTTGATGGGATTTGTACTACCAGTACTGACTGTAGTATACTGATGCTGCTGTTGTTGTTGCTGTCGTTCTCCGTGGGAGAGAGAGAGAGTGGTAGTGGTGGTGGGATTGGAGGATGTTGCTTATACTACTGAAGTGATTTATGTGATGTGATAAATTGTGGCACTGTCACAATATGATACTGTGATCAACGGAATCCCTGAGATGGCGAAAAAGGGGGGCGGTTGTTGCCACGGGGACGGTCGCCACTATTCTCGTGATATCATTGGCCAGCGCTAATCTGGCAGCAACCCTCTTTTTACTGCAGCCCGATTGGCCACTTAACGGAGTGACATCATAACCACCCCAGCACCTAATCATCAAAACTTGAACTAGCCGCTGTCCACGCTGAACAGGCTCCACTGTAGAGGGCGACAATGTAAACTTGAGTTATTTTACTGTTGTGCAATACAACAGGGACCAATTCTGACAAAAAAAACATGCGTTGGAAGAGTTGGGCAAAAAATGGCTAAAACACACACACTTTAGCATATTTTCAAATATATCTAATCACCAATAGATATCAGATAACAATTGATTTGCTTTTTGCTCTTACTGTAGATTATTACACTATTTTTGGTCAAGTGCAGTATAGAAAATCAAACGTTTTTTTCAAATCAAAAGTATTTTTCAAAAACGTATTATGTAGTCGTCCAAATGAGCAACCGTTGAAAACGTACACAATCCAGAGACCCGGTCAGCTGCCCTCTCACTGTTTTACTTTGCATTAAGGTACCTTCTAGAATACAAACCATGTCTTACATAAAACGCCTGTGCTATATAACGTGTATATATATCAGTGTCAATGGTTACTGGACAGTATGCAGCAGGTTGCCTAGTTACAGCCGTTGAAATAGAGTATGCAGCATCCTGCTGACTGCGACCTCATCATCAAGTTTTTGTCCATACTCTCCAATTAAGACTGTCTCATTTTCATCATCATCATCGTCATCATCATCATCATCAATATGACTGTACTGAAACACACACCTGAGCCGTCCACATTTCTAACAAGGATTTTCTTCTTGCCTCTAAAAATGCTCCTGCCAACATATTTGTAATTGTAGTCATCGGTTGTTTCTCTTCTTACCATCCATTATATCTGTTTGTGAAAGGTAGAGCATGCTTAAAGTTGACCTCATGATTTGGCCATCACTGGGTGTCAAAACCCATCTTGGTTCGGAAGCGGGTACATGTTTTTATGAGCATCAATGTGTCAGAATTGGTCCCTTGATGATAAATTGCAGAGAGACGAGCAGGGATTTCCTGTTACTAAGGTATAAGTATTTATGGTGTGAATTATTATATCATTTGGCAACAGTGTCCATTGATATCTCTGATTGTTGAATCACCAGTATCTGTGTAACTTTTCTGTTTTGATTTCCAAAAAGGTAAAGGAACAAATAATTAAATAATCCCAGAACTCTGCGAGTCATTTATTATCCTACAACAATGTTGACAATATTTTGTGACACATTTATATGATCAGATAAAGATGTCTGATCATTAGAAATGTTTTTTTGAACGAAACACATACAAGGAGTTAATCAGTAGTGTTCATAACACAGAATTTGTATGACAATAAGTCAAATAGATAGCTAGATAGTTAGATAGATAGATAGATAGATAGATAGATGCACCCGTAGTCCTCATGACATAAGAGTATTGAACACATCTTAATTATCGATATCATCATTACACTCCAAGAGAGGAGATATAAGGTCTATATAGTTTCCTGTGTGTTAAAGGTTGTGGATGATCAGTGAAGAGTTCAGTATTACTCCAAGCAAAGCGTTAAAATCTGTTATAGGGTATGACACTGGCCTATTTCACGGTTTTTTAAACACGTGATATGCGTGTTAGGAGGATGTGCACATGTTAGAGCTGGCATATGGCATACAGACAAGACACACACACACACACACTCACACACACACACAGATTGTGCCTGACTGACTTGCACTGCTGGTAGTTCAACAGCCATGAGAGGAACAGTGATCGTAGAGTAGGGAGGTAGAGCAACCAGCCAGCCAGACAGGGAGGTAGAGCAGCTAGCCAGGCAGGGAGGTAGAGCAGCTAGCCAGACAGGGAGGTAGAGCAGGGAGAGGGGCAGGGAGGGAGGTAAAGCAGCTAGTCGCTAGGAGGTAGAGCAGCCAAGCAGGCAGGGAGGTAGAACAGTCAGGCAGGCAGGGAGGGAGGTAGAGCAGCTAGTCAGGCAAGGAGGGAGGTAGAGCAGCTAGCCAGCCAGGGAGATAGAGCAGCTAGCCAGGCAGGGAGGTAGGTAGAGCAGCTAGCCAGGCAGGCAGGGAGGTAGAGCAGCTAGGCAGGCAGGGAGGTAGAGCAGACAGCCAGGCAGTCAGGGAGGTAGAGCAGACAGCCAGACAGGGAGGTAGAGCAGCTAGACAGGGAGGTAGAGCAGACAGGCAGACAGGGAGGTAGAGCAGACAGACAGGGAGGTAGAGCAGACAGCCAGACAGGGAGGTAGAGCAGCTAGACAGGGAGGTAGAGCAGCCAGACAGGGAGGTAGAGCAGCCAGACAGGGAGGTAGAGCAGACAGCCAGGCAGGGAGGTAGAGCAGACAGCCAGACAGGGAGGTAGAGCAGCTAGCCAGGCCACCGTCGAACCGCCATCCCAGCCAGCAGACACCACAGAGACAAGGAGCCGCGTGGACCTGAGCCGTAGAAAATCCATCCGTCACAGAAAACACACAGACACGCTAACACCGCCAGAGGGGGGGGGGGGGGGGGGGGGGGGGGGAGGCTGGCGCAGGCTTGGGAGGACTGGGAACTGGGGGGAGGAGGGGGGTAGGGGGGGAGAGAGATGGTTCTTTATTTCAGGAAGCCGAGATTCCTGGGAGTTGAGTATTCCCTGCTCTATATAATTATAAGAGGCAATTTCCTTTTTAGAAATAATGTGTCTTGCTAACCAATTAATTGTAATAATCCTCGATGTTAAAACTATGGTATTAAAAGACACTGGGACACTGCGCCTGATTCTGGCTCTACCGTAGGAATGACTGAATGAGGAAGAACATCAAAATATTGTAGCGAACGGGAACTGGTAGTGTAACTCGCCCCATGCGGGAATCGAACCCCGACCTCCCGCATAACCGACGGCCGCGCTAACCACAACACCAAGAGAGTTAACTCCCTTGGTGGAGCTGCTAACGGGCCTCATACAGGATCGTTACACTATCCTCACCGTTCGGGAGAGCGTGCCCTCACGCTTCACTATGTCAAGTCCCTCACGTGGACACGGCTCTCCGATGGCCTTCCTTCCATCCCACTTCTGACACCAGTGTAGCGAACGGGAACTTGTAGTGTAACTCGCCCCATGCGGGAGTCGAACCCCGATCTCCCGCATAACCGTCGGCCGCGCTAACCACAATACCAAGAGAGTTAACTCCCTTGGTGGAGCTGTTAACGGGCCTCATACAGGATCGCTACAATATAAAATACATTTAAAACAAGGTCTGGCGTATCTATGCATACTCAGTCTCTCTGTACATCATAACCATTGATGTTCCCATGTTATTCCCATGCTACATGATGACCAGCCAGCCTGTCCGGTACAATCCCAAGCTGTACAGAACAGGAGAGGAGAGGACACTCTCTCTATGGCTAACAAGCAGCTGCCCGTCCACGTCCAGCCCATCGACTAGTAAACACACCTATCATTATGGCGTCGACGCGTCTCATCAGGATGCCATCTCCATCCCAGGTGTATGACGGCTGCGTATTGCTTAAGTGTGTTTCATTATTCTCCGAGCGGCGCTGATGATGGCGAGGGAAAGGATTACACGTCAGTGTGAGTGATTGGGTTTGAACAGAGCTGCTGCATACACTTTGCATCAAGCAAAGGCTCAAATTACACTTAGGTGGAAAACGGAGCACGCGTATGCCCAGGAGAGCTGGTGGCACAGAAATGAAGCATGGGGCCGCCGCCGTCCCCCCCCTCTATTCTCTCCTTCTCTTTCTCTTTCTCTCACTCTGCTCTCTCTGTCTCCCACTTGTTCTGTCTCTCTCCCTCTCTCTCTCTCTCTCTCTCTCTCTGTCGCTCTCTCTCTCTCTCTGTCGCTCTCTCTCTCTTTCTGTCTCTGCTCTATCTCTCACTCCCTCTCTCTCCCTCTCTCTCTCTCTCTCTGTCGCTCTCTCTCTCTTTAAGTCTCTGCTCTATCTCTATCTCCCTCTCTCTCTCTCTCTCTTTCTGTTTCTCTCCCTCTCTCCCTCTCTCTCTCTTTCTGTTCTCTCTCTCTCGGTCTCTTTCTCTCTCTCACTCTCACTCTCTCTCTCTCAATCTCTCTCTTTCTGTTTCTCTCCCTATCTCTCTCTCACTCTCTCTCTGTCTCTGTCTCTCTCTCTCTTTTTCTCTCTCTCTCTCTTTCTGTCTCTGCTCTCTCTGTCTCTCTCTCTGTCTCTCTCTCTGTCTCTCTCTTTCTGTCTCTGCTCTCTCTGTCTCTCTCTCTCTCTCTCTCTCTCTCTCTCTCTCTCTCTCTCTCTCTCTCTCTCTCTCTCTCTCTCTCTCTCTCTCTCTCTCTCTTTCTGTCTCTCTCTCATTTTCTTTCTCCTTCCATCTCTCCTCTCCTCTCTCACTCCTCCCCTTCCTTGTTTTTTGGGCTTAGTCCACAACTGCTTGGTAGTCCACGGGTGAACTTATTGGGAGACTGATTTTGTTTTGTTTATTTATTGCTCCATTTGTGAAATTGGAGGCAGCGGCAGACAAGCCTATTACTATTCAATAACAGGAGCTGGGCATATTTCACAACCTCGGGGTTTCAATGTCCCAGACAGAGCTGTTACATCACACTAATCTTTATGTCCAAACGTTGGGTAAAATAGCCTGCTATAGTATTGTATTTTATAGGGAAAGCTGACTATTCCAATTGACCAAGACCATGGCATAGTGTTTTATATCGTCCAGTGTTTATATGTAGCCAGCCATTGTTAGCTTTGTATATAGCTTTTCTCCAATAACATCTCCATGTCCTCTCGCTAGCTAGGCATCGCTCCATCCACTATTCCTGAGTAAACTCTGCAACCTCTACCATCGACTACTATCCCGTACATTACATTACATTACCTCTAACCCAACATCATGTGCTGCTCTGTGATTGTTCTGTGTCATTTACACCTAGTTCATCTTAAAGTAGATGTTAGCAGGAAAGTATATACAATTTGTTCAATACCTCTATGTTATCCACACCTAGTTCATCTTAAAGTTAGCAACAAAATAATTATAATTTGTGTTTCAATGGTGAGTGTTTTCTCGTGGTCGTGTTTTCCTGAAGAAGGCAGACGCTCTTCCGTTGCGCCGTCTACCTGTTACTGCTCCAGCATAAGATGATCCACAAAGCTAACACCTCTGACCCTGCATTGGACTCTTCCCCCCGGCTGATCAATAGCCTCTGGAACTGCCTCGCAGGCAAACCGGGGTCGAGGCCACAGCCCTTCTGAGATTTCGCATCTGTCTCTCTGTGTTTCTCTTTCGCTCTCTCTTTCTGTTTCTCTCCCTATCTCTCTCTCTCTTTCTCTTTCTGTTTCTCTCCTTATCTCTCTCTCTCTCTCTCTCTCGCTCTCTCTCTGTTTCTCTCTCTCTCTCTCTCTCTCTCTCTCTCTCTCTCTCCCTCTCTCTAATTTTCTTTCTCCTTCCATCTCTCCTCTCCTCTCTCTCACTCCTCCCCTTCCTCCTCCCCTTCCCTTCCACAGCGCGTCTGAGATTTCACCTCTGTCCCTGTCCATCTTGGACTGTTTTTAAGTGCATTTCTCAGGTTACGTGACGGCTCTCCTCTCTGTTTAATGCATGGGGAGGGAGGCGGGGGAGGGGGGGGGGGGGGTCAGGCACTGTTGTGTTTACCTCAGGGGCCGTCACTGTGAACCAACATCCAGGATTGTTATATATCACTTTGGTCCCTGTAGTCACTCAGGCCAGCGTTGTGTCATGACAATACATACATGACACATCGGTATGGTTATTA
>NC_137674.1:33311251-33323751 GCF_963989245.1 Nansenia antarctica | reverse complement strand
TTTTCACAAAAGACAAAAGACATTGTCCAAAGTGTCACATTGTCAATCTAGAACAACACAACGGCCGACACAAAAGATACCTCTGTCACCTCCTGACATTCATCAATACCATCGCCGTAAAGCGTCCGGGCTGCTCCCTGGTCTGTGTGTAGTTAAAGCTCACATATTGGCAGGCATTTTGGGACACTTTTCAGTGGAATTAGCACTGTCACTACACAGCTAATGAGAATCGGTCAAGAGAATAGATTATTCTGGAAATCCCAATAACCAGTAGGTGTATGTAGCTTATTTCTAACACCTAGCTCTCACTGTGCATGCATAGGCATGCTGGAACGGTTCCCATTGTCTCGGTGACTGTTCTACAGTGTTTTACAGCGTTCTACAGAGTTCTACAGAGTTCTACAGTGTTCTACAGCGTTCTGCAGTGTTCTACAGCGTTCTACAGCGTTCTACAGGGTTCTACAGGGTTCTACAGGGTTCTACAGAGTTCTACAGTGTTCTACAGGGTTCTACAGTGTTCTACAGCGTTCTACAGTGATATGGCTGTGGTGATGCACAGCACTTTGTACAGCACAGTGAGCTGCATTCTTATGTATGAAAGGTGCTATATAAATAAAGGTTGTTATATTATTATTATTATTATTATTATTATTCCATCTGTATGATATCATGTCAGAGAGCCAGAGAATTAGCTCAGTGTACCAGAAGTTTTTAATTAAGCCTATTGATTCAAAATCTGAAACAGAATCAGAATCAGAATCAGAATCAGAATCAGAATTCTTTTATTTGGCCATGTATATTTGCACATCCAGGAAATTGACTTGGTGAGGTTGGTGCACAGAACATAAAAAAACAAAAATAATCTAAAAATAAACAATGATATATGTTGGACCTCAAGAAATACAAATTACTATTGTTTGTTTGTTTGTTTGTTTTATAGCTGGTGTTTTTGTTTTGCATTCACAATAATAGAATAAACATTTCAATGTATTCTTTTGTGCTGCTCTCTCTCTCTCTCTCTCTGAGACAGCTGTAATGTGTTGTGCTCCTGGTCCTCCGCTACCCCATGATGCACCATGCATACCTGACTGACTGCTTTTTAAAAGTTTACTGGCCCATGAATCATGATTAAAACCTCTCCAATGAAACTCTTTACTGTTGTTGCTGTTTCCTTTGTGTGTGTGTGTGTGTGTGTGTGTGTGTGTGTGTGTGTGTGTGTGTGTGTGTGTGTCCACTTGCCCCTCTAACATGCTGTGTGTGTGTGTGTGTGTGTCCACTTGCCCCTCTAACATGCTTTGTGTGTGTGTGTGTGTGTGTGTGTGTGTGTGTGTGTGCGTGCGTGCGTGCGTGTGTGCGTGCGTGTGTGTGTGTGTGTGCGTGCCTGTGTGTGTGTGCGTGCGTGCCTGTGTGTGTGTGTGTGTGTGTGTGTGTGTGTGTGTGTGTGTGTGTGTGTGTGCGTGTGTGTCTGTGGGAGAGAGGATGAGTGTGGGCCGAGAGTAGGGGGAATATTACACAATCCTCTCCATGCATTATTGTAATTAGATTTCCCAGGATAGCTCAATTAAGTCATACTGCTCCAGGGAACATGGTGGTGTGTAGTGTGACACTCAATCACAAGGGTCCAGTCTGTTAAGTAAGAAAAAGGAACACAACTATTAATATGGTCAGAAATATCAATTTAATGAAGAAATCATTCTTAGGCCCCCCATTTAGGTGGGGGAGCGTGTGTGTCTATTGCCTTTCCTAAGCTCAAGGACAGGTAAAGGTATCTCTCTCTCTCTCTCTCTCTCTCTCTCTCTCTCTCTCTCTCTCTCTCTCTCTCTCTCTCTCTCTCTGTCTCCCCCCCCTCCTTGGCTCAAGCTCCATGTGAAATGAAGGACGGTGCTCAGTATCATGACGAGGAGGACGAAGATTTTAATGTAATGTATTCTAATGAGTAGAGCTCCATCTATGGACCACCTGTTGAACTGCATTCAGGATAAGTGGCTGCCTGCTTGACAAGTGGACATGGCTCGGCCACGGCCTTGAAGGAAAGGTGAGTGATCGCAAAGAAAACGCGAGGTAATATTTAGGCCTGTAATTCGCATTCACATTTTTCAGATTTCTCTTAGAACAGATGGTCAATGTGAACAACGATAGCCCGAGAGGTCAGCGCCTGTTGTCTGTTTTTATTTATTTGTGTGAATCGAATGTGAATATATTTGAAGGAATTGCATGTCATGCCCGGTGACAAAGGGAGATTCAGCACTTTTGATGATATGTGGTTACATTACTGGTCTCAAGGCTGGGCTCCGAGTTAAAATGCTCCAGTAACATTTCCTTTTATTTATATCCGCGTAGACCTTGGCTGAAATAAATGAGTTGAGACAAGTGTGAGAAGCACCATGTTACGAACAATTTCTTCCTGACATCGGGGAAACGAGTCTAGGCGAGACATTCAACTCTTTCACTGCCAACGCGCTGACAGCCTCCCTCTCAGCAAAGCGCGAGGAGGTCTTTTAAAAAAAGAAGATTCAATGTCGGGCGCGGGAAAAAACGCATCAACGTGAAAGTCGTTGTGTCATTATCTTAAATCTTAACTATCCACCTGGATGGAAGTGTGAGAGACAGCCATATCTGTCAGGGGTGGGCAGAGATGCTTTATACTCTGTGTACAGTGAGAGCAGCACCCCCTCATACTGCGAGATTAGCAGTCCGAACCGTGGACGCTACGGCACTCTGCAGGGGTCATTGCTGCAGCCCGCCTTGAATTTACGGCCTCTTTTAATATTCTGTCATAGTTAAACATTTATTGCTTTTTTTTATGACCATATCCTTATGTCCCAAGCTTATGAACTTTTCTATGCAAATCACTCACTTCTCTCCCTCTCTCTCTTTCTCAAAAGTGGTGGTTCGGGAAGTGTCTTTTGTTATCCCCTTTGGTTTTTAGAAGGAAATGAGTCATACATTGAACAGATTATGAAAAAATTATGTTCTGCAAATATGTTCCTTAATCAATGATTGATATGAGCTGGTCATCATACCCATGGGAAGGAATAATATCGCCCCCCCCCCCCCCCCAAAAAAAAAAGACTTCCTTTAACGACGCTAATTGCGGCCAACCTCCACACAACAACACATTTCTCCACCTCATTTGTCAAACTAAGTCTTTGAGTTAACTTTGTCAAGTCCTTCTTCACCCCCTGAATTAGAGTCCTCTAAGGCCTGGGCTTGGGAGACAGGGGGGGGGGGGGGGGGAGGGAGAGGGGACAGCTGTTGTCAAACACAAGTGACTGTCAGAAACCGCCTGCCCTCAGTCGTAAGGAATTCATGACCTCACCTCTCTCCCACTGTCTCTCCCAAGCTATTCTGCTGCTTTCAGGGGTTCAGGAGGACAGGGAGGGAGAGAGAGGTTTATGTGTCTGTGTGAGGCAGTGCAGGGGGGGGGGGGGGGGGAGAGGAGAACTGAAAAGCAATGTGAACTGACACTGTTTATTTGTCTTGAGTCTTTTTTTTTTCGCGGGTTCTGTTGCACTGCGCTGGAGAGCCCGTGGGACTGGTTTCTACTCCGAGATCAACAACAACTTCTTACTTGCTTTGCCTCTCTCTTCTTCTGTATTTTCACACTCCTCTCTTCCCTCTCTTCCTCCCTTTTACTGTTCTCTTCATTGTTGTTTTCCCCTTTCTCTCTCCCCCTCTGAGGCTTGACAAGCCAGTGGTGAGAGAGAGAGAGAGAGAGCGGGAAGGGGAGGGAGGGAGGGAGGGAAGGGGTTGCGGGCGGACGGTGGAGGATGAGCAGAGAGATTTACGACTATGGATTCGCCACTTTGGGCAGGGGTTTATGAACACATTTAGATTTTGTCCTCTGACTTTGGTTGGCTGGCTGTTCTGTCTGATAGAGACACCAGAGAGGGAGACCAAGGCTTGCTGCCATGCTGTATCAGATTTGTCAGGCTCATTCATAAGCACCAGGGTTTTAACCGCTGCTGGATTTGATGCTTCGGAGCACCAGGCCAGCCAAGTGGGGGGAGGGGGCCAGGCCCAGTTGGCAGACCCAGGGGAGAGCAGGGGGGAGGCAGGCTACTGACCAGTGGCCATGGGGGCCTGGGCTATTGTACTGGTGCCATGGTGACTGGGATTGATCAATATTACATTAGTACTATCACGCTACTCTCTCTCTCTCTCTCTATCGTGTACTCTCTCTATCTCCCTCTCTCTCTCTATCATGTACTCTCTCTCTCTATCTATCTCTCTCTCTCTCTGGCTTTGTGTCTTTCTTTCTTTCATTCTCTCTCTCTCTTTCTGTTTGTCTCTCTGTCTTTCTTTCATCATGCACTCTCTCTCTCTCTCTATCATGTACTCTGTCTCTCTCTCTCTCTCTCTCTCTCTCTCTGGCTTTGTGTCTTTCTTTCATTCTCTCTCTCTCTTTCTGTGTTTGTCTCTCTGTCTTTCTTTCATTCTCTCTCTCTTTCTCTCTCTCTCTCCCTCCCATGGTCCTAATGGTGGTTTATTTAATTGGGGGGAAGGTGCTTCGTTCGAGGAGAGAGCCGGAGCTCGGAGGAGGAGGTTGATGTGTGGAGGTGCTGGGTGCCACTAAGTGCTCATGAATGGGACCTAATGAAGATGGCAAATGGAGACATAAAGAGGGAATGGGTACACTTTTCACTTGGGTCTGACATACCATCACTGCCTCCCCCCACCCCCCCCCCCAAGCCCTTGAGGAGGCATTTAGAGAGAGGGTGCGACCATGCTTAAAATTCCCTTCCTCCTCTTCAGACTAATTGCTGAGGATACTGACCTTGGAGAGGGGACGGAATGAAGGGGGGGGGGGGGAGGTTGGGTGAGGGGGTAGAGGTGGTGAGGTGGTTCGAGGTAGAGAATATGCACTGGTTACTTGACCTACAGCGAATCCATCCCCTCTTAAAAGTGGTCCCCCCCACGCGCACACACACACACACACACACACACACAAACACACAGGCATGACGCTCTACACACAGGAAGTCCACGGGAATCGAAAAGGCAAGTCACACAAATCAAACGGCGTCGATGAACATGGCATCATAACTACTAGAATCAATCACTCCAATTTCTGGCCTCCCCTCTCTCCACCACCACGCCATCGACCGGCGCCTTGCCAAACAGCATTATCGGATCCATGGGCCACAATGTAGGGGTCTCACATAGTCACACACGCACACACACACACATACGCCCCCCCCCCCTCTTAGCCCTCTAGCCCCCTGCCCCTCGCCCTGACCCCGATCCATGTTAGACAAGTTCACCATCCTGTGATTCTCTCTCAAGCACCCAGTCAATGGGGTGTCAATACCGTGGATCGGCTCAGCGACAGGGGGCTGGAAGGGGAGTCGATGAAGGGGGGCTGATAAGCGAGAAGCTGCTTTGTTTTAGTAATGACGGCTTAAACGACCCCCCCTGCCCCCCCCCCCTTTCCGTTAACCCACGGCAGCACCTCAAACACAAAGCCGCTGTGTCGATACGCCGCTGGACACAAACCCCCCCGACCGTGAGGGTGAACAGTAATGCTGCATATCCAGAGAGAGAGAGAGAGAGAGAGAGAGAGAGAAAAAAAGGGGAACACTGTATTCTTACAGTACAATACAACGACAACATGTATCTTCTTGGACTCTGAAAAGAGCGTACGCAGTGCAGGTGATAGATGAGATGTTGCGTTGGTTTTCGCTGGGACCCTTTTGTTATTCTGTAGTTTAGAGTGGTTACGAGACTTGGGTCATCTTTCCAAAAGTAGTGTTTGTAAGGCTTCAGTTCTTTCTCTGCAGTAGTTTGTAGGGTTCTCATAAAAATGGTGCTGAGCTCAAATCCCAGGAGAGGGGAGGTGTGGGGCTATAACCGAATTCTCTCCTGGGGATTTATCTGGTAACACTCTGTGGGAATGAAGAGCCTACAAATCTATTGTATTTTGGGGCTGTAAAATTGTTCCCTTTTATTTTGCCCGAGCTGATTAATCGCTAGGTTAATGATATTTTATAATGTTACATTAACACTTTAACGATTTAATACTCTTGGTTCTGCACTGTGATATCTAAGGTTCATTAGAAATGAATCATATCTTTCTGCTGATGGCGCAGTAGTCATTAAATTTGTTGTAATTATGATCTACTTCTTCTCAGTGGGACAAGTCAGTTTTGTGGTGCTCTGACTGTATTTAAGATACCCATACACATGCATGGACACAGGCGTGCACGCACGTACAGTAGAACACACACACACACACACACACACACACACAGACAAACACTCAATACAGTACACTAGAGACAGAGCAGAACAAACAGAAATCAGAATATATGTTTTTGTCTCTGCAGGCATTGATTCAGTCTCCTGCTTGTTTTGTGTCTGGTCTGCCCACTCCTCCGTCCCCCTGCAGCCAATCGCGTGTCGATACATCAGTAGCAGCCATGAGCCACCGGAGACCCACCGTGTGTGTGTGTGTGTGTGTGTGTGTGTGTGTGTGTGTGTGTGTGTGTGCGTGTGTGTGTGTGTGTGTGTGTGTGTGTGTGTGTGTGTGTGTGTGCGCGCTGAGACCATGCAGACAACCGCTACTAGCTACTACGACTAGATACTAACTGTCCTGTACCATGCAGTAGGGAAACAACAGGCTAACAGACAAACGTCACAAACATATTCCAATCCGTTTACACTTCCTGAAGCTTGACCCACGGTCGAGGAAGCTTTATCTCGAAGCATCTTTTTTTTATCTAAACCAAAAAACAGCAGCAGAGGAGCAGTGAAATAGGATTCCTGCCCCTTTTCTGGCCAAACATCACCTGGCACTGTTTCAGCTGAGTGACACATGCTTCCTTGCGGACGGAAACTGCATTGTCTCTTCTGCAGTCGCCAGGTAGTCGATGTTCTTGCTATAGGTTTCGGAATAAAAGGGGGGGCATCAGCATATTTTTTTTTTTTTACAAAGGCAAAAAAAAAGCAATAGCCTACACGTGGTGTGATTTATCAGGATTTGAAAGAGCTTTACTGTGATATATTCACCGCATGAAAGAATGAGACAGTAGAGAAGGAAAAAAAAACAAGCCTGTTTTAAATGGATCATTGCCTCTGTTAACATTTAGGTACGGGCGGATTCTCCTCTGCTTGCCTTCGACCTGTGTCCTCTGACGCTGTCTCGCCCCGCAAACAATACAGTCTTACAAGAAGAGACCTCCTCCTTCTCCTCCTCCTCCTCCTTCTCCTTCTCGCCGACAACGACAGGCCTTTTACGGCGTGTGACAGTTGCACTATACCCCCGCAATTACTTTTCAATTAGCGCGATGAACATTTCCAACACTGCGGTCGCAATTATTTTATAGCCCAGTGTCTTAGCCCATTAATGGAGCTACCAACAGCACGGGAGTGATAAACCAGCTGGCCTGGCTCCCAAAGAGATAGAGCACACTTAATGGAGTGAAAAAGTAAAAGCAATTAATGTCACATTAATATAATGATAATAATGCCGTGGCTTGCAGCACTGGCGAGCAGAGGGGGCTGCTGGGACAGTGGACGGGCTTCCTCCATCGGCGGGCTGGTTCTAGGATAAGCTAAGCTGTGGTGAGAGACCCACCCACCCACCCTGCCCATGCTGTTATAACCCCCCCCCCCCCCCCCCCCACAACAGCAGCTCTCACCTTGGGTACGGCAAGAAGCCGAACCACTTCCCCCCACCCCACCCCCCTACCAACCACCCCTCTGGTCCGTTTTGATTGTGTCGCAGAGAGAAAGGTGTGAGTGCGGAGTGCAGAGTGCAGGGTGTGGTGTCAGAGACCAGAGTAAGAGGAGGGGGCATTGTAATGTACTGTAATTCACTACCAGTATATTAGTGCTGGTACATTAGGGGTGAACGGGTGGGTTGAATGGGTTGAATTATTGAATTCGGGAGTTAACTGTTAACACTAAAGAGCGGGAACAAAAGGAAATGATTTTAAGGGCTTTTTTCGGTGAATAGGATGTCGGGCGTTTGAGTGAGTGCTTTCAATATGTACGTTCTGTAGGGACTTTACAGGTATCCAATCAGAGCTGTGCGAGTGAGTATGCATGCATGCTAATGTGAGTGTTGTGTGTGCGTGCGTGTGCGTGTACACGCGTGTGTGTCTGGTACGTGTGTGCGTGTACATGTGTGTGTGCGTGCGTAGTGCGTGTACACGCGTGTGTGTGTGTGTGTGTGTGTGTGGTACGTGTGTGTGTGCGTATGTGTGTGTGCGTGTGCACATGCGTGTGTGTGTGTGTATGTGTGTGTGTGGCAGCTCCTGTCTCCCTCATCGGATCCCCTGTCCCCTCCTATCTCCTGACCCCTCTGTGTTCCCGCCGCCCTCTTCTGTTTGTGTTAATTCCTCTACATCTCCAGGGTGGCTTACATTAGAATATCTTAACCACTAGGCTCCGGGCATTAGCATAGCGTGATGGATGCCGCTGAATCTCCGTGCCAGATAATGTCCACATTTTTGCATTTTAAACTAAGCTACGGCCTCGGACGTGCTATCCATTTTCACCGGGGGGAAATTAGGGCCCCTCGGCGGGGAAGCGACCGGCACTCTGTCATCTCCTGGGGCGAAAGCTCTCCCCTGTCCCCGCGCTTTATGACACCTCTGAGGCACCATACTGGGACGGGTTGAGGGTCACTGGCTGTCCGGCAGCATGCAGGGCTCACCTGGAATGTCATGGAAAGCGATGAATAAGTCCTGTGTGTGTGTGTGTGTGTGTGTGTGTGTGTGTGTGTGTGTGTGTGTGTGTGTGTGTGTGTGGGTGGGTCGGTGTTGCTTTGTTGCAGTTTTAACTGGACTTTGTTGTTCTCAAGAGTCGAGACGGACGGAGAGAGAGAGAGGAGAGAGAGTCCAGAGATCAGGGCGGAGAGAGGTCAACTTTGTTTACTTTGTGTACAGGTGTGTCCACATGTCCGCCTGTCCACCTGTCTGTCTACCACCTCGTCCTACACACCTATTCTACACTGAGATTTTTTCCCAAACAAACCCTCTAAATACATCTCGCTTGCTTCTCGTTTTTCATTTTAAGCTGTACAACACGCTAGCACTCCACCACCACCACCTGTGCTGTGCTTTGTTTTAGCAGGGGGGGGGGGAGGCTGGCGGAGGTAGAAATAGGAGGACCGGGGGGGGGGGGGGGGCTCATTGTAATGGAATGGAGGGAATGGACGGCAGCCCCCCCCCCCATCGGAGTCTCAGCGCATTCTAATGACACGTTTCGCCTCAACGGTGAGAGGGTGTTGATTTCCGTTACAAGGCTGTCGAGCCCCCCCTACCCCCCCGGCCCCGGCAGCTGATCAATAGGAATAAATCAAGTGGCTCCTTTATGTGACATGAGATAGTTGTACATTTATAAGCCTCTTTATGAGATAAGATCTCGACACTTGAGCTCACGTCATACACTGTGACAGAGTCGCCAAGCCGCCCCGCTCGCTAGCTTTTTCCCAAGGCTTCGCCTTCGATGCTTATTAGGCAATAGAGTCTCCGGGAGAGAGAGAGTCTATATCCTCAGCTGTGGAGGAGGAGGAATACAGGACAACACTGAATACCGACTTAGGATAGATATTATTTTTATTGCCGTCGGTTTGCTGTACCGATAGCAGACCTCATAGCTGAGAAATTAGATTAGATTCAACTTTATTGTCATCGCAGAGTAGAAGTACTAAATGCAGTTTAGCATCCAACCAAAAGTGCAAATAGTGATATAAGGGCATGATATAAATAGAACAAGAATGGTAGTGATAGGTAATTATGTAATATAGTATTATTGTAAACATCAGTTTAGTTTAGAGGTATATACAGTTATGAGCTGTATGAGCTGTATGTATGTATCTGTATTTGGTTGTAATTCTAAACTAGTGAGCTATTTACAATAGCCTGTGCTTGTAGGTGTAAATTTAATGAGGTAGAATGGAATCTGAAATACTGTGCCAGTGCAAAACTAACTATGAATGTTAACCGTCTAATTTTAAACATACGCATTTCATTAACAGACCTAACAGTATATCTCTATTGTATATGACGCGCACACTACGTGTTACTGTTGTGTATGAATGTGAGGCTTACGAATTAGCGCTCTCCTTGCTTTCACCTCACACAAGCATGAAAGACATTCCTGAGCACCCCAGTAATTCTGTAATGTTCCGCTAATTACGTTTGGCTAATTATGATTCTTTTATGTGGCAATATTATATGCTGGGAGTTTCCCCCCTTCCTTAACGCTGTAGCTCCTGTCCTTGCTTCATTGGTCTTGATTGGATACCAGGAGCCTTCAGGTTTTTTCTTTTTTTGTTTATTTCTAATTAAATGTTAGCTTTGACCACTTCAGGGTGATAATTAAACTATTAATCCCTCACTCAATTGGCCGGGGCCAGAATGTGATCAAGTGAGACTCCTGCATTAATTAGATGACTGGAGTGGACATATTATATATATATATATATATATATATATAATTTATTTTTTTCCCCCCTCAGGTTAAGGAAACCAGGCAGGATGCTTTCAACGTCGAGCACATTGACTGGGATCGCGTTACATCCGCTCCTAAGTACTGGGATTGATCCGAAAGAAAAACCACCTCCCGTCTTTTACGAGCTAAGTGTTTGCGAATAGAGCAGCGCACATTGCTCCCTCTGTCCTCTCCCCGTGCCCCTATAAAGAGACGTCCCCAGGAATAGAGTGTGTGGAGTATGTGGGGAAAAACAGAGGGGGACTCGTTTAAACGCCACACGTGTAGGAGAGCGGCCCTGGCAGCACAGTGACAACGACAAGATGTCTCAACAGAGACTGCTGCTGAGAGGGAGGGAGAGGGAGGGAGGGAGGAGGGGGGGGAGAGGGAGAGAGGGAGAGAGAGGGAGAGGAGAGGGAGAGAGAGAGAGGAGGGAGAGAGAGAGAGGGAGGGAGAGAGGGAGGGAGGGAGGGAGGGAGGGAGGGGGGAGAGGGAGAGAGAGGGAGAGAGAAGGAGAGGGAGAGTGAGAGAGGGAGGGAGAGTGAGAGAGGGGAGGGAGAGAGAGAGAGGGAGGGAGAGAGGGAGGGAGAGAGAGAGGGAGGGAGAGGGAGGGAGAGAGAGGGGGAGGGAGAGGGAGAGAGAGAGAGGGAGAGAGAGAGAAGGAGAGAGAGAGAGAGAAATGGGAGGGAAGGGGGAGGCGGCGAGGTGGGGGGAGGGAGTGGGGGGATGGAGTAGGGAGGGGGGGGGTAAAGCTCCACTGTGCTCTCTCCTCCTCAGATGATGGATAGCAACAGCGGGGAGAACAAAACCAAGCATTCCTCATGCTGTCACCACAGAGAAACAGGGACATAACAGGATCTGGTCACAATGCGAGCGGGGCACTTCAGAGAGATGCCAGCCCTATCATGCCACTTCTACTGGAAGTCAAAGACTCCATCCATCACGCCTAACGTCCCTTCAGCGCGTGACTGGCCCGTGGGCCGCTTGTCTTCTCCTACGCAGGGACTTCCCAGAGTAGCTCAGAGCAGAGGAGCTAGCTGGAGCTTTGATGAATTTATTTCGGTGGCCATTGTTGTTGTTGGTGCCTGTTTGTTATTATTCTATTGAGGTGCAAGGCGGGTTGGGGGGTGGGGAGTGTAGGAGGTGTAATGTATGTGTTCAGCTGTGGTTTCGGAAACAAAGCACATCTGGATAGATTTAGTTAGTGTGTGTGTGTGTGATGGTTTAAGCTGAGCTCGTAAATCTGCGACTGTTACTTTGCTTACTGGGCGTCCTTCAGGCCTGAGCTCAGTGTCGGTGCTAATTCAGACGAGTCATGCAGAACGCGCCTGCCTCTGCCTGCCTGCCTCACGTTCAGACAAACAGTAGCTGACTGTTGTTCCCTCACAGAAAGCATAGCAGCACAATAGCCCTTTAAAAAATCTGTCAAAATTCATCTCCTCATCTGTACCGTGAACTCGATGACATCCTTTGAATTATTTAGTGTTTGAATCGTTTTTACCTCTTTCCAACTGTCAGTACCAACTGTTATACCGTATATATACAGTATGTATTATAGTACAGTATATTATTAAGAATTGTATCAGGGGTCAAGCGAGGTAGCGTCATTTCAGTGGTGTGGTCCTCTGTGGCTCAGTTTGGTAGAGCATGGCGCTAACGCTAACGCTTAGGTTGGGAGTTTGATTCCTACTGGGACCATATTATGTACTGAAAAAATGCACTCACTGCAATGTAAGTCGCTTTGCCGTTTAACGGTCAGCATAGTTTGTTTTATGATAATCATGTAATGAAGCTTTGTTACAGCGTCCTCTCTACTGTAGGGTTCTCAAGCTATCTTTTCACTTGACTTGTCCACAGTATAGTAGTAGTAGCAGTACATTTGGGTGGAGCACTCTGATAGCAGGTGACCCCCAGTGTCCAGAGGTGAGAGGTCATCTCTATCAGGAGAGATGGGGTGAGACCCCCCCCCCCCACAGTGAGACCACAGTGAGACCCCCCCCCCCCCACCCTAGTCACTCCACAGCAGAGCGATGGAAATACTCTTCGCTGCTTCTGGTCGA
>NC_137674.1:33253751-33308751 GCF_963989245.1 Nansenia antarctica | reverse complement strand
TCCCTTCCTCCACCTGTCTCTCTCACCTCACCACCGAACATGTGATCACCCTCGTTGTGTGATATTGACAGCGTCTGCCTGCTCCGCGGTCTTACAGGGGGGGGGGGGGCTGCAGCAGTTGATGACAGGGGGTGACTGGAGGGATAGGGGGGGGGCCCCCAGCACCCAGCCCCCAGCCCCAGCCCTAACTCCTCTCCCCCAGCCCCATCCCCAGCCCAGCTAGCCCCAGCGCCAGCCCTAACCCCTCTCCCCCAGTCCCAGCCACAGCCCCGGCCCCAGCCCTATATCCCAGCCCAAAACCCCAGCCCCAGCCCAGCCCCAGCCCTAACCCCTCTCCTCCAGCCCCAGCCCCAGCCCTAACCCCTCTCCTCCAGCCCCAGCCCTAACCCCTCTCCTCCAGCTCCAGCCCCCAGCCCTAACCCCTCTCCTCCAGCTCCAGCCCCCAGCCCTAACCCCTCTCCTCCAGCCCCAGCCCCAGCCCTAACCCCTCTCCTCCAGCTCCAGCCCCCAGCCCTAACCCCTCTCCTCCAGCTCCAGCCCCAGCCCTAACCCCTCTCCTCCAGCCCCAGCCCTAACCCCTCTCCTCCAGCCCCCAGCCCCCAGCCCTAACCCCTCTCCTCCAGCCCCAGCCCTAACCCCTCTCCTCCAGCCCCAGCCCCCAGCCCTAACCCCTCTCCTCCAGTCCCAGCCCTAACCCCTCTCCCCCATCCCCAGCCCCCAGCCCTAACCCCTCTCCTCCAGCCCCAGGCCAGCCCGGCCCAGTCTGAGAGCCAACAAGACAAATGTATTTATTTCGAAAACCAAAAAACAGGAGGATGAAGCCTATCAGGACACATAGTGGAGGAGGAGGCAGCCCTGGCCGCCTGCCTGCCTCCTTCCTCCCTGACTATTCTGGTATTTTAATAAGTATCAAGCCCAAACAAGATTAGGCGCTTCCAGTTTACGAAATGTCAGCGAAGGCAGCACTATCACTCATAATAAATGGGCTTATGCAAACAGCTTTTTTTTTTTGCCATGCATAAGAGCTTGTTTGGTGCGCACCGCGGTGATGCCGTGTGCTGATATGCAATTATTCTAAAGAGTATCAAAGTTCAGGTGTGAGTCTGCCGTCTTGGCGTAGCAGCGAGGGGGATGCTCTGAGCAGCTACAGATTACCACAGGAATATTCTATGAATAAAAAGAGAGAGAGAGAGAGAGAGAGAGAGAGAGAGAGAGAGAGAGAGAGAGAGAGAGAGAGAGAGAGAGAGGGAGGGAGAGGGAAAAAAAGCGTCTGAGATGATAAGGAGGAAAAACCTGAAAGTATGATAAAAATACATTCCATAATGGATGGTTCTCTGCATTCATAAGAGTAAATAGATGTTGTTGTGTTTTGTTCTCCCATCTCCCGAGCTGATATCAGTGATTCTAGGCATGTATACGTGTTAGTTTGGGGCTCGGAAGTAGCTCCTAATGACGGCGGGACCTGAACCCCTGATCAGTCCATCTAAAGTGTTGTGTGTGTCTGCTCTCTAATTAACCCAGTTTGTGTGTGTGCTAATGACGGGGCTAATTATCATTTGTGTAACAAGATTGCTCCCATTGCCGTAATGAGAAAAAACTCCTTCGAATGTTTTGGCTGCTTACGAACTGGGTTTCTCCAGTTATTAGGAGAGTGTTTATGCAATTACGGCTAATTGAAGTGTTAATTAAATCAGGAATACCGTTTTAGCTAAACAAAGATGCTAACCGGCACAAGAACAGGGGTTTTTAACCGTTCTGTTAAACAACCATGCAAACCACTCCCTCCACCCCCCCCTTCCCCCCCCCCCCCACTCCCACCATCCCCCCTCCCCTCCCCCACAACCCCACCACAGTGTACACACACACAGAGCAGATACCCTTCACCTCCCCGCCCCCCCGCCCCTAGCATCCACACCAGGGGAACTCAGACCAATCAGAGCTGATTGGCACTTTGACTGGCTACTGAAATCAGCTCTATCCCACCCACTGCTTCACTGTTAATTGCCATACAGGAGAGGGAGGGAGGGAGGTAGATAGGGAGAGGACAGAGGGAGGGAGGGAGGGAGGGAAGGAGGGAAGGAGGAAAGGAGGGAGGGAGATAAGGAGGGAGGTAGGGAGGGAGGGATGGAGGGAGGGAGAGGAGGGATGGAGAGAGGGAGGGAAGGAGGGAGGGAGGACAGAGGGAGGGAGAGGAGGGAGGGGGGGAGGGAAGGAGGGAGGGAGAGGACGCAGGGAGGGAGGGAGAGGAGGGATGGAGAGAGGGAGGGAGGGAGGGAGGGAGGGAAGGAGGGAGGGAGGGAGAGGACGGAGGGAGGGAGGGAGAGGACTCAGGGAGGTAGGGAGAGGACGGAGGGAGGTAGGGAGAGAGGAAGAGGAGGGATGGAGAGAGGGAGGGAGGGAGGGAGGGAAGGAGGTAGGGAGATAGGGCCTCAGGCTCCTGACCTTGTCTCCCTCATCAATAGCTCTGGGCTGGGTGACACGCACGTACGCACGTACGCACGCACGCACACACACACATACACACACACACACACACGCACACACACACACACACACACACACACACACACACACAGTCAGGATACAGGACAGAGCTCAGGTGACCAGCTACACACACACACACGCACACACATACACACGCACACACACACTGCCAGGATACAGGACAGATCTCAGCTGACCAGCTACACACACACACACACACACACACACATGCACACCCACACATGCACACACACACACACACACACACACTCACACACACACACTCACACACACACACACACACACACACACACACACACACACAGCCAGGATACAGGACAGGACCAACTCAGGTGACCAGCTACACACACACACACACACACACACACACACACACACACACACACAGCCAGGATACAGGACAGACTCAGGTGACCAGCTACACACACACACACACACACACACACACACACACACAAACACACACACAGCCAGGATACAGAACATATCTCAGGTGACCAGCTACACACACACACATATACACACACACACACACACACACACACACACAGCCAGGATACAGGACAGACTCAGGTGACCAGCTACACACACACACACACACACACACAGGATACAGGACAGACTCAGGTGACCAGCTACACACACACACACTCACACACATACACAGCCAGAATACAGGACAGAGAACCACATCAACCAGTCAACAGTCAGATCGGAGCGGCTCGAGACAGGAAACTGAATACAGGGGACAGGAACAGGAACAGGAAGTAGATGGATGGGCCAGAACCTGTTTAGAGAGGTTTGGTACTTCAGTAGTTAAACCCAACCGACTGAGCAACATTGGTTTGTGGCATTTATGGGGTTTGTTTCCAATACCGATCTGTTTGTGTCCTCACCTGACACCAATATTGACATCATAGCCTTTCTGCTGTATTTCTAATATAATAATATAATATATGCCATTTAGCTGA
The DNA here is from genome assembly GCF_963989245.1 of Nansenia antarctica. Lineage (NCBI taxonomy): Eukaryota > Metazoa > Chordata > Actinopteri > Argentiniformes > Microstomatidae > Nansenia > Nansenia antarctica. The sequence continues at coordinate 33,305,275 of NC_137674.1, read as the reverse complement.
CATTTTTATCTAAAGCGTCTTACATTGCAGTGAGTGCATACATTTTTCAGCATCTATGGTCCCAACGGGAATCGAACCCACAACCTACGCATTGTTAGGGCTCCACGCTCTAACCACTGAGCCACAGAGGACCAATACGAAGAGGAAAACCACCCATCCATCCCTCTCCTCCTCCTCTTCTCATGTCATCCTACAGTCATTATGTCTCTGCCCCCCCTCACCCCCCCCCCTCTCCCCCCCTCTACTCCTGAAGACGACCCCCCTGGCCTTGATTAATCTGCTGCATTTGAGTTAATGGGAGGTCATTCACATATCTGGTCACAGTGGCTATAGGAATCAATGATAGATGGTCCACTGGGAAGAAGTACAGTGGAGGCGCCGAAAAAGTCTGAAGTCTGTTAAGCCTTTATTGGATCCTGCTCTCACACTCTGCAGCTGCCCAGCCTGTAACACATATACATTATTATACATACAATACATTTTGAGCGGCGGCCATTTTGTATGAGGTTTAAGCCTTATTTTATATATAGGCCTACAGTACAGTGTCTTCAGAAAGTATTCAGAAGATCCCCTTCACTTTTTTGTCTCATTTTGTTGTGTTATCGACTCAATTTAAAATGGATTAAATTAAAATGATTTGCCGTCAATCCACACACAATACCACATAGAATGACAAAGCGGAAACAAGTTTGGGGGAATTTCAGTCAATGTATTAAAATTGAAATACAGAAATACCTCATGCACATAAGTATTCAGACCCTTTGCTCTATGACACTCTTAAAAATGAAAAACAGATGTAGGTCCATGGCAGCCATTTTGGTTCTACCATCAGAAGCCCTTTCAGCAGTCAGGGTGGATTGAGTTAGAGAGGTAAGGTGAACCCCACAATGGAGGGTGTGTGTCGATGGAGGCTGTGTGTCTGTGGAGGGTGTGTGTGGATGGAGGGTGTGTGTGTCGGTGGAGGGTGTGTGTCTGTGGAGGGTGTGTGTGGATGGAGGGTGTGTGTGTCGGTGGAGGGTGTGTGTGTCGGTGGAGGGTGTGTGTGTGGATGGAGGGTGTGTGTGTCGGTGGAGGGTGTGTGCCGGTGTGTGTTCTATCGACACGTGATAGGTCATTGAATCATCATACAGTACACGCAAACACACACGCCTAGATAGAGAAACACACAGAAAGACAGAGACCATACACAAACACACAGACACACGCACACACACACACACACCCACACAGAAAAACCTTCAGTTAGGGGTTTATGAATTGATTTTCTTCCGCCCTATGAAGCCCATGTCTTCCTCTCTGAATGCAGTAATGTGTCCACTTGACCTTTCGGGTGGGCTTCTTTCTGGTGCATTGACTCCTGAGTGTTTGGCCCTGGCCTTTTCAACACCATGGGTGTCCTCCTCCATCTGCAGTGTGGCCTGCCTGCCTGTCTGCCTGTCTGTCTGTCTGTCTGCCTGCCTGTCTGCCTGTCTGTCTGTCTGTCTGTCTGCCTGCCTGCCTGTCTGCCTGTCTGCCTGCCTGTCTGTCTGCCTGTCTGTCTGTCTGCCTGCCTGCCTGCCTGCCTGCCTGCCTGCCTGCCTGCCTGCCTGCCTGCCTGCCTGTCTGCCTGCCTGCCTGCCTGCCTGCCTGCCTGCCTGCCTGCCTGCCTGCCTGCCTGCCTGCCTGCCTGCCTGCCTGTCTGTCTGTCTGTCTGCCTGCCTGCCTGCCTGCCTGTCTGCCTGCCTGCCTGCCTGCCTGTCTGTCTGTCTGTCTGCCTGCCTCCTTGTCTGCCTGCCTAACTGCCTGCCTCCTTGTCTGCCTGCCTGTCTGCCTGCCTGCCTGTCTGTCTGTCTGCCTGCCTGTCTGCCTGTCTGGCTGCCTGTCTGTCTGCCTGTCTGCCTGCCTGCCTGTCTGTCTGCCTGTCTGTCTGTCTGGCTGCCTGTCTGGCTGCCTGTCTGCCTGCCTGTCTGTCTGTCTGTCTGTCTGCCTGCCTGTCTGTCAGCACATCTCCTGCACTACCACACTGTTGAGCCAGTCAGCTACACTATAGTCACATTACAGCCCCAACCTCCTACACTGCAAAAAGTAAGATGAAATATCTTAAATCAAGGCAAAATACAACTTGTTGTTGTCTGACTGCACTAGTTTTAAGATATCTTGTACTTGTTTTACAAAAATCTTGGCAAGTGAAATGTTCTTGTTCTGTTGGCAGATAGTTTAGTACATTTTGTAATTTGTAATTTTTAAAAGAAATATTTCCCCCATGTTATTGCTTTTTTTTCTTGTTTTTGAGAGCTGACGTCTTGCGACGTACAGTTGAGTCCAGTTGAGATACAACCGCTCCGTCATCTCCACAGGTCCTCACAGACAGGGGAAAACTAGTCGCTGCGTGGAAATCGTTTTTGACCTTTGAGCGTTGTTTGTATATATCGACATAATGTACCTGTCATGTCCTGCTGATACCACTACACAATAGAGACTCTGCAGACTGGAATACGTACTGTAGCTAGGATGATTCAATGGCTGGAGTTTATTATTATTATTAGACATTTAACCAACTGCCAACCAATCTCTCATTTTGTGGAGCGTGCGCACGGGGGGGGGTGGGGGGCTAAGGCTGGTCAGTGACACCAGGGTCCCGGGCATCTGAACTGGCATCTGCTGCAGACGTGAGCAGCACAGCGGCCGCCCTGTCCTCGCCGTCGGCCCGACACCGCCCCGCACACCCACGCCTGTCTGTCACGCCCAGCGCCCCTGCTAAGTTAATTGTGAAGCGAAGGAGTGGGGTTGCTCTCCTCCGCTTCAGCTCTGGTGCTCCGCCGCTCCGAGCCCCTCTTCAGTAAGCGGCCCCTAATGACAGTCGGAGAGACAGCTACACATGTTCTCTACTCTCCCTGCGGAGGAGGGCTACAGATAGCGGGCGAGGCACAGACACTGCCCTGTCACGGACCTGTCAGCGGCCAGCCTGTCAGCAGTACACACGGCCCAGCACGAGGGCCTCCCAGCCCAGGTGCGCCGGTGACAATCCCTCCACTCCACTGTCTGTCTGCTGCTCTGCCAACCAACCCCAACCCAACCCTGCCTGCCTGCCTGCCTTCCTGCCTGCCTGCCTGCCTTGCCTGTCCTGCCTAACCTGCCAGTGAGATTCATTAACACTTTATTCTAATGCCGCGGCCCTGGCCAGTTCATTATCAACAAACCCAAGAGACGTGTGACACTGATAAACAACATACATACTTCATGTTTGGTCTTGTTGTTGTGATGAAGTGGAATAACGTCGGGCCCCTGAAAGCCACAAGGAAGGGCTTCATCCTGTGAAGTGTAGATGTTGTATAGTACTAGTAGTAGTAGTAGAGGATGTTAGAGGTGTATCGATGCAGTCGTCTTGTGTTCTACCTCAGTGTAAACGCTAGAACAATCTCCCATTTGTTCCATTGACTTCCTCTCTCTCTCCTTGTTAACGAAGACATGTGAGGTAAAACGTCGGTTGGAAATGTGAAGGATTCTCCTGGTGGCGGTAATAGACCACAGGCACAGACGTATGGAACACATGTGCTAATATCTCCTCATAGGAGCCCAAATGAGCCATTACAGGCAGCTCATCTGAGAGGAAACGCTCCATCCAGCTCCCCATCTGCCAGGCTCAGTCTCTGGGAGCCACTGTCCTGTTCCTCCTGAGTGGAGCTCCTGCTTGCTGGGGGCCAGATGGAAGCTAGCCGTTAGCACTGAGCCACTGACCACAGCCACAGCAACGTGGAGGGAGGGAGGGAGGGAGGGAGGGAGGGGAGGGAGGGAGGGCGTTGAGAGATGATGCATCTCTTGCCTCACCTTTTCCCACCAAGGCAGTTGTCAGGGCCGATTCGGAGCCAGTGGAGCCCTAATCTCGAACCAGTTCTTGTCGTGTTTCAACAGCAAAAAGAACCGGTTCTCTGCCCAGGAAAACTGGATCTAGAACAAAGAAGCGCTTATGCATTGCTGAGAAAGCGGAGATGTATACAGACGTATACAGCAGGGTTTCCGTTAACCGGTAATTACCGGTCTTTGTCCGGTAAAATGTGTTGAAGTCCGACAAATTGAAATCTCTTCGGTCATAATGTCCGGTGAAAATAATTCCCTCTAAGCACAATTTGAATACAATTCGCTAAAGTTCACATTCTGATTCCTTCTATATTTAAAAAAGACGAATATATAGGGTATATATTTATTTTATTATGATATGATTTGACGCCGGCATGATGATGACTGCTAATGTGTAGGCTAGGCTAGCCTATGCGAAACAGCGGCGGCAGGGTTGCCAGATGGGATTGACAATACAGCCTAACTAACCAGTCTATTACCGCTAAACCCAGTAGCCCATTCGGCGATAACCCGGCCCATCTGGCAACCCGGCGCAGCGGGCCACCATAATAATAACTTGTATTTGTATAGGCTAGCGCTTTTAACCTGCAAACGTTGCAGCTCAAAGTGCACCATAGCGAGCGAGAGGTACACATGGCAAGACAAAGTAAGCTTAACAATTACTTCATGAAACCAAGCTACAATGAGTCTGAGGAGAAGTCTGACTGTAAAGAGATGGAGGCGGCTCGACGGTTCCGAGTTAAATGGAAAGAAAATTTCCCCTGGCTGCCTTTAGATGGGGAAGGAAAATGTTCTGCTCACCGTGCAAAAAATCGGGGAGGAATAACGGATTCACGAGAGGAGCAACGAATATGAGAATGTCGGCTCTCACTGATCACAGGCGGTGCAGTGACCACATATCGGCGGTCAGGCCACTGTGAGCAGGCTAATGAAACGGCTAACAATAAGCTGCACTCTCAGCTACAAGTTGCATTTCACATGGCAAAAAATGGCATCGCATGTCATCAGTATGTGGGACTGACTGAGCTACTGAAAGCAGTTAAGGCTCCAGATTGTGTCTTGAGTGAGGGCACCGCCACAGCGACTCCGTTGACATTGTGGCGCGCGTTCAGCGCTGGACATGGCATAGCGCGCATGCGAATCATGAAAGCCTATATTATATTTATTATATAGCTCGCATCTAATCGTATCGGATGAGAAATAGACATTAAACGGCATATATAGGCTACACAACAGCTAATCACCGCGACAAACAAGATATTATATTTTAATATGATGACCGGAATATCTCACGTTTGTCCGGTAAATTGAAATCTTCCCGGACACGTTGACCGGCACAATTTTTTTCTAACGGAAACCCTGGTATACAGGGAAGTAATGACGCGGCTCTCTAGCCTGCGGAAAAGCAAAGCGGTTCTTAGAAGGTTCGCAAGTTGAACCGGCTGCGAACCGGCACTAGCACCAGCCCAGAACTAGAACTAGGTTCACTAGCACCAGCCCAGAACTAGAACTCGAACTAGGACACGAAGCAGAGAAAAAGCCAAGTCAACTCAACCTGAAGAATGGCCATTTTGAAAGCTTTGTTAAGATTAACTCCAACATGTGACACATTCTAATGCTTTGAAAAATGTGAATACATTAAAATCAATGTTGAAAATCAATGACACATCGCTAGTCAACCAACACAGCTTGTTTTGTGAGCCTGCTAACAATGTAAAGTAGTGTTATAGTTAACTAGGTAGCAGTGATTACTCACCCAATCCAGTATTTTGGCTTGACTAGCGAGTTTGTGTTGTGATTCTCAACAACCGTTGAAACGTAGTTCTGTGTTTCAAAAGAAACGTCTGAACATTTTGATTGGTTGCCGACATGCGGACCAAATGACCAGACTGTGTCATATATTGTATTGGACTCTCTACTCTAGCTCAGTATTTGTTTGTTACTGGGGAGGTGTGCTACCTCCATGCTCGGTAATGTAAGCAAACTGTTACTAACACATCCACCACAGAGATACCCCGGTACACCCCCTGGCCCCTCTCACGCTCTCCTCTCATCTGTATCCCTCTGTATCGCTATATCCACACACCCTCTCCTCCTGCCAGTAGGGGAGGAAAAAGAGGAAGGGAGGAGGAGGAGAAGAAAAAAAAAAAAAGAAGAAAAAAAAAGCCACGGGAACAAAGAGGGGTGATACAGAGAGAGGAACCCTGCCTCTGCTGCCGTCTATCTCTGGGGGGGGAAGACATATAACATTAATGGTATCCCTTAACATCTCCTTAACCCCAATCCCCCCGCCCCGGGGAGCACCCCCCGCCCCCGCTCCTCTCCTCCCCGCTCCCCTGCACTCCCACTTCCAACCTCCCCCCCCTCCACCACCACCCCTACCCCCTACCTCACCCTCCACCCCCCCCCAGGCACACATCCCCGGGGGCCTGTTTGTTTCCCGGCCAGGGGCACAGGCGGCGCAGCGCTGATGAGGTGCTCAGGCCAGCGTGAAATGCGCCATAACCTGCCAGCGCCGGGGCCCTGGCGAGATTGCCGTATTTACTTTTTAATCTGGCCGCCTTAATACATGCGATAAAAACTTTGTCACATTAGATCGTGACAGATGGGCCTGGAGATGTTATTACTGGTCGGGGGGGGGGGGGGGGGTTGGGGAGGGAATAGGGGGGGGGTTGGGGGGGTGGAGGAGGGGAAAGGGGGGTTGGGGAGGAGTGCTGGTGGGAGTAGGGGGAGATGGGGGAGAGAGAGAGAGAGGCAATGCCCACAATCACGATAATTTTTCATCACCCCAATTACATTGTTGAGTGCGTCTCGGCGACGGTAGCACACGTGCACGTGCACGCCCCCCGGTCCTGCTGCTGGGAAGAGAGGAGGTAGGGGAGGCGGGGGACATAAATAAAGATAAAATGAGGTGCCCTAGGTCCCCCATCCTGCTGACTATTCCTCTGCCATCTCTCCAAACTGATGGAGGCCGGTTTAAATGAAGGCTAAATCTTATTTAGATAAGAGAAGTGAACTGCTGCCCGGGCACTAAAGCATCATTGTTTGTTACAGATGGGGAGGGGGGGAGGGAGGGAGGGAGGGATGGAGGGAGGGAGGGATGGAGGGAGGGATGGAGGAAGGGAGGAAGAGGGGAGGAGGGAGGGTTAGTGGCTAGTGTTTGCATGTTTTTATACTGTATGAGTGATTGAATAACATGTAAGTGTGTGTGGGGGGGGTGGGTGGTATTGAGAGCACATGCAAAACATATCGATCATTGCTTTCATACAGTAAATTCACTTAGTCACTTAGTAATGTAATTTCGTTCTGCATTTCCATCCCATGTTGATGTTACCTGTAAGATATTCAGTTATCTATTGCACAGTAAAACCACACCATCAGAATGTAATATATTTGATAGCCTCTTCATGTTCACTATCTAGCGTTTATTACTGGGATGCTGTGGAGTGTGTGTGTATGTGTGTGTGTGTGTGTGTGTGTGTGTGTGTGTGTGTGTGTGTGTGCGCGTGCGTGCGTGCATGCGTGCATGTGTGTGTAAATGTGTGTGTGTGTTTGTGTGTATGTTTACACCCAGTGTTTGTATTGTTGTGCACACACGCACACACACGCACACACACACACACACACACACCGATCCGCCCGCCTCGCCTCAAGCAGCGCCCACCAAGTTTACCAACTTTGTTTTCCTTTCCTTTAATTGTTGTCGAAATTAAATAAGAGTGTGTGTGTGACATGCATATTGGGTGTAATGAGAGAGGCTTCGAGCAGCTGCTGGGGCTGCGGGGCTGCGGGCCTGCGCGCTGCGCCGCGCGCGTCATTAGGAGCACACAGGCTCCCAGGCTCCACGCTAGCGTAAGCCGCTAATGAAAAGAATGTAGTCGCAAGATCTCATTTTTCAGGCAATTCTTGTGTAAACTGGAGATTTTCCAGTGTATGCACTGTGGAACAGGGGGCCTCCCATAAATCACACACACAGGCCCGCTGCCTCCAGTGAGAAGGGGTGGGGGGGTGGGGGGTTCTGAGCGGGGGTGGGGGGGGGGTTCTGAGCACATGCTAACCACACAGACATATGCTGCAGGAAAGCACAGATCTTCTAGCGGCGCAGAGAGAGAGAGAGAAAGAGGGTTGCTCGCTGTACCTACACCTGTCCTCCAGCACCCCCCAACCCGTCTCCATATCCTCTCTCCTCCCTCTATCCATCTCCTCCATGTTGTCCAACAACAGCCCAACCCCCCATCCATCCTCCCCCATCCTCCCTCCAAACATACCCCCCCCCCCCACTCCTCTCTCAAACATCTCCTCCTACCCCCAGGCACCAAACCAGCCCAGCCACGCCTGCGTGCGAGAGGCACTGAAATGGGTCATTTTTTAATTAAATACAATATTAATTACTGCGAGCATCATTAACGATATGTGAGATTTGACTAATTAGTGTAATAGTTTTGGAGTCACGCTCATTAAATATGAAAATTACAGCAGTAGAAAGGATTGGTTCCGTGATCAATCTTGTATGGACAGAGAGGAAATGATTTAGAGAATAGCTTTTATTGTACAATTAACTCCATTACAACCTGCCAGGCGGAGAATGAAGAGAGTGGGGAATTTGGCCTGAGCTGCATTGGAGAGAGAGAGAGAGAGTTTCAGTAGGAGAGTAGCTGCCGGTGGTTGGTGGCTTCGCCTTCCTTTCAAAAGCAATCTTCTCCCTTTTAACCAGACGAGACACTTGCACAAAGCACACAATATCCTCCGGAGGAGGAGTAGCTAGCCTATCAGCCAGTCAATTAGGACAGCTAGCTTGCTAAATGGAAAGACTTGTTGATTGTTTCAAATGACTTGCTTTAGTAAGAGGTTCGTTGTACACTTCGGTCGGTCAGCTTTTGTTTGAGGCTAATTTCACACAGATATTGACAGCTTTGTTCTTGCTGTGACCTCCATCACTCCCGAACACAGAGAAGAAGGAAAAGTGGAACAAAATCCAATACATCAATGGTAACTTTGGATTATGATGATCCGACAGTGAGCACAGTCGCTACATTAGTATGGACGTGTGTCCTGATCTCTCTCTCGTCTCATCAGCCTCTGTTGCTCACCGGTGAAGCTGGAGGAAGGGAACTCTCCATCCAGCACTGCTCTTTAACCAACAAACTCAACTATATCTGGAAAGCTAGAAACGTTTTCAGATAGATATCCCCTCAATGATGTCATCTCTCCACACAATGTAGGAACAAACTATGAAGGTAGATGTGGGTAAAAAATCACAAGGTTGTAGATTCGATTTGAGAACTTGTACAATAAATATTTGCACTTGTATCTTGACATTTGCACTCGCAGATTGGATTTGGGAAGTTCATACAATCCCTCATATAAAAACATTTGTATACAGTTTAGGAGTAGTTCAAGAGTGAACATGGGTAAACAACAAAGTGGTTGGATTGTAAGTTGGGATCTAAATAAGATTGTGAGACATTACTGGACAATGGACGGCCTCCGAGTTGTGTCACCCCACTGGGCGTTAAGCTCATGTGTTGTTTGCCCCCAAATCAGGCTGTCTGTCCTCTCTCTGTGCTCTGGTAAACACGCTAGCTAGCTACAGGACCACGGCCAGTACAGGACCGCTGGAGACTCCAGGACTGTTTAGATTGCCTGGGCCAGGGACCGGGACTGGGGCCCGCAGTGGGAGAACTTGGCCCAGTTATGACAGCATGTTGGTTTAGCATGTCAAAGCTGTGAAAATAGAGGTGTTTACTCTGCATCTCCTCTGTCCAGGTGTTGTGTCATATTTGGACCCTCACACTGGAGAGCACACACTCTGCTTGTGTTGATCACCGTGGCATCTGAGAGCAGCGCTCAATAACCCTGGCAACGCAAGTGTGTGGACTGCTGATACAAATGATGACAGCTTAGGCAGAATAAACAATTAAGACATAATCCCTGTTCAAATCATAGTTGTTGTTGTTTTTTTCCTGAATACAAACTTTCAAATGGAGTGTTTCCTGGTAGCTACTGCAGAGGAGCTGTTGTGAATATACAGTATTTGTGCTTTGAGGAGTGTTGTTTCATACAAGGCGTGTTGGTTAATGATTTATACTGTATATGATTACAGGCCCTTGTGATAACATGATTTATTTACATGGTTTATGATACATAAATGGTTTATGTGGTCTACTAATGTAATGAACAAAATGGTATAGCGATAATGGAGAAGTATTAACTAATGGTTAATTACATAATCCATGATGATGATCCATTTCTAAGCAGACCAAACATAAAGTTTTACTAAAGTATTGTGAAATAAAGTTAGACAACACAATGTGTTGAACCCTTAATGATATTCCTGTTCTCCATAAAGTGAGATATTACATTCTTCATGACCTTGTAGCTGGGAGCCGTCACTGAGGGTCTCCTCTTGTATATGTACCATAAACATTTCCTCCTCTTTGAATATATGCAATAATACTATCTCTCCTCTCTTGAATACCAGCCTTCCGTATTATTGTAATGCTAACCTCCAGACTTCACGCCTGATAGCCAATACTTTATCACGTTTCTTTTTCTTTTCTCTTTTTTTTATGGGTCTGATGTCTCTTTAAAATGATTGCCCCTGTTTTGATCTGATTAATTTTGTGTGAGCACAAACAATTACTTTTCATCTTTATCAGTTCGAGGAATCACCCCTTTTTATGGGTATCATTTATTACAAGCGGACAGCCACTTGTTTATTAGAATTTCAAGCAGCATATCGCGCCGCAGATCTCCCCGTGGTCTATATTTACATTTCAACTTCAGCTAAACAGGCATGACAAACACACACACACACACACACACACACACACAGCAAAAGAGCCAGGTCTGGGCTCAAGGCTTCATTTCAATACTGCCTCCACAGGGCCAGACGGACTGGACTGTATGCAAAAGTTCGGGAGAGCCAGTGGCAGAAGGAGCTGAGCAGGGGGAGGGATGGAGGGATGGAGGGAGGGAGGGATGGAGAGATGGGGTGTGGTGGGGCGGGCGGAGAGGGGAGGGGAGGATTTTTAGCTGGGGCTGACTGAGTCTGTTGTCTGTGTTGGAGCTTTCAGGTGAGTGTCCATCATTCAGGGGGAGAGGATGGGTTCATGGCCCCTGAAAAGCGTCCGTGGCGCGGGGGTCTTCTCTGTGAATATAAATGTACGTGCAATGTGCCACGGCCAGCGCCACTCCTGACAAGCCAACAGCTGTTAATTATGAATTGGCCTGTGGAGAGGGAGACAGCCTGGTGAATATGCAGAGCCGGAGAGTAGCGGGGCGGCAGTGCCCAGCCGAAACACAAGTGTCAGACCCCCCCCTACTGCACCTGGACTGGCAGGGGCTGACCTGTGTGTCAATCACCCCCCACCCCCCCGCCCCGGCCACCTGGGACAGCTGGGAATGCCTCCAAAACACTACACTTTGGCTAACATTTAAATTATGTTTTGTTTTTTTATTGTCCAATTGTGGGGGGGGGGGGGGTCATATCAAAAGGTGTTGTTACAATGGCGTTTGTACCTCAGAACAGTCTTAGTGGGGTTTCAGGACGAGGTGAAGATGGGTACTGTAGTTTTGCAGCTACAAAAGAAGCAAGTGTCAGGGGAAGGTGTTTGGTATGGGATGAGTTTAGAGAATGGATATATCGTTTACTCATTGCTGATTGGTGTAGTGGTCAGCCAATCGAATGCTTCTACATGCCTTTAAGATAACACCATTAATCTGGGGGGATCCTCAAAACCTCTTATTTGTCACCACTTAAAATCCCATATTTCTCCTGTGTACAGTCAAACCATCCACAGGCCCAGGGTTACTGGGGGGGACTGTGCCTTTAATATGAGGAATATCTCCAGGAATTTTAATTAATTTTCCACTCTTAGCAGCTGAATCTGAGTTAATTTCCCCCCCAAGGACTTTTATAAATTTCATCATTAATAAAATCAGACATTCAATTAGTCCCAAAATCCAGATTGCCAACTGTTTCGTAACCATCGTGGTCTGATTCCTTTTTCGTTATAAGGTGTGTGAGGGGGGAGGCGGGGGGGGGGAGTTAAAGCTAATTTCATTAATCTAATTGTCATCACTTCAAACCATCTCTTAATTAGTACAAATTAATATGATTAATCAAAATAATGACAATAACTCATTCAATTACAGGTTTTTCAATGGCAAGTGGATGTGTTGGGGGTGATAGGGGGTATGAGGAGAGAGGGTGGGAGGGAGATCTGGCTGCGAGCGACGGGATTGGCCGTGATTATTCCGATGACTGGCAGGTTATCAATCATGCCACCACTTTTAATAAAGGCTGCTGAACTTCAGGGGACGGCTTGGCTTTGTTCCCGCCTTCCTTGTTTTTTTCTCTCCTTTCCCTCCTTTTTCCCTCCTTTTTTCAATCCTTAGGATCTCTGCATACTACAATGAAATATGGCCTTCCTTTGAGTATAAAGGATTTTTTTTTCAGATAAAAAAGACAGTGGTGTGCATAAAATAAAATAAAAACATGTAAATGCTATTATGTTTTATGCAAAAAGAAAGCACTGTTTACATACGTGTTCTCCCCCGTCCTAACATTTAGGAAAATTCTCATGAATGAATTTGTTTAAATGGGTGATATATTTACATTCATTTTTACTAATGTTGCCATCCAAACCACAGCACAACACAACAAGGCACAACATCCCTCTATCCCTGACTGCCTCTGTCTCTCTCTCTCCCCGACTGCCTCTGTCTCTCTATCTCCCTCTCTCCCTCTCCCTGGCTGCCTGTCTCTCTCTCTCCCTCTCTCCTTCTCTCTCCCTCTCTCTCCCTATCTCCCTCTCTCCTTCTCTCTCTCTCTCTCCCTCTCTCCCTCTCCCACTCTCTCCCTGGCTGCCTCCCTCTCTCTCTCTCCCTCTCTCCCTCTCTCTCCCTGGCTGCCTCCCTCTCTCTCCCTGGCTGCCTCCCTCTCTCTCTCTCCCTCTCTCCCTGGCTGCCTCCCTCTCTCTCTCTCCCTCTCTCCCTGGCTGCCTCCCTCTCTCCCTCTCTGTCCCTGGCTGCCTCAGTCTCTCTATCTCCCTCAGACACGAGGAAATCAGGAGGAGTCACCTGCTGTCGCCGTCTCCATCAGGACCTGGGATCTAACCAAGCAGGAGAGCAGAAACATGTCACCATTTGTCACATGCCGGTGGGGCACAGCCAGAGCAGCGGGTGCCCCCCTGGGGGGGTGGGGTGGGTGGGTGAGGGGTTAGGGGGGTGCAGCTGCCGGTCCCAGGCGTGTCCCCCCCCTCTCCCCTGGGGGACCAGGCGACCAGGACGTCCCCCGTGACCTGACCTACGTCCTCCCATCTGGATGAAGGGGAAGGAGAGAGAGAGAGGAGAGAGAGGGAGAGAGAGGGAGAGGGAGAGGGAGAGAGAGAGAGAGGGAGAGGGAGAGAGAGGAGAGAGAGAGAGGGACCAATATGGTGTCTCACACCCCGGGGAAGGAGGCTGCTGATCAGCAAAGCCCATCTGGGGATGGATGGTGTGGTGTGTCCCCAACTACCCCCCAGCCCAACCACCCCCCCCCCCCCTCACCCTGTCCCGCATGCCCACACAGAGAGTCCCAACCCAGGAAGTCCCCCAAACTGGATTCCCCTGGAATTATGTCCACCCCCCTCCCCCCCCACCTCACCCTACCATGTCCACAAACAGAGGCAGCATGAGTCCAGCATGGAACCTCTAAGGGGGACACAATACCACTCTTTTTGGTCCCATGGTGAGGGGGGGGGGGCATGGTTTCAGGTTTCATGAGCACGTTTGCAGAAACTACACCTCCCCCCCCCCACCCCCAACCCCTTCCTCTGTAGAATCACCATAGGCGTTTAGCATAGACTTAGCATAGATACATGTATAATATCTCTCCTGTCCCGGTGCTTATCATCCCCCCAGCTCGCGTTGCTCTCCTACTTTTTTCCCGACGGATACGTCTCACGTCGCGGCAGTACGACTCGTGTCGGATACATATCTCGTTTGACGGGCCCCTCGGTTTGAAGTCTGAAGTCGTGAGACCGACCGACCGACATCCCCCCGATATATACTACAAGTATACACATTACACACCCACCCGTGTGAACACGTGGATCACGAAACTGTAGGCTTCTGGGTTCTCCTTCCATTCGCTACCTTCACAACTACCGTCCATCCTATGCTTCTTCATTAGCGCCATTTCTTTCCAGACCCCCCTTGTGTTCAGGGCTCACTGTTCTAGTGATGCATAACCAGTCAACACTGCCGTCCCTCTGGGACCCTGTGTGACCACATGAGGAGGCATATGGAGCCATTTCCTCCCCTCTCTCTCCCCCGGTCCCCGGTACGGCTCAGACAGGACATGTCAGTCGGGTCCTAATCATGCGTTTTTCTGCATGAGGGGAGAGCAGAGAGCAGAGAGGAGAGGAGAGAGGAGAGAGGAGAGAGGAGAGGAGAGAGGAGAGAGGCTAGGCTCTGTCTGTAGTACCCCGGAGGTTCTGGCCACAACACACACGATCGATACTGGCCCAGCACACACGCACACACACACGCGTACACACACACACACACACACACACAAGGGCCGGTACACACATACGCACACACATGTAAAAGCACACACACACACACCCATGGACATACACATACACATACAGCCATGGACACACACCCATGGACACATACACACACAAACATAGGCCGGTACACACACACACATGGACACAAACGCACACACACACACACCGATGGACACACACATACATGCACACGCACGCGCACGCACACACACACACAAATGCCAGTACACACACATACGCAGGCACTCACGTGGACACACACACACACCCATGGACATACACATACATACACACACACACACACACACACCCATGGACACACACACGCAGACACAGGCTGGGTCTTGTCCTAATGCCATTCAGCAGCTCTAAACCCCATCATTATGGCTGCCATGCCTTTTAATTAGAGGAGAGTGGGTCTGGGTACCAGTGGCTGGGAACCATACCTCTCTATCCCAGTCCTCTGAGAGACACACGGGGACGAAAGGGGCATTTTTCAAGGACTAAACTCACCCTCCTGACACACACACACACACACACACACACACACACACACACACACACACACACAGCCAGCCAGCCAGCCAGAGAGCTCTCTCTCTCTGTCCTCACCCACCCTTGAGAGGGTAGCACACAGGCCTCCATGTGCATAAAGTAGAAATAAACTGCGGTCCATATTTTCATTGGTGGGGGGAAAGTGAACCCAATTTACACGCTTGCTCCGTTGGAGATGAGCGCTGCACTATACCCCTGCCAGTAATATTGCCCAGATTCCCCTTCTGTGTCCTGCATTACTGTTGAAATAAATAACCTTTCACTACAATCAGTGTGGGGATCTTCACTTAAATTATCGCCTCGCAGATAGCTCACTCATGATCTGCTTCTATATCCATTAACTATCCGGGAAAGTGATTTATCGGTGAAGGGTAAGAAGGAAGAAAAAAAAAGTGGAGGAAAACTGTATTCGGTAAGACAATAGTGCCCTCTACTGGTCGGTAGCGGCAACGTCACTTCTAAGATGGAGATACACGCCGGCAGCTGGAATTGATAGGATCTGTTTGTGATTCTGACAGTTCACTCCTTCTTTCATTTTCTGTATGAGTGAGTATATGTATACAATCAATCCTGTGCTTATACTTCTTTAATAATCATTACAATTCTGTAAACAGATAAATTGTAATGTTCTCTCTCTCACCAAAGCCATCCCCCTGTACACAGACATATCTGTGAATGAGACTGGAGGGGGGAATCAAACACTGTTTCTCATAATAGTGTAGAGTATAACCATAACAGTATAGATTATATAATCATAACAGTATAGAGTATATAATCATAACAGTATGGAGCTCCTGAAACCAGGGTTTCACTTCCAAACCCATTATTGTCACACTGATGTGCTACGTCAATATAGCCTGTTGGCCATACCAACCCAAGCGCCTGTACACACACACACACACACACACACACACACACACACACACACACACACACACACACACACACACACACACACACACACACACACACAGTATGTGTTGAGTATGGACCCTTAAACAGACAGGGGCAAGGGCAGGGGCATATGCCATGTCTCTCACCAAAACCAGCCCATACTCCAGTATCTAACCCCCACCAGCCCCCCTCCCTCCCTCCCTCTCTCCCTCTCTCCCTCCCTCCCGGTCCCTCCTTCCCCACACACACTCCTGTGATGTGTCGTTACACGCTCGGCTGCCTCCTCCTCCATGACAGACTGTTACTTCCTGGAGCGGAAACACATTTGATTGTTAACATCTGGGCCATTACAATTGCAAACTAGGTCTCTGTACATCAATCAGGAAGTGGTTTCAAAACAAAGAGACCGTCCTCCAATCAATCTATTGGGAAGCGGGGGCATTACATGCTCCTGTAATCCCGGCTAATTAGCGGGATAATGGGAATGAGATTTATGAATCTGCTGAGGAGAGCGGAGGTGCGAGGGGCGCGCTGAAATTAGCAGGGTTGCAGCACGCCAGAGCTGCAATAATAAGGTGGATGAGCTTTTTTTCGTTTTGTGTTGTTGTGTTGTGGTGTTTTTTTCCGTAAGAACTTCTTGCTGTCTCTCTCTCTCTCTCTCTCTCTCTCTCTCTCTCTCTCTCTCTCTCTCTCTCTCTCTCTCTCTCTCTCTCTCTCTCTCTCTCTCTCTCTCTCTGCTCGTCCATCTCTCTTTCTGGGTCTCCTCCATCAGGTACTTCAAGATGGCGGCGCGTTCGCACGCGAGGCTGGGAGAGCTCCCGACGTTGGTGCTTTTTAGCGTTTTTAAGTACATTTGTATGTACATTTTTATTTTAGTACTTATAGGGAACTGTTGTGTAAATAGTACCTACAGCAGACTAGACTTACTAGAAGTTGGTGCGCAAAACGAGAAGACAGTAACAGCGGAGTTCCTGAAACAGCAAAGGATCCCACACGATATCGCTCGGTCACCGGGAGAACAATGGTACACAATCCCGACCCTGAGACGCAAACGACGGCGTCGGGACCGTAAGCAACACCGAGGCCGCAGGGGAGGCCTGCTAGCTAGGCTAAGGAGATGCCCGGACAAGCCAGCTTTGCCGAGTATATTCCTCTCCAACGTAAGATCCCTAGCTAACAAGATGGACGAACTGAGACTGCAGGTTGCTTCCAACAACACCGTGGGGGATAGCTGTGTGATTATTCTCACAGAAACCTGGCTCAACGCTTCCATTATTGACTCTGCGGTCGCGTTACAAGGCCGCACTTTACACCGTGCAGACCGGACATTGCTTAGTGAGAAGACGCGCGGAGGCGGCCTGATCATATCTACGAAGGACAGCTGGTGCTTAAACACAAAAACTGTAAGTAGCCACTGCTCCCCAGACCTGGAATACTTGACTGTTAAATGCCGACCCACATACCTCCCGAGGGAATTCAACGCGGTGTACATAACAGCTGTTTACATTGCACCAAGCGCAGATGCTAGCTTAGCATTAGCGCGGCTACATGACGTCATCAGTGGTGGACAGAGCGCAGATCCTCAAGCAGTACACATCATCGCGGGGGATTTCAATCATGCTGACCTGAAGGTAGTACTACCCAAGTTCTATCAGCATGTTAAATGTGCAACAAGAGGAGATAACACACTGGACAAGATATACACCAACATCAAGCTTGCTAGGCTAGACCGCTAGCTCATCTAGGCATGTCTGACCATGTGTCCATCCTCCTGATCCCAGCCTACACTCCCATGAGGAAAAGTGCTCCCATCACCACTAAGACTGTCAGAACCTGGCCAGCAGGGTCCGCCCCACTGCAGATCTGCCTGAATGACACCTCATGGCAGGAATATGAGCGTGCTGAAGGCGGTGGACCCCAGAAAAGCCTCAGGGCCGGATGGCGTCCTGGGACGGGTGCTGAGGGACTGCGCCGACCAGCTGGCCGGGGTTTTCACCAACATCTTCAACCAGTCCCTGTCCCAGGCCACCATCCCACCCTGCCTGAAAACCTCAACAATCATCCCAGTCCCGAAGAAAAGCACGGTGAGCTGCCTAAACGACTACCGCCCGGTGGCACTCACACCAATCATCATGAAGTGCTTCGAGAAACGGGTCCGGGCCCACATAGTCACACGCCTCCCGCCCAACCTGGATCCATACCAGTTCGCCTACAGAGCCTACAGGTCCACAGAGGACGCCATCGCGACGACTCTCCACTCCACTCTATCCCACCTGGAGAGGGGGAACAGCTACGCGAGACTGCTCTTTGTGGACTTCAGCTCTGCCTTCAACACCATCCTTCCAGACAGGCTAGTGACCAAACTACTAGACCTGGGACTATCACACTCCATCTGTGCATGGATCAAGGACTTCCTGTCTGACCGCCCCCAGAGGGTGCGGGTGGGCTCCCACACCTCCACAGCCCTCAGACTCAGCACTGGGTCCCCCCAGGGCTGCGTGCTAAGCCCCATCCTCTACAACCTCTACACCTACGACTTCACCCCCGTCCACCCCAGCAACTCCATCATAAAGTTTGCAGACGACACCACCGTGGTGGGCTGCATCTCGGGGGGGGACGAGGCGGCGTACAGGGATGAGGTGGAGCAGCTGAGCAAGCTGTGCAAGGTTAACAACCTGCTGCTGAACCAGTCAGACCCAGGAAATCATCGTGGACTTCAGGAGGAAAAAATCTGAGGTCCAGCCCCTGCTCGTCGATGGAGGGAGCGTGGAGAGAGTCTCAACCCTCCGATTCCTGGGGGTGCACATTCAGGATGACCTGTCCTGGAAGACCAACACAGCAGCCATCATCAAGAAGGCACAACAGCGGCTCTACTTCCTGAGAGTCCTCAGGAAATACCACCTCAAACAGGAGCTGCTTGTGACCTTCTACCGCTGCACAGTGGAGAGCATCCTCACCTACTGCATCTGCGTGTGGTTCTCCAGCTGCACAGCCGCAGAGATGAAAGCGCTACAGAGAGTCGTGAGATCGGCCCAGAAGATCATCGGCGCCCCCCTCCCCTCTCTGGAAGAGCTGTACAACACACGCTGCCTCAGGAAGGCCTCCAAGATCTCCAGAGACCCATCCCACCCTGGGAACGAACACTTTGTTCGGCTGCCCTCGGGCAGGCGGTTCAGGACCATGTCCGCAAGGACAAATAGACTGAAGCTCAGCTTCTACCCTAGGGCCATTCAGGCCCTGAACACAGCAAAGACCTAGGTTCTAGGCCCTGGACAATCTAGACAATTTGATGGCAGCTACTAGATTGTAATCAAGTGCAATACTGAAAAACAACTGTGAACATTTCAAACCTGCAAACTGCGACACTTTAAATGAATGTGCAATAATACTATGTGCAATATGACAACCCTCGTGCACATAAGGTTCAGAGATAGGAAATGTTAGGATATTTATAGCATAGCATAGAGTACAGCACAGTGTTATATTTGTATAGTGGATAGTGTACATAGCCTTTATTTATGTAAACCAGCTCTTTTCCCTTCTTGTTTTTAGTATTTTTTTCCTAGCACCAGGGGAGCCCCCCCCCTCACAAATTTCATTGTATGGTACCTGTACTATATTAATGACAATAAAGACCATTCATTCATTCATTCATTCATTCATTCATTCATGTGACCCAGACCACAACTGGCTGGCAGAGCTCTGTTCACTACACTCACGTCAAGTTGCTGTCGAAGAATGAAGACGGCCGAGAAAGACAGCTTGAGAGCGTTTCCTGTGGAGGTGGATTGTCTAAGACATCTGTCATTATAGTGTAATGTCCCGTTGTCAGGAATGCCATTTAGCAGAGACTTTTATCCAAAGCTACTTACATTGCAGTGAGTGTATACATTTGTCAGTATATAGGGTCCCGGTGGGAATCGAACCCACAACCTAAGTATTGTTAGCACACAATGCTCTCCCAACTGAGCCACAGAGGACCATGGGTCTCCTTTTCTCAGTCCTGTTCATTGTTCTGCAACAGCTACAAGCAGAGAACAACCATACACCTACTATGGGTATGAATGAATGAATGAATGGTCTTTATGGGTAGTAATGGGTAGTGGTGGCCTAGTGAACAGTGCGTTGGACTGGTGATCAGAAGGTCATGAGTTCAAATCCCACCTGGGAACACCGCCACTAGTATCCCCTTGAGTAAGGCACTTAGCCCTGAGTCACCCCAAGTGATCTCTAATTGTAAGTCGCTTTGGATAAAAGCGTCTGCTAAATGGCTACATGTCCCTCCTGAGACATCTACTACCCCCCTGTACTGTTTCTCCTGAGACATCTACTACCCCCCTGTACTGTCCCTCCTGAGACATCTACTAGCCCCCTGTACTGTTTCTCCTGAGACATCTACTACCCCCCTGTACTGTTTCTCCTGAGACATCTACTACCCCCCTGTACAATTTCTCCTGAGACATCTGCTACCCCCCTGTACTGTTTCTCCTGAGACATCTACTACCCCCCTGTACTGTTTCTCCTGAGACATCTACTACCCCCCTGTACTGTTTCTCCTGAGACATCTACTACCCCCCTGTACTGTTTCTCCTGAGACATCTACTACCCCCCTGTACAATTTCTCCTGAGACATCTGCTACCCCCCTGTACTGTTTCTCCTGAGACATCTACTACCCCCCTGTACTGTTTCTCCTGAGACATCTACTACCCCCCTGTACTGTTCCTCCTGAGACATCTACTACCCCCCTGTACTGTTCCTCCTGAGACATCTACTACCCCCCTGTACTGTTCCTCCTGTGTCTTTAAGTACAAATGTTTCTCCTGTGCTTCTAGCATGACGACCAAGGCCCCAGGCCTGAGCAGCATAGATAAAGTGTTCCTGCTATGACTGGTGGATAGACGATTCACTTACTTAGTCAAATGTATTGATTGAAAGTCGCTTTGGAATAAGGCGTCTGCTAAATGCCAAAAAATGTCAAATGTAAATGGTTCAAATGTACTCCCTAACCTAGTCTATTGACATGGCTGTGGAGGCAGTGGGCGGCTCTGGGCTGTGTTAACGATGAGCTGGAGGGACCAGTGAGTTGGGGGGGTGAGGACCAGTGCCATATGGTGCTTTCTCAGATGGGTAAACAGATGAAGAGAGCCCCAGTCACAACCTCCATGATCACAGGCTTTGTGTTTTATCCTTCCCTTTCCACCAGGTGGGACAGAGGCCATTACACCTCCCTCCAGCCTCATCATCTGCTGCTTCAGCTTTAGCATGGAAAGGAGAGAGAGAGAGAGATTGGACCTCGCCATCCACCATGCAGGGAGGGGTTGTGTAAGTCACAGTATCAACAGCTAGTAACACTATAGAACATGAACCTTACAAATAGGTTGTTATTTTTTTACCTCAGAATGATAGCTGATAGATCCTGACACAAATTGACAGTAGTGCTGCTGAGATGAAAGTGGTGTGGCTTGCCTCTGTGAACTCACCCTCCTCTCACAGCGAGAGTGTGTACAAAATGTCAGAGAGAGCGTGAGTGTGAGGGAGTGTGTGTGTGTGTGTGTGTGTATGAGTGAGGGAGAGTATGAGTGAGGGAGTGTGTGAGTGTGTGATGTGTGAATGAGGCAGTGTATGAGTGAGGGAGTGTATGAGAGAGAGTGTGTAAGAGAGTGTATGAATGAGGGAGTGTGTGAGAGAGAGAGTGTATGAGTGAGGGATGAGAGAGAGAGGGATAGAGAGAAAGGGAGTGTGAGAGAGAAAGGGAGTGTGAGAGAGTGTATGAGGGAGAGAGAGTGTGAGTGTGTGTGATGTGTGAGAGAGAGAGTGTATGAGTGAGGGAGTGTGTGAGAGGGAGAGTGAATGAGTAAGGGAGTGTGTGAGAGAGAGAGAGAGAGAGAGAGAGAGAGAGAGAGAGAGAGAGAGAGAGAGAGAGAGTGTATGAGTGAGGGAGTGTGTGTGTGTGATGATGTGTGTGAGTGAGAGAGCCTTCGCCCCCGGTTGCCACCCTACAAGCTGCCCTCCCTCCCCTGCGGCCAGCGAGCCCCGACCTTGCCTTGTGGCGGGGGACATCTCCTATTAAAGAAGAGCGTTCTGATAAGGCCATTTCTTTTCCTTCAGCATCTCTTTAATGTCATCCCTGAAATATGAAGTCATTAGGCGATATTAAAACAGTGCTGACAAACTAATTAACAGAAGACATTATACGGGATGGGCTCGATTAATCCGCTTTAATTGCTCTTTTAAATGGGGGGCTCCAATTAAAATTAATAAAGATTTACCGGCGATCACACAAAACCACGGCTGAGGAGTGGCAGTCTGAAGGGCAGCCTAAAGTCAGCCTCCCTCTGTTCTCAACTTTCACTCCCCGTGCTCCCCGTGTGCCCTCGCGACGCGGAGCTGCCAAAAAAAGAGCCCCGTATCTGGGAGGCAGAAACGGAAGATTAAACAGAGGAGGAACTGTCCCAGGGCCACCGCTTGGCTCCTATCGCCTCCCCGCCTCTCCCTTTGTGCTCCCTCCAAGGCTTTTGTCTTCCACACAACCAGCCGGGGGCAAAGATATGCGCAAAGTGTTTCATTGATATCAAAGCAAGCAGTGGCGGTAGCTACACAGGGCACATTATTTATCCAGAGTGTTATTGGGTGTTAGCGTTTTAGCGTCGCTAATACACCGTGAAATCGAGTGATATGAAGGGATATACAGTAGTAGTAGCTGCAAAACATTGTTCAGGCGAAGATGATGCTGTTGAGAGAACATACACGAAACAAGTTTACATCAACACTTCTTATTGGTTAAGGCACAGATCAAACAACATTTAGAAAGAATCCTCTTAAATTACACAAAAATGTTTTTTCAATATCTATATAAAAAATACAGTGTTGAAACAGCGACAAGGGCATCCCCGTGTGGAGATGTTTAACAACTACACACATGTGGGAATCAGAATGTTTGGTAATAGATGTGGATATCATATTGGACATATTGTACTGTATGCACACTTGCACATAAAAATGAACAAATATGACAGGCCATTCCTTTCTAATATTAATGAGAGGGATCTGACTACCAGCTATAGTAAACGTACACGCTCTGTAGTTTACCTCAGTAATCCACTAGATGGCACTGTTTCTCTACTCAATGATCCATTTCCATCCCTACAGTATGCATCTGTAGGGCTATGGGAATGAGCTAGGCTTTTCTCAACTTGCTCAAACATGTCGAGCAATTCCTATTGTATTCCCAGTATCTGATTTTGGTGAGTCCCCCCCACAACATACAAGTGTCCATGAACATGGGCTGAATAATCTCAATATGATGGACCTACACATATACTATATATAAGGGGTGTTGTGTTTTCTCTGACAATTGCCACAAAAAAATCCTTCATTCAAGTGTGTAGATTATTTTACATTTAGAATTGTCTTAACTATGTAATCAGAACTTGTTCCACAAACTGTTGCATTGTGGACTGGGAGCTACAGTATTGTAGCCTGCACCCTGAGGCTGCTGAACATTTGAGACAATTGACTTTGTTTTCTTTCATCACATGAGACAATTATTACATGTCTTGTATTGGAAATGTCATAACAAATTAATTTGAATGAAGCACTTAGGTGGCGTTTTTAATTTAATTGAAATTTTTTAATCAATTTACGGAAGAAGATTGATTCAATCTAATTGAAAAGAAATGTCTATTAAATGATTACCAAGGTTCGCGTTCTCCTGTAACTCCTCATAGCCAAACTAATGTTTTAATTTCTTTAATGTTATCATTTCAGATGTAATTGGTGCTTCACAGGCTTTTCAATTAAACGTTTGTTTTTGTGCCGTGCCATAATGATTTAACACATTAACATGAAACATTCTACTTTGATGAAGTCCTTCTAGTCTCATCTTTTATGCCGACACCTTTTGGAGTGTGTTTGTCTTTCTATTCCTTGATGTTTATAAAAGGTTATACTGTAGTGACTGAGGCTGGGGCCTTCAGGCACTGGGGAAGACAACTATGCAATGTTTATCCAAGTAGTGACATCCTTATGACAACCTTACATCCTTATACTCATACATCCTTATACTCATACAACCTTATACTCATGCACGTTTTACAAAAGTGTCTTGTTTATAATCCAAACAACATGGATTTTCGGGTGCTTCTTTCTGCTTTTGTTTTCACTACATGCTTATATTTATATACCAACAAATATATTGGGAATCAAAATGTGCTTGCAATGTCTGCAACTGGTCTGACATTGTCAGGTTTGCATTGAGCCAGCTGCACTCCTCTGTGCCAGAGAGCATGGAGAGGAGAGAGAGGGGCCAGTGTGATAGTTGTGGTGTCACGTGTGTGTATGTGTGTATGTGTGTATGTGTGTGTGTGTGTGTGTGTATGTGTGTATGTGTGTATGTGTGTGTGTGTGTGTGTGTGTGTGGTGTGCACGCATGTGTGAGTGTGTGTGTGTGTGTGTGTGTGTGCGCGGGCGCACTCACGTGCGTGTGTTTGTGCGAGTGTGTGTTTGTGAAGTGATTAACACGCTTTCAGCGGGTGCCTGGAAGAAAAAGTCAACGGGTTTGTGGAATTTTGCTTTGGTGGCACAACTCCTGATATGAGGTCACATCGGGCATTAGTCATTAGGAGGGAATGCATTGTGTCTCTTTTTAAGACATGGCAGTTGTTCGCATCCGCGCTGGCCACACAATGAATGCAGGCCTTAGAAAGTCGACTTGAATTGGCTTCACTGAACAATGTGAGCAGCATAGTTTGTAGGACTTTTACCAGCTGTCTGTATGGGCTGGATTAGAGGCACCTTAGTGGCCTTAGGGGCAAAAACTATTATCACTGGGGGTGTCACAAGCATTTGTAGTGAGTCTAAAAAAAGAAACACTCTCCCGAAATGTTTGTTGATGCAAATGAATTAGTGAGATAATAATATGAGCTGCTATAAAACAAAATGATTATTCTCATAGTAAAAAAACAACACACTCACAGTCTTGTATAGTTAAGTGCCGCTTTATTATATCAATTAACCACTCAAAATATGGTGTCTATGGAAATTCAGTGACATGTTGACAATAGGCACAAAACTAATATCTAAAAGTAAAATAATACTGATCACAATGAAGTTCTTCAGTTGTAATATTTTCACAAGTTAACATGCTGTCAGGTAAAATATTTGAGCTGTCATATAATCTGAAAGTATCTACAGTAAATGTAATTGTAGCATATTTACATTTACACAAACCACTTTCTGAAAGAAAAAAAATCACTTTGGGAATTAGCACAGTGTAGTACACAATCAATCTTTCACCCACTTAGAAAAACAATACAATCATCCAAAAATGGAAATAAAAATGTCAAATATATATAAAACAAACAAATGTTTTCAACATCTGAAGCTGTTCACCATACCTACTGTAGCAAGTGCCCATCTATTCAAACAAATATCAGCAATTATTCTTACCTTTCTTTTCTACTGTACAAACATGCAAATATTGTATTTTCATAATTAAAAAAGAACCTCTCTAATGTGCAGTGGAAATTCAATGTAAAAACTGAGATACAACAAACAAAACCTGAAATAAAAATTAAAGTCCCCTGTTATAAAAAGAAAAAGATGATTGTACCTTTAGCTCAAAAGAGAGAGCTCAAACGATGCCAA
This sequence comes from Nansenia antarctica, assembly GCF_963989245.1. Taxonomy (NCBI): domain Eukaryota; kingdom Metazoa; phylum Chordata; class Actinopteri; order Argentiniformes; family Microstomatidae; genus Nansenia; species Nansenia antarctica. The sequence goes on along the minus strand of NC_137674.1, from coordinate 33,279,781 downwards.
GCGATGTTGACATGAGACATTTATCTATTTATAACACTGACGTGGGTAATGTTTTATGTACAACATAATGTATTTGTCCAGGATTATCTTAAAATCCCCTCTCACTTGAACATGAAATGCAAATTCATTGGCAACGTGTTAGAATCAACACTTATTGTCATCCTATGACAGTGAAATGTCCTTCCTCCCTCGGCCGCGGCTGCTTGCTGTGTCTATAAGCAGGTAGATGATTTGAACTCGTCAGGGACATCACTGTCCAGTTTACAGATAACCTTGTATATGGCCTTTTTCCACGAGGGGTCAGAATCTTTGGCTGTTGAGATTGCGTTGAAAAACTCCTGTAGGGTGATTTCAGCAACCTCAAGGAATCTGTCGGGAACCTGTTTGTAGAAGAATAATATACGTACAGTCAATTTAAGGATAAACAGCCTATATGGACTTTAAAGTTGTGACACATCACCACAGTGGACGGTGAATCGCTTTAGATCCCTCTCTAGTACACGGTTCTCTAAACCAACACTCAAACCCACAACTTATAACCAACGAACACAACCCTGAACATCTCTCAACTTCAAAGCAGACTTTCTACCTTCTCCACTTTGTTTTCTCTGAAAACACCGAAAGCAAATAAAACGTCCGAATATTTAGCTGTCGGTGACGGAAGCTAGGCTCTTTGATTCTCTAGGCTTGTTGCCTTGTAGCCTAACATGTAGGGAAGCGTAGCACTATGCCCTCCCAGGAATTTCACCCAGCGCTCCCAACACCGGCCATCAGATGGAGGGAGGGAGGCGAGAGGCGGGAGGCGCGGGGTGGATGCTGAGAGAGAGGAGGAGGAGGAGGGAGGGAGGGAGGAGGACTACCCGGTTGGTGCCATTATTTCCCATAGACCCATAGTTTAACAGAACAGTTGTTGGCATAAACGTATTTTTCTTTCCCCCTCATCCTCCCGACACAAAAGCATCCCCTGGGAAAGGAATGTCTTGGTCCTAAGGTAAAGAAAACGTTCTCGTTCTCATTCCCACCGAACAGCCCTTCTCCCTCGGAATTCACAGCGTCTTTCTCAGCATTCCGCATCAGTAGCAATCTGAGCCCCGCTCAGGCGTGCTGGTCCTCTAATCCCCAGTTGTTTTAGTGGGATTCTGCGGCTTCCTCTTCCCACAGTTTCTATAAAGCGTCGCTCTGGAGTTTAGATAATGGGGCTGGAAAGGGCTGGTGGTGGTGGTGGTTTGCAGCCACAGGTGCAGAAGTGACATACCGGGTCAGGGCAAGGACAGGACACACCAGTCATACGGGACTGGACCGCGAGTCCACTGAGGTGTGAGAAGGAGAGCTGAGTGGGCTGAATTGTCGGACAGGGGGACAACTCACCTATGGTCAACTGACGAGTTGACTCTCTAGACGACTAGCAACGACTAGAGAATAGTCACCACAATTGACCAGTACTTACTAGATAAGAGTAGTCAGTCACCACATTGACCTACGCGCTTTCTGTCACGTCATTCACGTCATGACTCACTCTGAAATGACTCACATTAGACAAAAAGAGATCCCCATCAAATCTGTACGATTATGTGGGGCGTTGCATGTCACACACCTGCATGTCATCCCTTCTCTCTCACCCATCCTTCCTGTCATATCTCTACTATCTCTATCACAATAAAAAGAAAAATATGAGTGGGACTGCCCCACTCAGAAAAAATAACAAAAAAAGAATTATTAGCCGGATCTTAACTTCTACTTAGTAGTCAAATCTAACTGAGGAAGTCGTTGTTGTTGTTTTTACCTGGAAGTCGTTAGCCTTGTTGTAGTGCATGTTCAGGGCTCGGAACAGCTCCGAGTCTCTGTTGACGGACATGTCCTTGACGTCGTTGACGCCGTCCACGATGGCCTGGCGGGCAAACTTCTCCATCTGGATGTAGTAGAACTCGCGGAAGTTGCTGAACCACTTGATGAGCTGGGAGGTGATGCAGCGGTTGAACTGGAGATGAAAGGGAGGAGACATGGTACTGTGTAAACGGTGTGATACTGTCATATTCAAACTGTCTTTATCGTCCAGATAATTAGGGTTTAACTTGATGTTCAACCGATGAAAAACTGTCGATCAAACTGTTGTTTTTTTTTCAGCTTCGATTTTCTAATTTAATCTGGAATACACGTGTTAGTTTGTTTTTTTCTCGTTTTTACTATCTACCCCTTCCACTAAGTCAGCGGTTCCCAAACTTTTTCAATCAGGCCCCCCTTGGGTAATTGGAAATATTTTCGAGCCCCCCCTAACCCGGTCCCCACCTAGATTGATATAATTAATTGTATAAAGTTGTACAAACATTACATTTTCTCTTCTAATAATAACAAGACACATATATCCAACTATAGTTTTATATTTTATTATGGGTTGAAAAGGAACATAAGTGCTTGGCAAATGATCCTGTGCCACTGAAATATTCAACATATCAACATTAACTAATTTCTACTGCATCACTATTCTTACTCCTCACATTCCTATCACAATTACGATCAATGACTTGTGTGTGCTTGCTTTGCCTTGCAAATCTTCTCAAAGCGGGGTTGTTGTTTTGAGACTGCCACTCTCAGTTCATTCTCAATGTTCAACTTCGACCTGTATTTGCTTTTGATAGCAGCAACAGCAGAAAAGCCTATCTCACACAGGTACGATGTTGCAAAAGGCAGCAGTATTCCCACAGTTTTTATTTTTTTTATTATTATTTCTTTATTTCTGTGCCCCCCCTGCAGTACCCCCGCGCCCCACTAGGGGGGCGCGCCCCACAGTTTGGGAAACGCTGCACTAAGTGATTAAAAAAAAAACACGTTCAGTAGTGTACGCAGTACGGGGCTCGTAATGGTCCGTCATCTCATTCAAACGTTAATTGCTCTGTTCTTTTCCCACCAACTTTTTTACTGAATAAAAAAACATCTGTCAAAGCCGTGTGTTTCTAAACTCAGTCTTGACATTAGCCTTGTTATTCTATCTCTTCATCCAGAAGGACCAGAAAAAAACGCCCAAGGGCTGGGCAGGCATCAAAGACGCTTCTTTTCTCTGGTGTTATCGGTGAGAAAGCGGCCGCGTAAGGACAGAAGGAAGCTTCCCACTCAGTGAACTCGGGGATGATAGGATGGAATCAGACACCGGGATTAGAACCCCCTTTTGTTCATTGCCACTTCCCACCAGAGGGTCGTGGGCAAGGAGGAGAGACCCAGGGCAGGCTGTAGTAGGGCTGTGGGGCTACAGGGGGCTGCAGCCTCCCCACCCAACACCCGACCCCCCCCCCCCCCCCTCCCTCCCATCCCCTGACCCTGGAGGTCAGCCCAGCCAGGAGGCTGGGGGCCCCCTGACCCAGACCGGCTCCAACAGGACCAGAGGGCCAGGGAGGGCTGGGTGGTAAGAGGCAGAGAGCAGACCAGGGCACACACACTGTAGACAGGATGCTGTGGTTACTGGTTAGGGCCTAGCGCTCATAGCTCGTAGCTCGTAGCTCATAGCGGTGGCCTGCTGCCTGCAGCTCTTCCACATGTGCGAAACCTACTGGGTGTTGACACCCAATAGCCGTGCCTTTACCGCAGAGAGTCTTTTGTCACTCCATTTGCTGACTGGAGTGGCTTTTTAAAGAAAGAATGCCCCTCTATCTCCCTATGCCCCAGGACATGCTACTGGCTTAGCAGCTTTGTTTCCATAAACCCTGTGTTCCTTTGTTTTCTCTCCTCCGACTCACTGCTGATTCTGTCCTAATAACACACCAACAAGTTGAGGTAAATACCGTCCGTGTGCGGGTGAATATAGGACATACGATCATTACATTTTTCTACTGACACGCCTCTGTACATGCCTCTGTGTTATTAGTGAGTATTGTGATAGCCTTACCTTGACATCGGGGAAGAAGGTTTTCAGCACGTTTGAGCTGGGGTAGCGTGTGTAGAAGAACATGAGCTTGGCCTTCTTCAGATGGTTGGGGGTTAGACCCTCCTGGATGTGTGAGTGTTAAGGTCGCTAAAAAACATCCGTCAATCACAATATAATTCACACAGGCTTTGGGCTGAAAGTGCTAATACAAAGTGCTAATAGACTGGAATTATTGTGTCGCCTCAATCTCTACTTCAACTGAATTACATTAAAGAAAAGCTCTGCGGTTACACAAAAGGCAATAATGACCCTAACATATGCTTATTGGCAAAACAGCTTTCTGAATTAGATTAGGCGTTCTAATTAAGACCGCAGCTTTTGGCAGTGGAGATGGATTTGTTTTGTGCTTTGGGTCAGGGCAAGGACAGAACACACAAAGTGCTTTTTTTCCCCAGTGTCGATTTCGTCTTATAATTACAAGAAAATTACTAGATTGAGAGGAATTATTCAATTAGTATATATATATATATTATTTTTTTTTTTTTTTTTACATAAACCTATCCCGAATCTCTAGTTTTTCTTTCTTCTTTTTTTTTTTTGGGGGGGGGGGGGGTGTTTGTTCTGTGCAATGGTAGACCTGTCTGTAGTAGATTTCTCTCTTGTTTCTCACAACCACGCCTACGGTAATATTTCCTTATCAGGTCAGAGCACACCATACATTTATTAGGGAATCCTACCTTTGAAATAAGGAAGTCGGACTGAAAGATTGATGAGGAATTGTTCAAAGAGAAGCACACAGCTCTTTGCACAGTAAAGATAAAGCACATCCTGAGACAGAGCTGATAATATTCTCCTCCAGATCCTTATAATGAATAACCAACAGCACTGACCACTTCTGACTATTCCTAAGATCTAAGATCTTCTCACAGCTTTGAGTACATCTTACGAAAAAGGAAATGTTATGCCTTACATTGCCAATGTACCAGTAACGTAATCTAAATCAACAACTTGCTATTAGATTATTTAAAACACGTTTTTTTTGTCTGTATGTTGTGATTATCTTTGAATTATTATGTATTAATGTATATAATATATAAAAATAAAATAAAGTGTTCTGATAGATGTATCCACTCTATGTTTTCAAGTGTTGCCACTTCTGGGTTTCATAGGCACTCAGCCTTGGCCTTTTAGGTGCACCCCATCACACTGATGATAGAGAAATATATTCTGTACCTTTTCAAGTCTGAAAAAACACAGTTTCCTGGACAGAAACTGATGCTTTCTCCTTCCTTTGAAAAATTGGCTTTTGTTCCTGACATTTCTTATCAAAGCTGTGTATTCCTTTTTATTCGTCTTTTTCTGAACTTAAAGTCATTACCCTGCTCAGATTAAAGAAGATGCTATATAATTTTCTTGGGGGTTAGCCAGATCAAAGAAAAAATTCTCCTTGAAGTCTGTTTTTACAGGATCTACTCATGCTGCAATGAACCCTCGACAAGTCATTGTTCAACTGGGGGAAGGCAGAAACACAGGTGGTTTGTATAAGCTACTGGCTCTATCTACGGCTATGGTAAATATCAGAACAAAATATTACTATAAAAGAATAGATGTACAGTTAACTATTTCATTAATCCATCACTTAGAAGGAAATTCTACATTACCCTGCATTACTCTACAATATGGATTATTCTACAACTACAACTCCACACACATACATAAATAGATTCATCACCATTAGTAAAAGGATATATTGAGAGACATGTAGGAGTTCCTCTCTATCTAAGGCTATGGTAAATATCATAACAAAATATTACTATCAAAGAATAGATGTAGCCTACAGTTAACTATTTCATGAATCCATCACTAGAAGGACATTCTACATTACCCTGCATTACTCTATATTATAACATGTCATATTCTACTACAACTACAACTCCACACATAAATAGATTCATCACCACAGTAAAAGGATATATTGAGAGACATGTAGGAGTTCCTCTCCGCCATGCTCTGCAGGTCCCCGCACTCCATCTTGACGTGGGGGAGACACAGGCTGTCCACCGTCACAGGCCCCAGGGACGTGGCACGGGGGTGGTGGCCCAGGTGGCTGGACGTCACCTTGGACCTCATGGCGATGGCGTCCCAGGGCAGCTCCACCGAGTCCGGGGAGGTCCGGTCCATGGAGGGGGGCATGCAGGAGAGGCCCCCGAAGTTAGTGTGGGGCCCGTACTTCAGGAGGTGCTCCAGGATCTGGCTGTCGTGCAGCGGCGTGCTGTAGTTGAACTGGAAGGGTGACTGGTGTAGCGGGTAGGGCCTCTTCACGGTCGGGGTGACTGAGCTCAGCTGGCTCAGGGGGGGCTTGCGGACCACCAGGGACAGGGCCTCCGTCTGGTCCTCCGGGCTTCGGGCCTCGGAGCTCTCGTAGTACTCCAGGGACCTGGGTTTAGTGACAGCCTCTTCACCGTGGCCGGACTGCTGCTCCTGGGGACAGGCGACCTGGGTCTTCCTGTCAGAGCCCCCCCCCAGCGCGGCGGCGGCGACGTGTTCCGGGGTGTGACACATGCGCTGCTGCTGAGGAGACTGCGGGCCGTGCGGCCCCCCCAGCGCGGACGATGACGAGAGCTTCTTAAACACCATGTCCACGCTCTCGCTCACGGCTTTGGACAGCTCGTGTTTCAGCGTCTCCTGGAGGTTCTTGCCTTCCTTCTGGTGCTGCGCCGCCAGATAACCGCCGCCGCCGGCGTCCGCCTTCACTCTGTCGCTGTTACAGTCCTGCCCTTTGACCTTTCTGTCGAACAACTCCCGGTCCTCGTGGTTCATATGCAGCATGTAGCTGCCCCCGGATGACGACTCTTTGTTTTGAGTCGTCGTGTCGTCGCGTTCCGCGGCGCTAGCTGTCTCGTCTCGGTCCTCCTGCTCGGCGGCGTCCCGGTTGTAAACCTGCAGGAACTTCTCTTGCAGCTGCCGCAGCAGCCTCTGCATGCTCTGCAGCTGCTCCTTCAGCTTATGGCACTCCTCATCCTTACTGCCGCCACCACCGCCGCTGCTGCTGTTACCACCGCCACCGCCACCACCACCACCACCACCACCACCGCCTCCACCACCACCTCTGCTAGCTACGTTAGCGCCCAGGCTGTGCTCCTGATGCTGGGGGAGCCTCTGTTTGCGTTTGTTCTCCCTGTAGGCCTCTCTGGCCTCCCTGGTGTCTGACTCAGCCTTCTCACTGTCCCCGTGGAGCCGGCTGTTGGGAGAGCCCGCCATGCCTCTGATTATGTTCTCCACACGGGCGCGCTTGGCCTGGAGGTGGTCACTCAGGGGGCCCCTGTCCCTGTCCCTGTCCCCCTCTGGGCTCGCCCCCGTCGAGAGGTGACTGCCTGGGGACACCAGCTCAGACGTGCTGTCCTTAGAGGACACGCTGCTCTGGTCCTCCTGGCTGGAGTCGGCCATGGTGGAGCTGGACACGGCTGACGCCGGTAGGTAGAAATGGCTTTCGTCCAGCGCCCTCTTGTTGTGGATGGTTTTCCGCAGGAGGTGAGAGATGATGGAGCCGTTGGAGTATGACGTTAGGGGCTCATCGTACATGTTCCTGCGGAAGCAGGGGATCATGAGCTCAGCTTTGTCATCCTCCAGACAGCCCTCGCTGGGGTTGTGCATGTTTTGGTCAGGGAGACTGAGGTTCATGCTCGCTAAGCAACCTATGTATTGCTGTCGTTGCAGTGAGTCAGAGAGAGGGCTGGACCACTGAGTACTCTGGAGATTTTAGTATCTGAAAAAGAAACGTTTCATATTCTATAAATGTGTTTTCAGTGTGGTACAGTAAGCCTTTACATCTGAGCATAGTGGAATATGGGATATGGTTATGTGCAGATTAAACAAATATAATAGCAACTACTGATGACTCTCCCTCTCTATTTTGGATACAGGTTCTGTGTTGAACTTTGCAACTGCCATTTAAATGACACCCAACATACAGTATATATTACATCTATAATGTCAACATACAGTATATATTACATCTATAATGTCAACATACAGTATATATTACATCTATAATGTCAACATACAGTATATATTACATCTATAATGTCAAAGTTGGAAACATTTTTACATTTGAGAAATTTAGCAGATACTTTTATCCAGAGCAACTTAAAATAAGTACATTTCTCTAAAAATTAAGTGAATCAACTATGAATACATCACAGTAATCGCAAGTCATCTTCTTTTACTATTTACACATACAGTACACTTGGGATGGGAGCTGATAGCAATGATGTTCGTTGCCCATAAGGTACAAGATTATATTTTCTAATAATACAGTTAAGATAGCCCCCGGGTAATGCTGTCATTTCATCGATAGAACTTGACATTTTCCATTTGATAATGACCTCTTCAGTTAACACGATTGTTATACATCTTCATGGAATGTCAAAGGAGCTGTTGCTCATTACATGAAGACCTGTAGATTTATGAGAGATATTCACAAGATATCAGAAACACCAGAGTGCACTCTTAGGTCTCCTTTCATCTTATGTTTGAAATTGATCGTCAATATGAATAATAAAAAGAATAACAGTTCTATACTCATGAAAGGCATTTTTAAATCAGAATATGAAAGAGAAATATTCTGGAAAAAAATACATAGTTGATCAATGTGTGTTATCAAAAGTGAAATACATGAATTAATCTTTTCATCTTTCAATTTCTTTAAATTGAATCAGTTGGGAAGTATTCTCTTTTAATGTTTGGACCATGTTCATATAAAAAAAAGTATCTAAATCTTCCTCTGGTTAAATCTTCCTCTGGTTAAATCTTCCACTATGCAGGCTTTCTAAATAGGTGAAATCTTGCTTCGATCTAATTTACCAACTAAAATGTATTCACCATTAATAATGCATTTACAAATGGCAGAGCTTACATTGTATACATGTTTCTTTTTTAAAAGTATGTCCTCATGTCCACACTCAGCAGAAAAACGGACAAAGTAACAATTCAAAGTCCAACATAAGTGCATTTAACTATGGCCAATAACATGTACTCTATTGTTATTTTGTACATTTGAGGGGAAAAAACATAAAACCACCAGATGTCAGAAGAATATGGGCTAATTACCAAAATATGGGCTCAGAGAAAACATTACAAAAGTGGGAATCTATACATTGTATCCAGAGAAGTCATTCATAAGCCTATTCCATATTCTACACTCTCATCCCACCTGCTACAGCACGCCGTTAATAATCTACATCTCTGGGTGCTCTATGACAATGACTTAACTGAGTCTACCGTTCATTGAAAGTTTGTAGATGGTATTAACATTTCTTTATTTGACTGAAATTACACTCTCATTCATTACTGATATTTCAGGCAAAAAAAATCTCTTGAGTAAACGCAAAAGCCTATGGTAAACCAAAATCCTACAAGTCCGACGCATAGCAAACCGTTGATTAATCATCTTTAGCCACATGATGATGAAATGACCCTCTTGATCACCAAATATAGACTGGCCAGAGAAACAACATCAACACAACAAGTATGCTGGTAAATGTTTGAAAAGAAATTATAACAAAACTAGCCATTGAAAATGTTGATACATAACAAACAAGGTAAACGAGCAAAAATGGTTTGATGACAAGTTGTGAAAAAGAAAGATCTATTACGGATTAGATATTTCAATTTGCCCAGAACCGGAATCTTTTTATAAATAAAAACAACTTGCAAAAAAAAAGATTTAGCATGACAATTCGTTATTACACAGATTTAGTTCTATTCAAAGTACAAATCTAAAGTGAACTAAATTATGATTCCACAGACTACAGATTTCCATCATTCTGTATGTTTATCAATCATCATAAAAACGTACCAATGAACCAATGGTTTATAGAAATAAAACCCGATAGGCCTAGCGAAATCTAACATTTACCTTTATGAATTCTATATCATTAGGGCAATAATACTAACAATAAGTGGTTTATTAGTTTTTTAATTCATAACTTATAGGCTATTTACTAGTATCGTCAAGATCGACAAGCGCACGTCCCAAAGTAACCAAATCCACCGCATGCAGACCTTACCTGTTGCGTTGAGAAGAGGATGGGTTCATACAGAGAGAGTGAATGAGTTGAGGAGCGCAGACGCGTCTGTCAATGCATCAGATAGAAGAGGCGTGGCTGAGGCTCAGAGAGAAAGTCGGGGAAACGGGGAAAAGTCAACTAGAATTGCGTAACTGACAGCAAAATCCCATCTTTGAAAAGCCTATGTGATGAGCTACTACTAATAGGCTATTTCATTATGGCTTAAAATAATTTTGGGGGGGAAATTATGGTTTGTTATTATGTTTTAAAATTCCTCTGCTAATCCATTTTGTTGTAACATTTAGTGTGGGAGGCCAGAGGTTTAATTTCATGTTTTTGAACATTCCACATTGACATGAAGCAAGAACATCAATTATGTTAAATGAATAAATAAACTAGAAGCTTTAGTAAAATCATTACTTCGCATATCTCTCTCTCTCTCTCTCTCTGCTTCCATCGCTTCATGAATAATTGATGCTCACACTAAAGTGGATCTTGTTTGGGATGGGATACCCTATGCGCGTTTGATTTAATTCGCCTATGTGCGTTTGTTTTAATGTTTTAACTCGCCCGGCGGCGCACTTGCTAGGCGAGGTTTTCGCTTGTTAATCAGTTAAAAGACGCCAATCCCGCCCAACCAGTGCACCAGGCAACATTAAAAATGAAACGAGTGCTCCTACTGACTCCCCTTTTAGTTCCACTTCCGCCCTCTTCCCTATCCACATCCCTCTCCACTTTCGCCCTCTTCCCTCTCCACTTCCGCCCTCTCTCCCTCTCCACTTCCGCCTTTAGCTTCTTCTTCGGCGACTTCATCTGTGTTTGACAGGAGATTCCCTCCCGAGGACAGGTCGCTGTCACTACAGCCCACCATGTTATCCCACTCTCGGTGTCTCACCCGGAATTTCGGCCGCTCTCTCTCAGCCATCCGTCAGGTAAGGCACACACATTGAAAACGTGATTTGTTCTCGAACCGAATGAAGCTAACTGGCTGCTGTTGTCAGGGTTACGCCGTTCGCCAGAGTGCACCGCCGGTGTGTGCAGTAGGCCCGGGTAGGGCCTGGCCAAGCCAAGGACAGAATGACACCTGCCTCCACCCTGCACCAAGGCGTCTGGTGCACACTGGCTTTAATGAAGTGTGTTGGTAGCTAATGCTTCCCATGCCAATGTGGTTGACACAACTGTAGGTGGTTAAATGGGAATAGAATAAGTGATCTACCTAGCTTGCCTTTTGGAAACAAATGGCATGTTAGCTAGCTTAGCTTTAGCTTAGTCTGCTGAGGTCATCTGGATAGCAAACTTGTTGTCGTTGCCTGTGTGTGTGTGTGTAAGCGCGTCTTGGCTTAAGTATACCACGAATAATGTGGTCTTCTGTATGTATGCACTTATGACCAGAGACAATGTTTAATGTTCCTTGTATGTACTTGTGTCATACATTAGCTATACACTACTACACACATCGTTCAAAATCAAATTCTACCAGACTGAACCCTGGTCTGTCCTAAAACGTTTTTAAATCAACATAAGGATGACCTTTGACATTCACTGATAAGAGAGCCCAGTCATTTCCACAGGGTCATATGTTTTTAAAGTGCACTTGCTGTGTGTTTGAATACATTCTGTCCATTTGACAACCACACCGATTGGACAACAGTGTATAGCCCCCCCCCCCCACCACCACCACCACCACCACCAACACCCTGTGACTACTGACCTTTGACATGTCTCAGCTGTCATGATCCTATGAATCCATCTTTGCCTTACTGATTCCTGCAAGACTTTTACAGTAGGCTACCAGTCAAAAGTTGGGGACAAGCTTTCCCATTGAATTGAATGGGAAAGTGTGTCGAAACTTCTGACTGGTGCTGTATGTATTTTATATAACATTGTTATGAAACTGTGTTGTATCTATGCCCTCTGAAGTTAGTTTTATTAGTAACCTATGTTGTGTAGGGGTGTAACGGATCACCTAACTCACGGATCGGATCGCGTCACGGTTTTTGAGTCACGGATCGGATCATTTTTCGGATCAACACAAAACATAAAAATAAAAATAAAAAGCTTTTTCCTCGAATTCTGTAAAAACACCACTTTTACTGTGTAAAACCCAACAACATTCAAGATGTCAAAACTGGTATATTATATGTGTGTGTATGTAATGTGTGTGTGTATATATATATATATATATATATATATATATATATATATATATATATATATATATATATACACATACATAACATATTCTACACTCAAACATTAGGCTACATATTAAACAGAAACACACATTCAACTTTAAATGATGCAGTACAGTGTTTCCTCCAGGAATTTTTACAATGGTGGCGGGTAGTGCTGAGCGCGCGCTCGCGATTTTTCCGCGTGCACGCGCATGAAACGCGCACGCGCGCTCAAAACAACGACGTAATTTCAGCCAAAACTCGAGGATGGCCCAAAAAAATAAAATGTTTTCCTGTACTTCTCCCGTGTGTCTCTTATTGTCTGTGTCTGCATGTTTTTCCAGCATGTAATTCCGTTGTCAATAAAAACAAAAACACTGATCTGACGTTTTTTTTCACAACGTTATTACTTGTCACTTTAAGCCCAGGAGGGAGTTAGCGATTAGCGATGTTTAGCTTAGCTTAGTTTAACAGAAGTATCTTCACTTTTAACATGACTTCCCGTGGTCGTAGAGGGCTGGTCGACGGCTTAAAATGACCGTGTAGACCTGTAGACCTTATCCAGCTATAGTCTTGTGTTTCTACCCCGGGCATAGCCGGTGTTATTCACGGACAAACACTCCTGTTAGAGTGGTTCTAGTACACTGGACATAGGTAACACATAGAGAGGCTTCTCCTCTCTCTCTCCATCCTACACTACACTACACTACGCATCCTATACTACACTACACTACGCTAGCTCGCGGTGTTCGGGTGACAGCCAGGGCGCGTTCGTAAATACGCTCTGGAAATCTGATCAGCACTCACGGAATGCCTCTTGTCCAATCAAATGACTTGGTCCCTTTATGACGTTGAACCCAGTGTGCGCTCCGGGGCTCTCAGAGCGAATTTACTAACGCAGCCTCAAGTTCAATACTCGCGACACACACGGACTGGTCCAGTTTCAGCGCTTGTGGGTGTGTCTAGCGCTGTGAAGGTCTGAAAAGCGGCCTAAATCTTTTTTTTTTTTTTTGGGTTGAGAAATCTGAATGGTGGCGGAGGAAATTCCATCGTGGCGGTCCGCCACGATGAAATGCATGTAGAGGAAACACTGCAGTAGGAGAGAGGGAGGAGGCACCTGGTTGCAGCAGTGAATCACTGGGCTCTTTAAAGCAGACAAAAAAACATGTTTTATGCCACTTTTAACTAAATAATAAAGTGAAACCTTACTTTAAACATGGTATGAAAAAATTGGCTACATTATCAGAAGTTGTCAAGCTGCCTTTTTCGTGCCTCCCATCAACACACCAGGGTGATGTCGCGGCAAATGTGTGACCATGCTCGTACGACTTTCTCGTTGCACAACGCTTAAACACCGTAACCTTTTTATCGACCACACTTCCAATGACACTGTCCGTCATTGTTATAATTGACAGAGAAGCCAAAGTGCTCCCATACATGGGATTTAAATGACGAGGGAGGCATTTCGAGTTCTTCTCTGTCGCCAACATTAGCAGCACTCGCCATCTTCTTCTTTTCGTCACGAAAGAAGTCATAAAGGGACCAAGTAATTTGATTGGACAAGAGGCGTTCCATGAATGCTGATCAGATTCCAGAGCGAATTTACGAACGCAGCCTTGTTGTTCTGGATTTTTTTTCCCATTATCAACCCATCATTGCGCTTTAGAGTAAAACAAAGCACGCAACTGTCGCGTCTATCTTTTCATGGCAACTCTACATTGTGATTTACAAGGGATATTAACTAATATTAAGTAATATTATTACTTGGTTACATTTTGCAATTGATCCGCGGTGCACATGCGTGCCGAACCGTGGGGGGCGATGTTCGCCTAATGTTTTGTAGTTGCAATATGTACATTACCTGAATTTACAGTTGTGTCTGTACTGATAAGAGGTTCTCTTTTGACAGGGGAACAATGTTTTAGCACGAAGGGCTGCATCAGGTGAGTGTGTTTGGAGATTGCATGCACCTATTTAGGAGGATTAAACGCCTCATCCTTTTTTCATTTGTTGAGTGTTTTGGGATTCGGCACTAGCAAGTGATTTACTCTTGTCATCTATCCTGTAGCACTCTCGGCTAGCCACAGTGTCGCTCTCAACAACCCAGTGTAAGTATTAGGCTAAATGTCATTTACCTTGTGTGATTTAATCAGAAAAATAATATAATCTTTACAGTCACTAAGTTCTTCTGTACAGTTGTTTTTTGTGATTACAATCATTAGGCCTAGATGCAGCATGTTTGAAGTCTTAGATGCCAGTGGTTTTAGTACCGATGTATTACGTGTATAAAAAAAAAAAAAATTCATCTTTAGGAAATGCAATGCCAGATCCAGCGTCTTCCAGATCCAGTACTTCAGGACATCTGTAGCCTGCAGTAAGTATCAGCCTGGACTCCTCTCCCCTTTATTTGACAACTTGAACATGAAGTCAATCACGTTTATATGAAGTCAACATTGTTTTGTGTTGTGTGTCTCTCTTCTAGGAAATGAAGTTCTTACAGTAAAGACGCCTGCTTTCGCTGAGTCGGTCACAGAAGGGGATGTGAGGTGGGAGAAAGGTAGGCGTCTTCTTCTGCTTGTCTGCGTTTGTTTACCTCATGTTCCTTCAGATGTTGGTTGCTGTTACATATTCCTCCGTCAAGCTTGGGCCACAGCAGACACCTCTACCTCAGCTGTGCGTGTGCGAGGTAGATGTATCCTCAGCTGTGCGTGTGCCAGGTAGATGTATCCTCAGCTGTGCGTGTGCGAGGTAGATGTATCCTCAGCTGTGCGTGTGCGAGGTAGATGTATCCTCAGCTGTGTGTGTGCCAGGTAGATGTATCCTCAGCTGTGCGTGTGCCAGGTAGATGTATCCGGTGTGGCCCAGACAGGCTCTCTAAACCCAGCTCTTTCCTCACAGCGGTCGGGGACACTGTCGCTGAGGATGAGGTGGTGTGTGAGATCGAGACGGACAAGGTATGGCATCTACGATTTATTATGTAACGAATTATGGACAACTGATCTGAACTGCTATGTTTTGTGGTGTGTACTACAGCTGACTGTAGGCTGCTGTAATGAAAGATGGATGATCAGTGGGTGTGTCGTGGGTCAGTGGGTGTGTCGTGCGTGTGTCGTGGCTCAGTGGGTGTGTCGTGGGTCAGTGGGTGTGTCGTGGGTCAGTGGGTGTGTCGTGTGTCGTGTGTTGATGCATGTTGTGTTGTGGATCAGACGTCCGTGCAGGTGCCCTCTCCTGCCGCTGGCGTGATCGAGGAGCTACTGGTGCCGGACGGGGGGAAGGTGGAGGGAGGGACTCCTCTGTTCAAACTCAAGAAAGGCGGTCAGTACATCCTCCACTAGTCATGTAACTTTTTATTTTTAGTATATTTTATTTTATTTTTATTATATTATATTTTATTTTATATTTTAACTTTCTGTTTTCTTTTTTTTGCGGATGCAAGACTTACAATTGGACATTATAGGGACAGTCTCCCTGGAGTACTTTTGATCCGTAATGAGACAAGTGCTGTGAATCGCGTATCCTTCTTCTGAGGAGAAGCTGTCACGTGACACGCAATTATGATCGCTTCGAAAAAGTATTTTTTGACAGGTTATTTATTTAACAAATTACATTTTTTACAAAAAGTCATCACTTTCAGTAGCGTCTTCAAACCTCACAGACCGAGGTGCTGGACAAACACCCTTAAGGCGTTTATTATACTGTATATATGCTTACGTTGCGCAGTAGGTTTTGTTTGAAGATGGTATTGGTATTGACACTGTTGCTTTTTCAAATACTGTGGTTTACGGTGTTACCATAATACCACACAACCCTAATGTGTTACATAACTTCACACCTTTCTCCCCCAACCCTAATGTGTTACATAACTTCACACCTTTCTCCCCTCAGCTGGAGCCCCCAAAGCTGCAGAGGCTCCCAAGGCAGAGGCCCCAGCAGCAGCAGCCCCCCCACCCCCCGCTGCTGCCCCCCCTCCCCCTGGAGCGGGCCCCATCCCCACCGCCATGCCCCCCGTGCCACCTGTGCCAGGACAAGCCATCTCCTCCAAACCAGGTGAGGACGTTTACATTTACATGTTTGGCATTTAGCCGGACACCTTTATACAAAGCGACTTACAAATACATTTGTCTAAGTAAATTAATCATCTGTCCATCAGTCATCGCAAGAAAAAGTAATCTATGCTTTGGGCCAGGGGCCATTGGCAGTTACAATGCTACGCTAATTATTATTATTATTATTTACAGTAGAGAAACTGTACAGGGGGGTAGAGGTGACAGAGAGGTTTCAGGAGGGACCGTTAAGGTGTAGCCTGAAGAGATGGAGGGAGTGACTCTGCAGTCCAGACAGCATTCTAACGATCACTGTAATAAACCATCCAGCAGTCAGACATCACTGTCCGCCGGCCGTCATGGTGACCAGTGTTTAGCCTGACCCGGACGCTCTCTTGATTACTGGAATAGAATAAACCACTTACCCCTGGCCTGTTGACACTGACCGCGGCTAATGTGGCTAAACTGTAACGCAGACAGAAACACTGACAGCTCCTTTGTGTGTGTGTCCCCTCTCTCTCTGTCTCTGTCTCTCTCTCTCTCTCTCTCTGTCTCTCTCTCTCCCTCTCTCCCCCTCCTACAGTTTCAGCCATCAAACCCACGGCTGCTGCTGCACCCATTGCCCACGCAGAGGGAGGGGCCAAGGCAGCCAGGACAGAACACAGGGTGAGGCGCGCTAACGCAAGGAAAGAAGCTAGATTTTGTGGCCTGGGGTCATCCAGTGGTCTAGCACCATGGCCTGGGGTGGTCCAGTGCTCTAGCACCGCGGTCTACATATGCCCATGTCGGCATGGGTTCGAATCCGGCCCATGCCCTGCTGACATGACCTCTCTCCCTTCTTCTCCTTACTGTCCTGTCTGTCTTCACTATATCTGTCCAATAACATTAAAACTATGAGCGGGACTGCCCCTCTCAGAAAAAAATTAATCTAGATTTTAATAAAAATGTTGTTGTTGGCTAGTGTTCTATCCAACATGATTGTGGGATTTTAAAGTGCTGTTTTTACCTTTTTTTTATATCTTAGGTGAAGATGAACCGTATGAGACTGAGAATCGCTCAAAGACTGAAGGAAGCGCAGAACACCTGTGCAATGTTGACTACTTTTAATGAGGTCGATATGAGGTAGGATATTTAAGAGTGGTTGGCCTACATTATCGAGCCCCCCACACCTCACTACTATGAGAATTATTTGATGGGAAATGTGTTCAAGCCAAGAGACGATGGCTAACCCACCACACATCCAACCACATTTAGGTTAATACATTCACTGAAAGAAATACATTTTTCTACATTTATTTATACGGTGTGATAAAAAAAAAAATCTTGAAATTTTAATCCTCTGTAACCTGAATGAAAGGTGCCCAGATTAATGTGAACGAAGTAAAAAGTAAGGAAATATTACACATTTCTGTTTAGGTGTTATTGGAGCTGAGGCAGTAACACACACACACACACACGCACACACACACACACACACACACACACACACACACACACAAATGGTTATAGATTGGAATCTGCTCAATAGGAAAAGCTTTCTGAAACCCGATCCCCTCTTAGGCGGTTCGAATGTAAATATTTGGCCCTAATGTTGGTGAAAACACAGATAAGATGTGTTTAAAACAACCTTTATTAATTTACAAGGAAATGTTAATGCCCTCGTCTGCCCCCCCCCCCACCCTCTGGGCTGAAGATGACACTTTGAGGATTATCTTTTTTTCCTCGCAAATGTGTCGGTGTCGGCTTTCAGCCGTCCAGGGTTTTTTCTGCGCGTCCTAATCGAATCGGCATCGACTCGTCTGGAGGGAGACTTCCCAGGCCTGGGCTCATCTGGAGCCTGAAGGAGCGTTGGCCCAGACCAGGAGCACCAGGAGGACCAGAGCATCTGCAGGAGCCCCGCAGAGACCAGCGCCCTGAGTGGAAGAGCTGCCTGCCTCAACAACCGATATGGGCTTTTATGACAGGCCCCAATAAGATTTACAGGCTATTGCGAAAGTGAAGATTTTTATCGCTTCTTCTCTCCTTTCTCGGAGAGTGTGTGTCTTGGGACGGGGGCTAATGCCGTTAGGGTAGAAACCCTAGAGTTTAAACAGGGTTAGAGACAGGAAAAACAAACAATAAAAAAAAAAGAGAGAGAGATACAAAGGGGGACCGTTTTTCATCGTACTGCGGGGAAAAAATGAGTGATGGGATGGTGAAACATTAGTCAGCCTGGTGTCGATACGTCTCGATCGCTAGGAGATGAACCCCTCCCCCCCCCCCCCAACAACAGGATCTGGAACTGGACAGAAAGATCTTTTTTAGGTTTCCGGGTGAAAGGATGCGTTCCAGATTGAATAGGAGAAATATCTAATTGAGTTTTTGCGTGGACTTGCTTGGACAGTCTGTAGATAGGGGCAGCTGTGGCTCAGGAGGTAGAGCCGGCGTCTAATGATCGCAAGGTTGGCAGATCGGCGGTTCGAGCCCCGGCTGGCCACATGTCGAAAGTGTCCTCCAAAATTGCTCCCAGTGAGTGGGCCGGCGCCTTCCATGGTAGCTTGCCGCCATTGGTGTGTGAATGTGTGTGTGAATGAGAGGCCATTGTAAAGTGCTTTGGAATAAGGCGCTGTATAAGTCAGTCCATCAGATAGAGAGAGACGGTGAAGGAGACTTTTTCTGACTGTCTGACTCTCTTGACTTTCCCTCCACAGCAACATCTCTGAGATGAGGAAGGTGTACAAAGACGCCTACCTGAAGAAACACGGCATCAAGCTGGGGTTCATGTCTGCGTTCGTCAAGGCCGCGGCCTATGCTCTCAACGACCAGCCTTCTGTCAACGCCGGTACGTTCTCTACCTGCACTAGTCCCCCTGAGGAGAGCTCTATATTAACCTGCACTAGTCTCCCTGAGGGCAGCTCTATATTAACCTGCACTAGTCCCCCTGAGGAGAGCTCTATATTAACCTGCACTAGTCCCCCTGAGGAGAGCTCTATATTAACCTGCACTAGTCCCCCTGAGGGCAGCTCTATATTAACCTGCACTAGTCCCCCTGAGGAGAGCTCTATATTAACCTGCACTAGTCCCCCTGAGAGCAGCTCTATATTAACCTGCACTAGTCTCCCTGAGGAGAGCTCTATATTAACTTGCACTAGTACCCCTGAGGGCAGCTCTATATTAACCTGCACTAGTCTCCCTGAGGAGAGCTCTATATTAACCTGCACTAGTCCCCCTGAGGAGAGCTCTATATTAACCTGCACTAGTCCCCCTGAGGAGAGCTCTATATTAACCTGCACTAGTCCCCCTGAGAGCAGCTCTATATTAACCTGCACTAGTCCCCCTGAGGGGAGCTCTATATTAACCTGCACTAGTCCCCCTTAGGAGAGCTCTATATTAACCTGCACTAGTCCCCCTGAGAGCAGCTCTATATTAACCTGCACTAGTCCCCCTGAGGAGAGCTCTATATTAACCTGCACTAGTCCCCCTGAGAGCAGCTCTATATTAACCTGCACTAGTCCCCCTGAGGAGAGCTCTATATTAACCTGCACTAGTCCCCCTGAGGGCAGCTCTATATTAACCTGCACTAGTCTCCCTGAGGGCAGCTCTATATTAACCTGCACTAGTCCCCCTGAGGGCAGCTCTATATTAACCTGCACTAGTCCCCCTGAGGGCAGCTCTATATTAACCTGCACTAGTCCCCCTGAGGAGAGCTCTATATTAACCTGCACTAGTCCCCCTGAGGGCAGCTCTATATTAACCTGCACTAGTCCCCCTGAGGAGAGCTCTATATTAACCTGCACTAGTCCCCCTGAGGGCAGCTCTATATTAACCTGCACTAGTCCCCCTGAGAGCAGCTCTATATTAACCTGCACTAGTCCCCCTGAGGGCAGCTCTATATTAACCTGCACTAGTCCCCCTGAGGGCAGCTCTATATTAACCTGCACTAGTCCCCCTGAGGAGAGCTCTATATTAACCTGCACTAGTCCCCCTGAGGAGAGCTCTATATTAACCTGCACTAGTCCCCCTGAGAGCAGCTCTATATTAACCTGCACTAGTCTCCCTGAGGGCAGCTCTATATTAACCTGCACTAGTCCCCCTGAGGGCAGCTCTATATTAACCTGCACTAGTCCCCCTGAGAGCAGCTCTATATTAACCTGCACTAGTCTCCCTGAGGGCAGCTCTATATTAACCTGCACTAGTCCCCCTGAGGAGAGCTCTATATTAACCTGCACTAGTACCCCTGAGGGCAGCTCTATATTAACCTGCACTAGTCCCCCTGAGGGCAGCTCTATATTAACCTGCACTAGTCCCCCTGAGGGCAGCTCTATATTAACCTGCACTAGTCCCCCTGAGGGCAGCTCTATATTAACCTGCACTAGTCTCCCTGAGGGGAGCTCTTATATATTTTGATGTATCGGTACATTTGTCAGAACGTGTGTCTGTGGTTCAGAGCAAGATTCAAGGTTTCCATAGCAAACCCTCAAAGCCACACCCCTATATTCCCCCCCCCCCCTCACCAATGCCACTTTGGCCTATTTAGACTAGCCACACTGACACACTGAAGTAGGTTCGATCTTCGTTTGGAGCTTACGAGTGTCTAAAATTGTCTGTGGTTTTTCCCCCCACGACCGTTTTGTACTTGTGTATGTTGACTGACACACAAAACACTAACTGCTTCAAGGATATGACTTGTTGCACTGCTGGCTTATTGACGCAGTGTATATACTGTAGAATAGTCAATGATAAACACAGTATATATGAATGAATGAATGGACTTTATTGTCATTGCTACAGTACAGGTACCAAACAATGAAATTTAGGAGGGGTGGCTCCCCTGGTGTTAGGAAAGGGAAGAAAAAAAACACTTTTAGAAAAAAATGGGAAGGAGCTGGTTTACATAAATAAAGGCTATGTACACAATCCACTGTACTATACTGTACAGATAGTCGATATATACTGTAGAATAGTCAATGATAAATACAGTATATATATTGGAGAATAGCCAATGGTAAATACAGTATATATACTGTAGAATAGTCAATGATAAATACAGTATATATATACTGTAGAATAGTAAATGATGGCTCAGTTATCCTGCTGCATCTAACTCATCCTGTTTTTGTTTGTTTTTCAGTCATTGATGACTCAACCAAAGAGATTGTGTACAGGGACTATGTGGATATCAGTGTTGCCGTATCTACACCTAAGGTAATGTTACTGGTTGATGTGTCACTGTTTTCACATTTACGACAGTGCTGAATACCCTCCCCCCCCCCAACCCCTCTCTCTTACTGGCCTTGTCTCATTGGATGCAACTAGCCATGGCTTCCTGTCATATGATCATGGTCTCCTGTCACATAACCTTCTCCACTGCCTCCTATAGGGCCTGGTGGTGCCCGTCATCCGTGGAGTGGAGGGAATGAACTTCACTGATATTGAGAGAACCATCAATGAGTTGGGAGAAAAGGTAAGGGGAAAGAAATAAGTGTTTAAGTCAAATAGGTATTATTTTGTGTCTTTTACTGGTGCAGTATATCTGGACCTTATAGTGTTCTGTACAGTACGTCTGGACCTTGTAGTGTTCTGTACAGTACGTATGGACCTTGTAGTGTTCTGTACAGTACGTCTGGACCTTGTAGTGTTCTGTACAGTACGTATGGACCTTGTAGTGTTCTGTACAGTACGTATGGACCTTGTAGTGTTCTGTACAGTACGTATGGACCTTGTAGTGTTCTGTACAGGATGTATGGACCTTGTAGTGTTCTGTACAGTACGTCTGGACCTTGTAGTGTTCTGTACAGTACGTATGGACCTTGTAGTGTTCTGTACAGTACGTATGGACTTCGTAGTGTTCTGTACAGTACGTATGGACCTTGTAGTGTTCTGTACAGGATGTATGGACCTTGTAGTGTTCTGTACAGTACGTCTGGACCTTGTAGTGTTCTGTACAGTACGTATGGACCTTGTAGTGTTCTGTACAGTACGTATGGACCTTGTAGTGTTCTGTACAGTACGTCTGGACCTTGTAGTGTTCTGTACAGTACGTCTGGACCTTGTAGTGTTCTGTACAGTACGTATGGACCTTGTAGTGTTCTGTACAGTACGTATGGACCTTGTAGTGTTCTGTACAGTACGTCTGGACCTTGTAGTGTTCTGTACAGGATGTATGGACCTTGTAGTATTCTGTACAGTACGTATGGACCTTGTAGTGTTCTGTACAGTACGTATGGACCTTGTAGTGTTCTGTACAATATGTCTGGACCTTGTAGTGTTCTGTACAGTACGTATGGACCTTGTAGTGTTCTGTACAGTACGTATGGACCTTGTAGTGTTCTGTACAGTACGTATGGACCTTGTAGTGTTCTGTACAGTATGTCTGGACCTTGTAGTGTTCTGTACAGGATTTATGGACCTTGTAGTGTTCTGTACAGTACGTATGGACCTTGTAGTGTTCTGTACAGTACGTATGGACTTTGTAGTGTTCTGTACAGTACGTCTGGACCTTGTAGTGTTCTGTACAGGATGTATGGACCTTGTAGTGTTCTGTACAGTACGTATGGACTTTGTAGTGTTCTGTACAGTACGTATGGACCTTGTAGTGTTCTGTACAGTATGTATGGACCTTGTAGTGTTCTGTACAGTACGTATGGACTTTGTAGTGTTCTGTACAGTACGTATGGACTTTGTAGTGTTCTGTACAGTACGTATGGACCTTGTACGGTTCTGTACAGGATGTATGGACCTTGTAGGGTTCTGTACAGTACGTATGGACCTTGTAGTGTTCTGTACAGTACGTATGGACCTTGTAGGGTTCTGTACAGTACGTATGGACCTTGTAGGGTTCTGTACAGTACGTATGGACCTTGTAGTGTTCTGTACAGTACGTATGGACCTTGTAGTGTTCTGTACAGTATGTATGGACCTTGTAGTGTTCTGTACAGTACGTATGGACCTTGTGGTGTTCTGTACAGTATGTATGGACCTTGTAGTGTTCTGTACAGTACGTATGGACCTTGTAGTGTTCTGTACAGTATGTATGGACCTTGTGGTGTTCTGTACAGTACGTATGGACCTTGTGGTGTTCTGTACAGTACGTCTGGACCTTGTGGTGTTCTGTACAGTACGTATGGACCTTATAGTGTTCTGTACAGTACGTATGGACCTTATAGTGTTCTGTACAGTACGTCTGGACCTTGTAGTGTTCTGTACAGGATGTATGGACCTTGTAGTGTTCTGTACAGTATGTATGGACCTTGTAGTATTCTGTACAGTACGTATGGACCTTGTAGTGTTCTGTACAGTACGTATGGACCTTATAGTGTTCTGTACAGTACGTATGGACCTTGTAGTGTTCTGTACAGGATGTATGTCACCTTAGTGTTCTGTACAGGATGTATGGACCTTGTAGTATTCTGTACAGTACGTATGGACCTTGTAGTGTTCTGTACAGTACGTATGGGCCTTGTAGTGTTCTGTACAGTATGTATGGACCTTGTAGTGTTCTGTACAGGATGTATGGACCTTGTAGAGTCCTGTAAAGATGTTTCTGTTGATCTCAGGCCCGTAAGAACGAGCTGGCAGTGGAGGACATGGACGGAGGCACCTTCACCATCAGTAACGGAGGCGTGTTCGGCTCCATGTTCGGCACGCCCATCATCAACCCCCCGCAGTCTGCTATCCTGGGCATGCACGGCATCTTCGACAGGCCGGTGGCCATCGGGGGCAAGGTGGGTGTGGGTGTGGGTGGATGGGTGTTCACAGCTCAGTTTGATGGTTAATCTTATTTCTCACTTTGATGGTTGATTTATTTAGGATTTGCACACACACGATAACAAATTAAAGAGAAAATGAAAAGAACAACAAGTTGCAGGACGTGTAGTTACGGTATGTCTCAGAAACGTCCTCACCTGAGCCTCCTCCCTCCTCTCCCCCTCCTTCATCCCTCCTCCTCCCCCTCCATCCCTCCTTCATCCCCCCCTCCTTCATCCCCCCCTCCTTCAACCCCCCCTCCTTTATCCCCCCCTCCTCTCCCCCCCCCCCTCTCCTCTCCCCCCCCCCTCTCCTCTCCCCCCCCCCTCCCTCCTCTCCCCCCCCCCCTCTTCTCCTCCCTCCTGCAGGTGGAGATCCGGCCCATGATGTACGTGGCTCTGACGTACGACCACCGCCTCATAGACGGCAGAGAGGCCGTCACCTTCCTGCGTAAGATCAAGACGGTGGTGGAGGACCCCCGAGTGCTGCTCCTGGACATGTGATCCTCCCCTCCCCCCCCTGACAAACAAACCGCCCGTCACACAGTGGCTAAACCCTCCTGGGGGGTGATCCATCAACGTCACTAAAGGAAAATCCAGGCTTATTTTTGATTAGTCTTGCGAGATTCTCGTGAAACTTCTATCAAAATAAACCTGGATTTTTTTCCTTTAGCGACGTTGATGGAATTACTCCCCTGATTACCCTAAACTACAAATGATTGATTGTGCTGGTTAACTAGAAAAAGGGATACTTGAAGTTGCATTGGACTTTTGCATGGACAGAAAATGGTGAAAGACTTTAAATGCTTAATGTTTCAGTATGTCTCTGCCTGGGGATTCAGGGAAACTGGTCTGTAGGATAATCTACAACTCCTCAACGCCATGTGTCATCTCGAAACTACAATTTAATAGTTGTCAAGTCATTGTAATACGAGTGGCACAGTTAGCTGAACTACATTATGTTTTGCTTGAAATTATT
Organism: Nansenia antarctica; assembly: GCF_963989245.1. Lineage (NCBI taxonomy): Eukaryota > Metazoa > Chordata > Actinopteri > Argentiniformes > Microstomatidae > Nansenia > Nansenia antarctica. The sequence continues at coordinate 33,254,937 of NC_137674.1, read as the reverse complement.
TTTGGGTGAGAAAAGAACAATTTGAACCTCTAAAAGATGCAAACCAGAAACACTATGTTCGATCTAAAGATGCCCAAGGAACAGGTTTTTTTTAATGCTTTGATACACTGACATAAGTGCAGTGTCATTAAAGCATTTTTCAACAACTAATTCCCAAAATACCCAGAGAAAATAAATCTGTTTATGCTGTGTAATAAAAAATATATTTAAGAAAAAAAAAACGATCCTTGTTGTTGTCTGTGTAACTTGGATTTTCTTCTAGCGACGTTGATGGAATACCCCCCTGATCTGAACAAGGCTGTGGAGTATCTAGTCAGATATCTCCAGATCAGCTTGGAGGATGTAATAAAGAGAAACCACAGGAAAGGTTCTCCCAGGCCATAACAGTGGTTGGAGGTTGAACTGTGCTGGTGGTTGATTGGAATGATGTGCATTCAGGTATTCATGAGAAGGTAATATGAAACAACCTAGTAGGACAACCTGCCGTGTAAACAAACAAACAAAAACAAAAAAATACTTGGAACCCTTGAAAAACACAGAAAGGAGACATTGCTTCTTTTTATTAACTTCCTCATTAAAGCCATCAAATATAGTCAATGGCTGACAGTCTTAAAAGTCTCTGTAGTCAGTGTTTGAAAAGGAGAGGCATGCTTGGTGATGAGAAATATGATTTGCATGGATAAACAAGAGTATTGCATGTCACTTGTACAACATAGGTACTGTACTATCACCCCCCTACCCCCCCCCCCCCCAAGAAGTCCCTGAAAGTCATCCCAGGAATACACCATCAGACATCTTGTCTTATGTCAAGAGGCCAGTTTTAAACACTAGCTTCTATCATTCAAACACGGAAGTCACAAATGCAGAGAACATCGCAGGGGGTTGTGGCTGAGATGACAGGTTGGTTAGGTCATGCTCTGGACAAAATCCATCATCCTGCTTTGTTCCTCTGTGGCTCAGTTGGTAGAGTTAGCATTGCGCTAACAATGCTGAGGTGTGGGTTTGATTCCCGCTGGGACCATATATACTAAAAAAATGTATGCACTCACTGCAGTGTAGTCGCTTTGGATAAAAGCGTCAGCTAAATAGCTTGTTTACTTTTTTTTTAAAGTACAGTACAAGGTGCTCAGGAAGCAGCTCCAGGGATGGCAGGCACATCAAGTCTTTCAGCCACAAGGGGGCAGTG
>NC_137674.1:33243751-33248751 GCF_963989245.1 Nansenia antarctica | reverse complement strand
GATTCCCGCTGGGACCATATATACTGAAAAATGTATGCAGTCACTATAGTGTAAGTCGCTTTGGATAAAAGCGTCAGCTAAATATTATATGAGTGCAGACATAATGGTCCCAGCGGGAATCAAGGCCACAACCTAAGCGTTGTTAGCGCCATGCTCTACCGACTGAGCCACAGAGGACCCCGACTACACCACCCTAATGATTCATCTGTTAGTATTCCTTTCCCGTCTTCTTTCACTTTGTTTGGTTTGAAGGCTCAGTACTCCTCTGTTATTGATTTCGTCCGCAAGCTTTCAGTCTTACGACAATACTAATAATAATTCCTTATCTGGCACGTAAGTCGATAAAGAAAAACTGGATGAAACTTGGATGAAAAAAATATATATATACAGTATATGTTAAATGTTTCATCAGCTTTGATTAACAATGCATCTTCAATCCAACTTCTGTTAGACCCTCCCCGCTCCCAGACCCCCCGCCTCCCATCCCTGTGCGCCTTGGATGCCCCAGCTGTTTTCCGATCCCCTGGTTTCTCTGGTTACTGAAAGGGGAGGTGCAGAGGCACTAAGAGGGTCAGAGGCAGCAGAGGGCTTTTAGTCAGATCAATGGAGGAGAATGCTCAGGGAGACAGGCTGAGAGTGTTCCCATCGACTGAGCTGCCACAGACCGGTTGGCACGGCTCCAACACAGCTCAAAACCCATCTGGGCAGTGGATATATACTGTATATGTCTATATATATACTGTAGATAGACATATTTACTTATTTAATACATGTCTACTCTGTCACTGTAGATAATGTAGTGGTAGTGGTAGTAGCAGCAGTTATGATTAAACACAAACCCTTCTATCAATCTTTTTTATGCATAAACTATTGTCTTATTAAACGTTTTATCTATTTAGTAGTAGTAGTAGTAGTAGTAGTAGTAGTAGTAGTAGTAGTAGTAGTAGTAGCAGTAGCAGCAGCAGCAGCAGCAGCAGCAGCAGTAGCAGTAGTAGTAGTAGTAGTAGTAGTAGTAGTAGTAGTAGTAGTAGTAGTAGTAGTAGTAGTAGTAGTAGTAGTAGTAGTAGTAGTAGTAGTAGTAATAGTAGTAGTAGTAGTAGTAGTAGTAGGGTAGTAGGGTTGAGCTTGCTGGTAAGTACTTACTTTAACAACAAATGTCTCCTTGGTGATCAGGCTTTGGACAATCAGGACCTTGAAGGAAGGACAAACAATTGTAAATCTTTACTCAGTGATGTTTTGTATAGCAGGTCATAAAGCTGCTTTAATCTACAGTCGACAGTTTGAAGACATAATATATAATTTTTTGAGTTAGCAAAACAGTTGTTAGCAGCCCTATATGAAGGATGGCTAATTAGGGGGTCACTATTACCATGATGCTTTAGCCAATAGCATGTGCCTTACAATTCCCTCTCATTCACCCATTCATACACCAATAGCGGCAAGCTACCATGCAAGGCGCCAGCCTGCTCATCGGGAGCAATTTGGGGTTCAGTCTCAGTGTCTTGCCCAAGGACACCTCGACATGTGGACAGGAGGAGCCGGGGATCAAACTGCCGACCTTGCGATCATTAGACGCCGGCTCTACCTCCTGAGTCACAGCCAAGAACACTGACTGACTGTGGTCGTCTCCTCACCTTATCAATGATCCCCACGACTTTACACATCTCCAGGTCCTCCACTGGGGAACTCAGGTGTCTGATTGGTCGGAATCTCAGGCTGCTGTAACCCTGGTGACGAGATTACAGAGATTACAGTTGTGTGTGTTTTTTTTTGTAAAAATGTTTAATGACATTTGAAAGAGCATTTCTGTGGGGATTAGTTACAAACTTGGTGACTATTAGCATGTTACATAACTGAGAGAGAGAGAGAGAGAGAGAGAGAGAGAGAAGAGGAGAGAGACTGAGAGAGAAGAGAGAGAGAGAGCAAGCGAGAGAGAAGAGAGACAGAGAACAAGAGACAGAGAGACAGAGAGAGAGAGCAAGCGAGAGAGAGAGAGAGAGAGAGAGAGAGAGAGAGAGAGAGAGAGAGAAAGAGAGAGAAAGAGAGAGAGACAGAGAGAGAGAGCAAGCGAGAGAGAGAGAGAGAGAGAGAGAGAGAGAGAGAGAGAGAAAGAGAGATAGAGAAAGAGAGAGAGACAGAGAGATTGCAGGCCCAGAGCGAGCCACCCAGGCAGATATAATGGGATGTTTTCTCCCTGGTGTGACTGAGAAAGGAAGGGTGGTTGTTCTGCCTCTCCAGAGACCAGTCAGAGGGATGATTACTGGATGATTACTGAGCAGGTCTGACTCAGAGGAAACCATGAAGGGAACCAACACAGACATAGCCTCAACCCACCTAATACACTGGCATAACCCCTCTAATACACTGGCATAACCCCTCTAATACACAGTCATAACCGAATCTATTATCATCATCATCATCATCATCATAATAATAATGTTTCATTTGTATAGCGCTTTTCCTGCAAACGTTGCAGCTCAAAGTGCTCCAATCATTATATAATCATAATTGATATATATATATATATATATAACATAATAGTGATGTGACGTGCTCTGAATTAGAACGTTAATCAATCCACCCTCTGGAACTCTCTCCCCACAGTGATTCGCAATGCCCCTACCCTGGTCACTTTCAAATTAGCCCTCAAAACTCATCTGTTCACAAAGGCCTTTGGCCCCTAGTTTAGTTTTGTCGCTGTCACTGTCTCTTTGTTTTTTGTTTTTCTGTTCTGACTTTCTGTCTGTAAATCCTGTAAAGCGTCCTTGGTTTGTGAAAGGCGCTATATAAAACTAAGGTATTATTATTATTTCATTATTAAGAGCAGAGTAATGCCGTCTTCTTCTTACCCCTAGGTGGGAGTTGCCCTTCCCCAGGTTGTCCTGCAGGTGGGAGATGAAAATCTCCTCTGCTCTCTTCAGGTACTGGGTGGTCTTCCTCTTCACCGCCTCCCGGCGCTCCTTGTTCGGGTCAACTGCAACACACAACCACTTTGTTAGACCCCCAGATCTCTCTCTCTCTGGCTCTCTCTCCTTCTCTCTCTGTCTCTCTCTCTCTCTCTCTCTCCCTCTCTCTCTCTCTCCCTCTCTCTCACCCCCTCTCTCTCTCTCCCTCTCTCTCACCCCCCCTCTCACTCTCTCTGTCTCTCTCTCTGTCTCTCTCCTCTCTGTCTCTCTCTCCCTCTCTCTCACCCCCTCTCTCTCTCTCTCTCTCCCATCAGAGCCCTACAAATAGCTGAGAGACTGAAATAGTATTGCTACTATATACAATCCACACGTTCCTGTCTGACTTACAGCACACAAACAGCCTAAAGAACGACTGATAGCGAACAGGTGATCCACTTCATTAACACGAGCGACAGAGAACAGAATAATGTGCCACGTCTGCAAAAGGGAACCTCTCGTTTATCCAGCTGTGTGACTTCCTGTTTTGGTGTCATTGTTTATTGTGTCACTCTGCTTTTCAAGGGATGAACTTCCACATGTCTCTGATTCATGTCATGTGACCTTTTGCCGAGAGTGTGTAGAGAGTGACGGTGTGTGTCTCGTCAGCTGCTTCATTGATTCATTGATTAATCATCAGAACCAGTTGAATAAATAAACCAGTAGGCCAGTTAGTGCAGGGCAGCTGTGGCCCAGGAGATAAAGTCGGCATCTAATGATCGCAAAGTCGGCAGATCGACGGTTCGAACCCCGGCTGGCCACATGTCGAGGTGTCCTTGGGCAAGACACTGAACCCCAAATTGCTCCCAATGAGTGGGCCGGCGCCTTGCATGCTAGCTTTTCCGTCATTGGTGTGTGAATGTGTGTGTGAACGGGTGAATAAGAGGCCATTGTAAAGCGTCTTTGAGCCTCGGAAAAGCGCTATATAAATACATTGAATTATTGGAATAAGGCACTATATAAGTCATTATAAATAAGTCCATTTACCATTTAGGCCAGTATAGTGTAAATCGACCCCGTTCGTGTAGTAGCTGACACACACACACACACACACACTCACACTCACACACACACTCACACACAGATAGTGATCCTACCTTGTACTCCGTTCAGCAGCAGGTCGACCCCGTTCTTGTAGTAGCTGAAGGCGGCCTCGTAGTCCTCATTCACCTCTCTGTCCAGCGCCATGCGGATCTGCTTGGCTGCCTCCACCAGGTAGTCTCTCTTGGCCATGGCTGTCCCAGGGCGGCCCTGAGAAGGTCCGGACCGGCCTGGGCCACAGTGAACAGAACCGGGTTAATGGTCTGTGTCTGTCAGACTAACATAGCTGTCCTGGCTGAGCCCTGGGAAGGTCCGAATGGGCCTGGGCCACAGTGAACAGAACCAGGTTAAAGGTCGTAAACGTTCCTGTCCTGAGGAGGAACACCCAGTGAAGCTTCTTGAAAGTAAAAGTAAAAAAAATATTCTTCCTTCTTCTAGCATTAGCTTATGACTGTCAATGGCCTTTGACCCGAGCAGAGATTACTTGCGATGACTGATGGATAAACGATTCACTTACTTAGACAAATATATTTGTTGCAAGTCACTTTGGATAAATGCGTCTGCTAAATGCCAAAATACAGCGTATTCTCCCTGCAGCTGGCAATAAACAGAAAGTCTTGGTTCCCCCCACCCCCACCACACTATTCTCAGGTCAGAAAAGTGTAGAGTTAGTTAGGCAGCGCTCACCTTTGCTCCCTGGTTCTACGAGCAGCAGGATTCATCTCTGTCAGCAGTCCGGTGGCTCAGTGTGTGTTTGTCCTCCTTGACTCGAGGGTTAAAGTCTTTGTTGCAAAGCATGACGATATGATGAGCCTGCACGGGCCAATCAGAGAGTCAGACCACAGCGGAGCACAGGAAGTGGAGTGTGAGCGTGAGAGCGTGTGAGCGTGTGCCTCCTGTAGCTACTGTTGCTGATGAATGAACATTAAGAACACTGCAGTGGTCCATGGGGGGGGGGGGATGACTCAGACCACGAAACAGCATCACGACCGCCACACACAGGACCACACCACACAC
>NC_137674.1:33151251-33238751 GCF_963989245.1 Nansenia antarctica | reverse complement strand
ACCAAATATGGATCAAATATAGATCAAATATAAATCAAATAGATCAAATATAAATCAAATGGATCAAATATAGATCAAATATAAATCAAATAGATCAAATATAGATCAAATATAAATCAAATATAGGCCTTTACAGTTATACAATTTAGTCACACAAATACAATGTACAATGTAGTCACAATTCACAATTCACACAGTTACACAAGTTAGTCCGTTCGTTATTCACAATTTAGATTCACACTTCCATAATCCATGTTCAAGTGGGAAGGTTAGTTTCCGTCCTACCACACAAAAGTTCCTTTACGGAAGTTCCATTATTAGTTCCATTCCATTCGGTTCAGGGTTAGCTCGCCATCCAATACATCCAACGTTATTTGTCTGTATTATCTAGTTTTTTTCTTATGTCTGTCTTACATGTAACGATGAATTGAAAATCAAGGACCCCAATTGAAATAAGCCAGTGGCTTTCTTGGGTTTTTATCCTTTTAGTTGACCTTGTATGTAATTTGTACTTTCATGTACCTACTTCTGCAAACATTCTAATAAAGTTTTCAATCAATCAATCAAACAATCCATCCTGGTCCACAGGTATGAGGTAGAGAGGTAAGAGAAGTAGAAAAACCTGACCGTTGAATCTCTGTTCTATTCAAACACCGCCGTAGTCACCACGCCAAACACACTAGTGATGTCTAGGGTCGATCTTCCGACACAATGTGCGTCGATACAAATGTATCGATGCTTGTGTCAAATTGGCAAAAACCACGTGACTACTCGAACGAAGCTTCGTACGTCACACGAGCACCTCTGACCGGTGTGTCAATCATTCCGCAGACGAGGCAGTGTTCCAGGTTTCGTAGTTGCATAAAATGACGTTGAACTCTCTCATATTCAACTTGAATATTTAATTCAAGGGATTAAAGGGTTAATTCAATAATTCAAGGGTTGTAGTCAGAGTGGAGACATACGGACGCTAGACAGAATACATTTATTAACAGAGACAGAGATAGAGATAGAAATAGACAGGAGATTGGTAGATATTGATAGATAGACATAGAACATACAGAGATAGTCATAGATTCATAATTGCAACACATAGGCTAGCCAGATAGATATACATTTAAAAAAAACGTTGCCTGTTCATGTACACAAGCAATACATATTTGATTGTTCACATAAGCACAAGTCTGTCCAGTTCCCACAATATAGCCTTGTTTTGCACTCTTTCCCTGTTCCACGAGCACGTCCCAACACTGTTGGCCCTGTTATGACATGTTGACCATTTATATCTGCTCCAATTGTCAAACAGCCATGTCCCACACATGCCGAAATGTCATTCAGATTTGTATCCTTACATGTCAAGGGGATAGTGGAGTGCATAGTGAATTGGACTGGTGATCGGAAGGTTGTGAGATCAAATCCTGCCTGAAACAACACCACTAGTGTGCCCTTGAGTACTACAATTACTCCAGGGCAAATTCTATTCTATTCATATCAGAAATGGACACAACAGTTGCATTTATTTATTTATTCATAATGTGTATATGTATTTATTATAGTCTACTTAGACACACCAACATTTAAGACCACATATATGGCCACATACACATCGACACAGTTTGTCACAGCACCTTTATTGAACAAGACATCGCAGATGACGGTGGGCTTATTGTATTTTGCCTCAAATTCCTGACTTGTGAATCAGTCGATACAGCCGCCATACCATCACCTGACCAGCAGATGGCATTGTGGAGTTGCTGTATCGACTGCATCGATAGATCGACACTTTTTCCGACACAATTGTGTCGAACTGTCAATCGAAAGCTTCGTTTCCCCCATCACTAAAACACACCAGCCAGCTCACAGGTAGAGAGGGAGTGACCCAGTAAACAATTCGCGACCCGGATGTTATAGGCGTGCTGTGGAATTAGGTAACCAGTTGCTGCTGGGTATTGTAGTTTTAACCATGGGTTACATACAGCAAGCTCAAATATGGCCGAAGTCCAATGCACACGGCCCCGATTTTGTCGCACCGCCGAATTCGATTCCATTGTTTTCAATGAGCCAATGCGATGTTATCGCACGACAACATTCGATTCTCCATTCACACCAATTGAAATAATTCAAAGAATTGAGATTCGAATGTTGTAGTGCGACAAAATCGCACGCCGTGTGCATTGGCCTTAACTGCTAATTGGTTTATGTGACAACGTTGGTTTTTTTCACCCAGTTATCACCATGACGATTAATAATTATATACAAAACATAAAAATGTATATTTTAAGTTTGGGCACTCCAAAAGTGTAACCCTATTTTTTATTAATAAAAATAAACTGTTTAAATATTTTTCACCACCGATAACTTCAATTGAGGCAGTTTTAAAAAAAAGTGTGCAAAAAAAAAAAAATCCCCTCAGGGATCAATAAAAGTACATCTTCTTCTTATATGTCATATTATAATATATCACATACGTATGTGACTGGATCCTTGTGTGCGGTACACTACCTTGAAGTACCTTGCATCTCCATCTTCAGCTGCTGATCTGCACAGAGGTACAGTCTCCTCCAGCAGGACCTGGTCATCCGTGAGGGGGGGGGGGGGGGGGGTAGTAGAGCCAGTCAGGGAGGCCTCACAGCCTCACAGGAACACTTCCCGCCTCCATCCATCCTGTTCTTTTCATTCCACAGGCCTGTACGCTTAAGTCAAAGAAGATAAGCAAGAGTCATCATCCCTCATCTAGCTGTGAGTTAGCATACTGAAATGAGAGGAATGGAACATGCACAGTAAATGGTAAATGGTAAATGGACTGACTTATATAGCGCCTTATTCCAAAGCGCTTTACAATGGCCTCTCATTCACCCATTCACACACACATTCACACACCAACGGCGGCAAGCTACCATGCAAGGCGCCGGCCCGCTCATTGGGAGCAATTTGGGGTTCAGTGTCTTGCCCAAGGACACTTCGACATGTGGCCAGCCGGGGCTCGAACCGCCGATCTGCCAACCTTGCGATCATTAGACGCCGGCTTTACCTCCTGCGCCACAGCCGCCCCAGAACACAATAAAAGTACCTACCTCCCATGCTGGGGTTGAACTCAGGAGAGCAGGACATCCAGAGTGGCAATCGTTCTGGCTCAGTCAGGATGGTTATGATCCACTAGGTTATAAAGGCTGTCATATCTACAAGTAAAATCAGCATCTGTTGCCTTCACATTGACACCATCCAAGGCAAACGTCACAGAAGGCCTATCGAGCTGCAAGACGTCAGTTATCTTTAACAAACAGACTCTGCCTGCTGGTAGGGGGATTTAGTGAATTTTAGGGCATATTTGTAGGGATGTCGTAATGTTTGAGCGGAGGCTTTACCTAACTAACGGGTGTGCCTACACCTGGGATAGTTCCAGATATGATCACTATGCTATGCTCTTCTCAGGAGCATAGGGCCGGTTTCAGAGACAAGGCTTAAGCCTAGTCCTGGACTAAATCACACTTTATGTAAAATCTCCATTGAAGATGTTTTTTAGTCTAGGATTAGGCTTAAGCCTTGTCTGTGAAACCGGCCCATAGAGTTGTAAATCTTGACGCTAGAACAGCATACATGGGATACAGAAGTCATAAGCATTATAGGATAAGGTTAAGGACATGCTAGTTAAAAGGGTTAGGGTTCGGTGAAGACTCAGGAAGTTAAGTTAAAGACACATTAATCAAACCGAATATACTGTAAATACAGATCTTAGTTCACTTGGCATAATCGATAATACATTCAAATGATATTTATTTACAGTGATTTCACAGGTAAGTGCAATACAAATACAGTAATTTCACTGTAAAAAAAAACAAACACATGATGAGTAAGTTGAGCTATTGGGTCCTCCTGTGACCAGAATAATCAAGCCGATCGTCAAGACCCCTAACTTGTGTTAGGGTTAGGGTTAGGTTTTGGGTTAGGGTTATCATAAATCCACGCCTCATCACCCTCATCCACGCCTTCATCTCCTCCCGCCTTGACTACTGCAACTCCCTACTCACCGGCATCACCTCCCGCTCCCTCCATAGACTCCAGAGGGTCCAAAACTCTGCTGCACGCCTCCTTTCAAACACCCGCTCCCGTGACCACATCACTCCTGTCCTCCACTCTCTCCACTGGCTCCCCATCAAAGAACGCATCCAATTCAAAATCCTCATCCTCACATACAAAGCCCTCCATAGCCTGGCCCCCCCTTACCTGACTGACCTCCTTCTCCCCCACCGCCCTACCCGTACCCTCCGATCCTCATCCATTGTTCCCCTCACTGTCCCACCCTCAAAACTCAAAGGCTTCGGTCACCGTGCCTTTTCACGAGCTGCACCCCGCCTCTGGAACTCTCTCCCCCAACCACTCAGAGACTCACCCTCACTTCTCACTTTTAAATCCCACCTCAAAACCTACCTGTTCTCCCATGCCTACAGCCTCCCCTACCCCTAGCCATCTCCCCCATCCCGGCACACCCCCCCCCCCCCCCCTTGACACCCATACAACCTCCCCTACCCCTACCCATCTCCCCTAACCCTGCCACCCCCCTGATATGCATACAGCCCCCCCTACCCCTAACCACCTCCCCTGTCCCCACCACCCCCCACCCCCCCCTCCCCGTTCGCTGACTCTGTGTTCCATGTTACTTGTTGTTTTTGTGTTTCCCATATCCCCTATATTGTCAGCGTCTTTGAGCCTCGGAAAAGCGCTATATAAATTTAATGAATTATTATTATTATTATTATTATTATAAATCGTAGTCACTCTGATCAGGTCGTTTGATTCTATTCAAGAAAAGTTTTCTCCTCGACTTTCTTCTTCTTCTTCTTCTTCTTTTTAACAGCCGTCGGCTTGGCGTTCAGCGCAGGCCTGGATCTGGTCAGGTGGTTAGCAGCAGTGGAGCCCAGTCTGGCGTGGTGGTCCACATCCGTGTTGTAGTCAGAGCTCCCCATCGCCCGGGCAGAGGTGGCCTTGTTGGGGCGGGAGCGGCCGCGGTGGGAGTCGTCGCCGCTGCCCCCCAGCAGGTTGGGCTGGGAGTAGGAGGAGCACAGGGCCGGGGAGCTTAGGGGCCGGTGGTGCTGGTGGTGCGAGGTGGCGCCCCCTAGTGTGGGGAGGTGGACGTGCTCGCTGCTCAGGTTGGTGACAGAGTAGCGGCTGCTGCTGTTGCACATGACGATGTGGTGCCAGGAGCTGAGCGGCGTGGCGGAGAAGTGCTGGGGGCCGGTGGAGTCGTCCTTGGCGTCGCCTGAGGACAGGACCATGGACCCCCGGGGCGTGGTGGCGTCCACGGCGCTCTGGAAGGTCTTCAGGATGCGCTCGCTCTTGTTCTTCTCCTTCTTCTGGCGGGACTCCACCTTGCGCAGCTGGCGGCGGTGGTCCCGCATCATCTGCTTCCTGGTGTCGGCCAGACCCCTGCAGAGAGAGAAAGAGAGAGAGAGAGAGAGAGAGAGAGAGACGTTTATGGTGTAGTAAAGGCTATCGTTAAGACTCACGCGCGCGTGCGCACACACACACGCGCATGCACACAGACACGCACACGCACTGACACACACTGACACACACACACCCTAACATTAACCCTAAGATCCTGTACTCTAAAAACATATACTAATAGGCCATTGCATTGTATGATGGTAACACAGTTAGGATAAATGGTATCCTTATATGGCTGTGTGGAAAGGATATGACCGTTTGCTGTCCAGCTTTCAGGTTATTGCTGATGAGCAGTGTTTACACACACGTATTGATCGGCATATAATACATCTGCTAGGTCTCCATTCTCTGACAGTACAGTATTCATCACAGCAGCTGGTGAAACAGGGAACAAGTCGGCAAATGTTCAGACTTATTCAGAACGTTTTTAATCAACGGCACACTCGCTAGTCAACTAACACAGCTTGTTTTGTGAGCCTGCTAACCATGTAAAGTAGCGTTATAGTTAACTAGGTAGCAGTGGGGATCACTCACCGGATCCATTGCATTGCAATATTTTGGCTTGACTAGCGAGTGTGTCAGTGATTTTCAACAGCATTGACATTAATTTAGTCCAAACATTTTGATTGGTTGCTGACTTGTTCCCTTTTTCACCTGCTGTCACATTTATTATTGAGAGTAGCTTTGGAGGTACAGAGACAGAGAGCTCACCTGTAGTCCACTATCCCTGTCCTCTCACGATCTAGTCTCTGGATCAACTGCTCAATTTGGAAGCGAGTCAAGGGAATGCTGGATTGCTACAACGGTTACATAAGACAAAACAGTACACAAATCAACACAACAAGGTGATAACTGAATTCTACCTATAGCCAATCAATCACATTTCCAAACTTCACTATTTGCACTACTGGTTAGACGCTGAACTGCATTTCGTCGCCTGGTACTTGTACTCTGCAATGACAATAAAATCTAATCTAATCTAATCTAATCTAATCTAGTCTAGTCTAGTCTAGTCTAGTCTAGTCTAGTCTAGTCTAGTCTAGTCTAGTCTAGTCTAATCTAGTCTAATCTAATCTAATCTAGTCTAATCTAATCTAATCTAGTCTAATCTAATCTAATCAACAGCCCCTGCAAAGTGAGCATGGCTGGGGGACGGATGTCAGACATTGGTTTGAGACCTGCACAGCTCTCCTGAAGTCGGCCACGGGCACTCGCATTGTCCCGTCTTTATCAATGTTCCGGAAGAAGTCCCAAAGGCGCAGCTTGCGTTTGTCCAGATAATCCTTGGGGAAAAAAACTGTTGAGAATTCCAGTCACTTCTTTCTTTCTTTTTTTTTTACTTTTTCGAAAAGTACATAATGTCTTGAAAACATGGAGTTAGCTGTGTCTGCAAGCATACTGTCATGATGCATTTCAATGACTTGTGATGAGCACTGAACGTCCAATGTTTAACCAGTGTTTGTACCTGGATGACCTTCATCGGGTCGAGGCGTTTGGGGGGTTTCTTAGCGATGAAGCCTCCGACCCCCCCGTACTGCACCTCCAGACTGGGATGCTCCTGGCAGGTCAGCTCCAAGAGCTGCACAAAGTTCTGGTTCACCAGCACGTTCTAGAGACCAACACAAAGTTCTGGTTCACCAGCACGTTCTACAGACCAACACAAAGTTCTGGTTCACCAGCACGTTCTAGAGACCAACACAAAGTTCTGGTTCACCAGCACGTTCTACAGACCAACACAAAGTTCTGGTTCACCAGCACGTTCTAGAGACCAACACAAAGTTCTGGTTCACCAGCACGTTCTAGAGACCAACACAAAGTTCTGGTTCACCAGCACGTTCTAGAGACCAACACAAAGTTCTGGTTCACCAGCACGTTCTACAGACCAACACAAAGTTCTGGTTCACCAGCACGTTCTACACACCAACACAAAGTTCTCATTTACCAGCACGTTCTACACACCAACACAAAGTTCTGGTTCACCAGCACGTTCTAGAGGCCAACACAAAGTTCTGGTTCACCAGCACGTTCTACACACCAACACCCAAGACTTCAGTAAGGATGCACACCTGGGTGACCAGGTGAGTTACCACTTACCAGGGTTACCTGGGTTACCAGGTGACCAAAACAGAATGATGACAACACTGCAAAAAGTAAATCTAAGTAAGATGATTATATATCTTAAATGAAGGCATTATATGCTTGTTTGTGGTCTGACTGCACTCGTTTTAAGATTATTTATTTTTTTACTTGTTTTAAGAATATAATCTTGGCAAGTGAAATCTTAAGTGTATCTTGGCAGTTTCCTTTTGGCAGATAATTTTGTTTATTTAAAGTAATATTTCCCCCATTTTATTGCTTTTTTGTCTTGTTTTTGAGGGCTGACCTTTGTCAATGAACCCCATTGTTATTGTAACACACATACTGCAGTACGGTAGGTAAGTAGTTGGATGGAAGGTCAGAGGTCAAAAGGCCCATGTTTAAAGTAAGTTAGATTTCAACATAACTTGACTGATTAGTTCAGAGATCCCTCCAGAACATGTCAGGGAGGGAAGAACAGAACTCACAGATATGTTGATCTCCTCCAGGGCAGTTTTAGGGGTGTTCTTCACCACGCTGATGAGAGCCAGAGCCCCCTCCACTGTCACAGAGTTATACGCCAGCTGCACGGACACAAAACATGAGATTAGATTAGATAAGATTAGATTTGATTCAACTTTATTGTCATTGCAGAGTACAAGTACCAGACAACGAAACGTAGTATGGTGGTGGAGTGGACAATTCCCTCCCACTATTCAACATAATGATCCTGTACCCCCCTCCTGGTCAGTGGTCAAATGGGGATATTTTCAGAATGTTATGTAGACATATTTTGGGGGAACCAAAATATGTCTACATAATTGGGGGAACCATTATGACCACCTACCAGTAGGACGCGGAGCGTGTCATTGGCCTCCAGCCCCCTACACAGCATGTCCACTCCCTCGTTGGTGATGCGGTTGTTGTTGAGGTCAAGGTGCACCAGGGTGTTGTTGTATTTGAGGGCCTCGCCCATGGCCAACGCCCCCTCGTTCCCAAAGCCATTCCATGAGAGGTCCAGGTGTTTCAGGGTCACATTGACCTATGGGTAGGAAGAATATATATCTCATCATAGAAATCACTTCACCATTTCCTGTTTATGGACTTCATAGTGCACATCCTTCATATTGAGGTGTCTTCCACAACAGCAGACATGAACAGAACCATCGTCCTCTTCCAGTTTCTCCTCAACTGATAGTTCCTGAATGTATCTATCCAAAATGTAAATAGAACTTTTAAGTTTGGGACTGCGTTGTGTATGTATCCATTACCTTGAGCCCAGCACAAAAGCTCACAGCCCCTTTCATCCTCAGATGGTTCCAGCTCAGGTCCAGCACCTCCAGACCTTCATTGTTTGCTGTGGGGTAACAATGCCAGGGGCAGCCAGTGAGAGACACGAAACACTAACATCTGCAACAGCAGCTGGTGAAAGCGGGAAAAAGTCGGCAACCGACCAAATGTTCAGACTTTTATGAACATTTTCTTGGCTTGACTAGCGAGTGTGTCATTGATTTTCAACAACGTTGACATTTATTTAAATTTTTCTGAATGAAAGTCAGAACATTTTGATTGGTTGACGACTTGTTCCCTCTTTCACCAGCTGCTGTCATCTTGCATGATTGTAACCCTAATAACTTCATCAGACAGCTCAACCATACAGATGTAAGATATACAGATAAAGCTCTGTATAATGTTCCTACCTAACATCTGCCCCAAATGGTCCCCGCCTCTCGCACAGAACTTGTTATGGCTCAAGTCCAGCTCCTTCACTCTGTAATTGATCTAAAGGGAAATATAATATAAGTTGCCGGATCTTAACGCCAGTCACATAGTTACAAATCTCTATTTATATAAATCTCTATTTAGTTATAGTCGCAAATATGTTTAAATGTTGCTATTCACTTACTGAAAGAGCGTCTGCTAAATACTTAGCATCATCCTCTATGAATCCATTTCCTGTTAAAATATTATAAATAATCAATGGCAAAATGCAATCTTTTGAATTCACTGTCTCTGTTTTGAGTCTGTATGTATTTGGTCTACCTGATAGTTTGAGGGATTTGATGGAAATGTTGTCCAGCAACATCTTTGCAATGCACTCAGCACCTGCAGTCTGTAGGTGATTGTTGGACAAATCCTATGTGAAAGACAGAACATTTTTCTTTAATAATAGCTTTACTATGAAAGCATAGTGACCTGCAAGTCACTTACACCCTCTAGTGGCAGACTGTGTACTACTATCGACTGTAGAATGTCTAGTCATACCCTGCTGTTGCAATGTAAATACTAAATCACCACATTGATTGTACCATTGCAATTCTACCAATGCAACAGGGGAGGCTGGTGGAGGTAGAACTCTGATTTCTACCTCCAGCAGCCTCCACTGCAATGCAATTACTTCCCTATTGAAATCGGACTGACTATCTTATTATTATCACAACTTGATCTAATACAAACTCACCAGGTTCTGAATGGTGAGATTTGCCTTCAACATCTCCATAAGGTACTGGGCTCCCTCAGCCAACAGGTGGTTGTCTGCCAGCTCCAGGTTAGTGATGTGCATGTCTGTCTGGGAGAAAACACTGGAACCTATAAGCATTCGTGTTCTATACAGAACCATAACCTATGTATAGAACAAGTAAATCATGTGTACCTTGTCTGAGAATATTTTATACAAAGTAGAGAAATGGTTTTCTTTGTATTCGATCCAATATTGATGCAAGTTGTATGTGTGTGTGTGTCCGTGTTTCTGGTCTTTGTTATTGTACGTTTTGGTGTTATAAAATAAGAAAATGACAATAAACATATTGTGAAAAACAATGTTTACCTGTATAATGTGTCTCGACACAGACATTCATTTTACATTTTAACCATTTAGCAGACGCTTTTTATCCAAAGCGACTTACAATTAGAGATTACAGGGACAGTCTCCCTGGAGTAATTTAGGGCTAAGTGCCTTACTCAAGGGCACACTAATGGTGGTGTTCCCAGGTGGGATTTGAACTCATGACCTTATGCTCACCAGTCCAACTCACTACGGTATATCCACTAGGCCAGGTCACCACTACCCCCTCCAGACTTACCACTAGACCAGGTCACCACTACCCTCTCTAGACTTACCACTAGACCACCACTACCCCCTCCAGACTTACCACTAGACCACCACTACCCCCTCCAGACTTACCACTAGGCCACCACTACCCCCTCCAGACTTACCACTAGGCCACCACTACCCCCTCCAGACTTACCACTAGACCAGGTCACCACTACCCCCTCCAGACTTACCACTAGACCACCACTACCCCCTCCAGACTTACCACTAGGCCACCACTACCCCCTCCAGACTTACCACTAGGCCACCACTACCCCCTCCAGACTTACCACTAGACCAGATCACCACTACCCCCTCCAGACTTACCACTAGACCACCACTACCCCCTCCAGACTTACCACTAGGCCACCACTACCCCCTCCAGACTTACCACTAGGCCACCACTACCCCCTCCAGACTTACCACTAGGCCACCACTACCCCCTCCAGACTTACCACTAGACCAGGTCACCACTACCCCCTCCAGACTTACCACTAGGCCACCACTACCCCCTCCAGACTTACCACTAGACCAGGTCACCACTACCCCCTCCAGACTTACCACTAGACCACCACTACCCCCTCCAGACTTACCACTAGGCCACCACTACCCCCTCCAGACTTACCACTAGGCCACCACTACCCCCTCCAGACTTACCACTAGGCCACCACTACCCCCTCCAGACTTACCACTAGGCCACCACTACCCCCTCCAGACTTACCACTAGACCAGATCACCACTACCCCCTCCAGACTTACCACTAGACCACCACTACCCCCTCCAGACTTACCACTAGGCCACCACTACCCCCTCCAGACTTACCACTAGGCCACCACTACCCCCTCCAGACTTACCACTAGACCACCACTACCCCCTCCAGACTTACCACTAGGCCACCACTACCCCCTCCAGACTTACCACTAGACCAGATCACCACTACCCCCTCCAGACTTACCACTAGGCCACCACTACCCCCTCCAGACTTACCACTAGGCCACCACTACCCCCTCCAGACTTACCACTAGACCAGGTCACCACTACCCCCTCCAGACTTACCACTAGACCAGGCCACCACTACCCTCTCCAGACTTACCACTAGACCAGATCACCACTACCCCCTCCAGACTTACCACTAGGCCACCACTACCCCCTCCAGACTTACCACTAGGCCACCACTACCCCCTCCAGACTTACCACTAGACCACCACTACCCCCTCCAGACTTACCACTAGACCAGGCCACCACTACCCCCTCCAGACTTACCACTAGGCCACCACTACCCCCTCCAGACTTACCACGAGGGCAATGGCCAGCGCCTTGCCCCCCAGGGGTCCCAGGCTGTGGTGGTTGATGTTCATGGTGACAGCGCCCAGGTTCCTTATGAAGTAGGAGACAGGGACCACCCCCACCAGCTGGCAGGCCTGGAGGTAGATGTCAGCAGTGGAGGAGGGGGCCTTACTACTCTTCTTCACCTCTGACAGCGGAAACAAGTGATGTCAACAACGATCAGGGATAATACCACGCACCAAACCAATGAACTGTAACAATACATTGTGAGAAGGTTTGTAGCCAAAATAACTTCATAAACTGTCCATATTCATTCATTCATTCATCCATCCATATTCATTCATTCATTCATGCATCCATATTCATTCATTCATATATTGTCACTTATGTCCTGTACAATTGTCACTTTTTAAACTTTTTCTTGAATTATGCCTATTGCCTTATTGTCTTATACATCTCTGCAATGTCAGGAACCGAAGCCTAAGAATGTTACTCTCTTACACTTGTGTAATGTAACGTAACAATAAAACTTGAAACTTGTACATGATATTCTATTGGACTAATACACACATTTCTGAGGATACCCTCCCTTCACATTCCTTTACTTAAATCTCAATGGGAGTACCTTCAACCTCCAGGTCTGTGTCCCATTCATCCTCCAGGTCTGGGGGCTCCGTAGGGGACAGGCTCTCATCATCCTCCAGGTCTGGTGGCTCCGTGGGGGACAGGCTCTCATCATCCTCCAGGCAGAGGGACTCGACAGACAGGGTAGACATGGGTCCCCTCCTGTGTAGCAGACTCACAGGATCCAGTCCCAGAACATCTACTGTTTCAGATCATTTGCTGACATTCTTCAACATTATTATATGACTTTAACACTTCCCATCTAACCGTATGTCTTGGTGTCTGTGAGGGGTTGACACGGGGCAGAAGAACAGCGTAATAGAATACCTTACCTGTGTTGTCCAAAACTGTAATATGACCCTAGAGATAGAACGTGTCATGAATAGTGACATGAAAAATTCACCACTCACCCAGGGTAAAGAAAAGAGAGTGCAGGTGCATTCTTTTGGAGGAAATATTAGCACATACCTATGTTTAGTCTTGTTTAATTATGTAGTTTATATTATTGCTATTGTGTGTTTTATTGATTACTATTGTTCTATTATTGTTTTTATGCTGTGTGGATATGTTAAAGCACTTTGAGCTGCAACGTTTGCAGGAAAGGTGCTATACAAATCAATTGTATTATTATTATATGGGGAATAAAGTCAGTCACTCGGGTTGGTTGAATTATCTGGCTATGAATAAAGTTTTTCAAGACACGCCCACGTCACAGACAGCAGAAAGGATGATAGGGAGCCTGATGTTTTACGTTCTCTACCCGTTAACATGGCTTTTAAACCGCGTCTCAGGTAAACCTCACACCAACACTACACCCAGTAGAGGTTAGAAATATGTAAGAGAGTAACTTGGAAGTTTAAACCTTGCTTGTCGTCGTTGCTCTGCATGACCATAACATTTGCACAGTGAGCAGCATATGCTCGCTATCCAGCTATGCAGCGATGATTGACAAAACGTTGCAGGTGTCTCGCTTTTGCAGATATCTTTTGTTTTAATCGTTCGTCTTTTTAAGTCAAACGTCAATTAAATTACATGTTTACGATGTCGCATGTCCCACATCTCAGGTCCGTTTCAGCCTGAGCACACTGCGACGCATGGCGTTGACGTTTTAGGCTGACCAGCTGACTTTGGCTGCGTTCGTAAAGTCTCTCTGAGGGCCCCGGAGCGCACACTGGGTTCGACTTCATAAAGGGACCAAGTCATTTGATTGGACAAGAGGCATTCCATGAGTGCTGATCAGATTTCCAGAGCGAATTTACGAACTCAGCCCTTTAGCGATGAAGTCGAGACTCCCAGCATGGTGTCATGAAATGACCACGTGCTGATGTTTTGATGCAGGTCAAAATAATAGGCTAGGTGCACGATCTCCACTACTTCCTGAAAGGCACCTTGCATGAACATTATCCTGTCTCACTTTATTGGTTTAATTGATTAATCAGCTGTGCGGTAAACTGTTGGAACACACAGTGCACAGCTGATTAATCAATTAAACCAATAAAGTGAGACAGGATATGTTCATGCAAGGTGCCTTTCAGGAAGTAGTGGAGATTGTGCACCTAGCCTATTGTCGGTGCACTTTTAAGCCATGCATGACTTTAAAACCACTGTTGCATATCAATCCGATAAATTGATCAATATCAGTCTGACAGATGTTGGAATCAAGCATAAAAAAATACTTAGATGTGATTAATGAAATTATGTGATTTGAATGAATGCAGACAAATCTATCTATCTTCCATAAGTCACCAACCAACCGACCACTTCTCTTGACACAGACGCCGTGAGGAAGCCGCCCTCTGTGTGCACTAATGGAAAGGAAGTCTGGGATGGTGGAGGAGGTGTACCATCCAGGAGGTTTACCAGAACACAGAACACAGCCCGGCTGGATCAGAGGCTCTCGGAGGGCAAGGAGGAGGCCAGGAGAGAGACGAGGGACGGGCTGGAAGAGGGAGCACCGGGAGGGGAGAGCGGGACAGGTGGAGTGTGTAAAGTAATGAAGGAGGAAGAGGAAGAGAAGGTGGAAGAGTTAACCCTTGTCGACCCTAACAAGAGTAGCCCGGTAGCACAGGTACAGCTATCGACAGAGACGGCAGAACTACAAGATCCATCAGGCAACAGGACAGAGGACAGCGCCTCAGAGGAGACAGGGAGGACCACCGTCATCAGCCCTCTGGGAGGACAGACAGAGACATTGGCCATGGGGGAGTCAGCACCGACCCAAACCCAGGCCCTGAAGGCGTTGGTACTGGAGAACGTTGGCACCCAGGCAGACGATTGTGCGGTCGCGGCAGAGGAATGCTGGGATCAACCCATAGATCTAGGTGAACTGCATGCTGGGATTTGCGGTCCTCCTCCACCGCTGGAACCGACCCAAACCCAGGCCCTGAAGGCGTTGGTACTGGAGAACGTTGGCACCCAGGCAGACGATTGTGCGGTCGCGGCAGAGGAAATCTGGGATCAACCCATAGATCTAGGTGAACTGCATGCTGGGATTTGCTGTCCTCCTCCGCCGCTGGAACCGCTGGACCTGGTCACCCTCCTGGCTGAGTCAGAGACACACGGTAGCCAGGCCGTGGAGGGCCATAGTCAGTTCTGGGATGAAGCCCACTACCCACCATGGCAGTACCCTGGGATGAGCTACTACCCTCCACTGCAGGAGAGGGTCCATCCCTATGAAGGTGAGGTGTTTTTTTTTGCGTGATATTTGTAAAAAACAAAACAAAGAACAACAACAATATGTTTATTGAGTTTTAAAAAAAGATCAAACAAATCTTTAAGAAAATAAATACATAATAATTATATATATGTATATACCGTATTTTCCTGACTATAAGTCGCTCCGGAGTATAAGTCGCATCAGTCAAAAAATGCGACATTAAGAGGAAAAAACATATAAGTCGCACTGGACTATAAGTCGCATTTAGTATTTATTTAGAAATATATTTCACAAAATCCAAGACCAAGAACAGACATTTAATCTGGAAAGTTACGTTTATTCAACTACACAATAGCACACAGAACAACAGGCTGAATAGAAGTCCGGTATATTAACATAACAAGCCACATTAACAGTTATTCAGCAACACAATAGCATAAAGAACATACCTGGGAGGCTGAATAGGCTAAATTAACATAACAAGCCAGCGAGTCCAACAAGCAAGTTACCAGTAAGCAAGTTCACCAAGCTACCGTTTGCCTAGCTTCAACAAGCTAATGTCAGACCCATAAAATGTCAAGTGAGAGACAAAACAAGACAAAAATTAAAAATAAATAAATAATAAATAAAAAAACAAACAAGCACAAAAACTAAATGTATAAATTAAGTAAATTAAATATTGTAATAAATAAAATTAAAAAACACATAGTAAATGAAATGAAATTAAACAGGGAGAAAAGTACAAAAGAACAGATACACTGGGTGCTCACCTCAAACAATAAATGAATTAATCAATTGGGATCCAGAGAGGAAAGAGTATTTATATAAGAAATGATAGGTTGCCATCTTTTATAGAAATTCGCTATCAAGCCTCTTAATGAATATTTCACCTTTTCTAGTGACAAAAATGAGATCAAGTCGTTTAGCCAGGTCGTAGTAGAAGGTGGAGTTGGACTTTTCCACTGCAACAGAATTGACAAAACGTTGCAGGTGTCTCGCTTTTGCAGATATCTTTTGTTTTAATCTTTCGTCTTTTTAAGTCAAACGTCAATTAAATTACATGTTTACGATGTCGCATGTCCCACATCTCAGGCCCGTTTCAGCCTGAGCACACTGCGACGCATGGCGTTGACGTTTTAGGCTGACCAGCTGACTTTGGCTGCGTTCGTAAAGTCTCTCTGAGGGCCCCGGAGCGCACACTGGGTTCAACGTCATAAAGGGACCAAGTCATTTGATTGGACAAGAGGCATTCCATGAGTGCTGATCAGATTTCCAGAGCGAATTTACAAACTCAGCCCTTTAGCGATGAAGTCGAGACTCCCAGCATGATGTCATGAAATGACCACGTGCTGATGTTTTGATGCAGGTCAAAATAATAGGCTAGGTGCACGATCTCCACTACTTCCTGAAAGGCACCTTGCATTGAACATATCCTGTCTCACTTTATTGGTTTAATTGATTAATCAGCTGTGCGGTAAACTGTTGGAACACACAGTGCACAGCTGATTAATCAATTAAACCAATAAAGTGAGACAGGATATGTTCATGCAAGGTGCCTTTCAGGAAGTAGTGGAGATCGTGCACCTAGCCTCACTTTTAAGCCATGCATGACTTTAAAACCACTGTTGCATATCAATCCGATAAATTGATCAATATCAGTCTGACAGATGTTGGAATCAAGCATAAAAAAATACTTAGATGTGATTAATGAAATTATGTGATTTGAATGAATGCAGACAAATCTATCTATCTTCCATAAGTCACCAACCAACCGACCACTTCTCTTGACACAGACGCCGTGAGGAAGCCGCCCTCTGTGTGCACTAATGGAAAGGAAGTCTGGGATGGTGGAGGAGGTGTACCATCCAGGAGGTTTACCAGAACACAGAACACAGCCCGGCTGGATCAGAGGCTCTCGGAGGGCAAGGAGGAGGCCAGGAGAGAGACAAGGGACGGGCTGGAAGAGGGAGCACCGGGAGGGGAGAGCGGGACAGGTGGAGTGTGTAAAGTAATGAAGGAGGAAGAGGAAGAGAAGGTGGAAGAGTTAACCCTTGTCGACCCTAACAAGAGTAGCCCGGTAGCACAGGTACAGCTATCGACAGAGACGTCAGAACTACAAGATCCATCAGGCAACAGGACAGAGGACAGCGCCTCAGAGGAGACAGGGAGGACCACCGTCATCAGCCCTCTGGGAGGACAGACAGAGACATTGGCCATGGGGGAGTCAGCACCGACCCAAACCCAGGCCCTGAAGGCGTTGGTACTGGAGAACGTTGGCACCCAGGCAGACGATTGTGCGGTCGCGGCAGAGGAATGCTGGGATCAACCCATAGATCTAGGTGAACTGCATGCTGGGATTTGCGGTCCTCTTCCACCGCTGGAACCGACCCAAACCCAGGCCCTGAAGGCGTTGGTACTGGAGAACGTTGGCACCCAGGCAGACAATTGTGCGGTCGCTGCAGAGGAAATCTGGGATCAACCCATAGATCTAGGTGAACTGCATGCTGGGATTTGCGGTCCTCCTCCGCCGCTGGAACCGCTGGACCTGGTCACCCTCCTGGCTGAGTCAGAGACACACGGTAGCCAGGCCGTGGAGGGCCATAGTCAGTTCTGGGATGAAGCCCACTACCCACCATGGCAGTACCCTGGGATGAGCTACTACCCTCCACTGCAGGAGAGGGTCCATCCCTATGAAGGTGAGGTGTTTTTTTTGTGTGATATTTGTAAAAAAACAAAACAAAAAACAACAACAACAATATGTTTATTGAGTTTAAAAAAAAAGATCAAACAAATCTTTAAGAAAATAAATACATAATAATTATATATATGTATATACATACATGCACATAGCTCACCAGAATTACCATACAAAAGTATATATGGTACATACATTGATGGAGATGTAATAATATAACTGAGCACATACAAAAAAAAAGGGTAAACGACAGAAAAGGGTAGCCTACATTGCAACAGATACATTGATTATATCCAACTCCTTACACTACTCCTGGTCAATTCACAACAACTGCATATTTGTAACATTTGGGGAGTTCTTGTTATTCTCACCAAATGAGAATGAATCTAGTGTGTTAGACCTAGGCAAGGCAAGGTTAGACCTAGGCAAGGCAAGGCAAGTTTATTTGAATAGCACATTTCATACAACAGGGGCAATTCAAAGTGCGTTCTGTCGTGCTCACATCACTGGTACCACAGTATTGGGGTTAGCATGTGCACCAGACATGCCTCTCTGCCTCCTCTGTAGAGATGTGGAGGATGTGGGAGGACCTGGGTGAGAGCCACGCCGCAGCAGAGCCTCCCCAGGGAGCCCGCCAAGACCTCCCCCAGGCCTGCTTTGACTTCACTGTCATGTCCTACAACATCCTGGCCCAGGGACTGCTGGAGGCCAACCAGGAGCTGTACAAACACTGCCCTCTAGAGGTGCTGGGTTGGAACTACCGCCTCCACGTCCTGATGAAGGAGCTCCAGAGATGGGAGCCTGATGTGAGTGTGGGGGACTAACTTAGCCGTACTGTAACACATGCACACACAGGGTGCGTTCGTAAATATGCTCTGGAAATCTGATCAGCACTCATGGAATTCCTCTTGTCCGATCAAATTACTTGGTCGCTCTGTGAGGTTGAACCCAGTGTGTGCGCCAGCGCTCTCAGAGCGAATTTACAAACGCACCCACATTGTTTAACTTTTACTATCTGAGCGTCTCTCTATGGGAGTGTCAGGTGACCAGTATTGAGCTGTGTGCTTCCTCACCCATGTGTAGATCCTGTGTCTGCAGGAGGTCCAGGAGAACCACTACTACAAGGATCTCCACCCAGCTCTTTGTGCCATGGGTATGTCTGGGCTCTCAGGGTGTGTGTGTGTGTGTGTGTGTGTGTGTGTGTGTGTGAGAATATCGTCAAATTTCAAAACAGTCATAATAAGATACAAAATCTAATTCTCTTTGCACTACTGGGATTTACTACCATATTCTTTGCACATTGCACATACCTCCTTTGATATAGGTACATAGCTCATAACTTATACCTCTAAACAACCGTACTTGCCATACTGTCTCTATAACTATCTCTATCATGTTTTTGTTATATATGACAATAAAATTCTAATCTAATCTAATCTTAGTACTAAATGATAAATGGACTGACTTATATAGCGCCTTATTCCAAAGCGCTTTACAATGTTCTCTCATTCACCCATACATTACAAACACACCAACGGCGGCAAGCTACGATGCAAGGCACCAGCCGGCTCATTGGGAGCAATTTGGGGTTCAGTGTCTTGCCCAAGGACACTTCGGCATGTGGCTAGCCAGGGTTTGAACTGCCGATCTACCAACCTTGCGATCATTAGACGCTGGCTCTACCTCCTCAGCCACAGCCTCCCCCTGTGAATTGAATGAGTTCAATTGGGACTAGGGAAAGAGAGCTGTGCTATCTATTTTGTGTTTTCCTCCTGAAGGCTACACCTGCGTGTACAAGCAGCGTACCGGCGTCAAAGCCGACGGCTGCGCGGTGTGTTACCAGGGCGACCGCTTCTCTGAGCTGTCGGTGGCGAGGCTAGTGGAGTTCTACCGGCCGGGGGGGTCGGAGCTGCTGGACCGGGACAACGTGGCGGTCATCCTGCTGCTGCAGCCCCTGGTCGCCCAGGGAGGGGGGGGGTCAGGGGTCACCACCAAGGCCAAGGCCCCACCCCTCTGCGTGGCTAACACCCACCTGCTGTTCAACCCCAAGAGGGGCGACGTGAAGCTGGCCCAGCTGGCTGTGCTGCTGGCCGAGGTGGACCGCGTGGCGGGGTCCTGCAGGGCAGGGGGAGGGGGGGGGGAGGGCCGCTGCAACGTGGTGCTGTGCGGGGACTTTAACGCCGTACCCAACATGCTCCTGTACCAGCTGATCACCACAGGGCTGCTCCACTACCACGGGCTGCCGGCATGGATGGTGAGCTCACGCACACCACCAGGGTTACCATGGAAACGCCTGGTAGCTCTGGCACAATGGGATCAGTTTCAATTCGTGGCTGACTGTGTTTATATAGAGTTTCAAGTTTTATTGTTACGTCACATTAAGAGTGTAAGATAGTAAGATTCGTAGGCTTCGGTTCCTGACATTGCAGCACTAGACAATAAGGCAATAGGCATTCTTACAAGTGACAAATAAGACAGGCTACACATAGAAATTATAGAATAGGTTACCATACGCGTATACACGTACACTTCAGTAATGGTAAATTAGGAGTAAGGGTGAGGACGGGCTCATCTTTGAATTGAAAACACTACGTAGCATCTCCATCTATTCTAACACGGCTTTGAACTGACGATAGAACGGGTTAACGATGGAACAGAATGAGCAATGGTATCAAACACACGTTTTAGCGTTTGACGAAACTCCTGATTCCTTTCCGTCCATTTCGATGAGCCCCGTCCTACCCATTTCTCCATCCACCATCTACTGTTATACATGTCAGGTTTGTGTTTAGGTTACACCTGGGTAACCTGTGTGTCTCTACCCTCTCTGTCTGCCAGGTGTCTGGTCAGGAGGACCTGTCCTATAAGCCCTGGTTACGCAGTCTGTCCTACCCCCTGTGGCCCAGCTCCCTGGGCATCACTGACAGCTGCCAGTACACCGCTGGGTTTGGGAGAGAGAACCAGGAATCAGCTGGCAGCGGCAAGCAGAGTCAGGAATCAGGTCAGTGTCAGAAGAGGTCAGAGAATGTGTGTGAGTGTTTGTGTGTGTGTGTGTGTGTGTGTGTGTGTGTGTGTGTGTGTGTGTGTGTGTGTGCGTGCTTGCGTGTGCGCACAAGTGTAATTTAGCACTTGTGTGTTTTGACTGTATATGACTGTATGAGTGTTATGCTACAGATGGAGTCACCATTCTATTACAAAAAAGGTTGATTTCCCATGTAACAGCATTGTTGTTGTCAATTCAGTGTTGTCATGACGATCTGACACGGCACACAGTCTAAATGTGTCCTTCCTGTGCAGGGGCCGCCTTGGAGCTGATCTCAGGCGTGACTGACAACACACCGGGTAATGCACCACTGAAACCCATATTATCCTGATCCAGGATCAGATCGAGCTGGCTGATTTCCCCTATACCCCTACTCAAAATGTGTTTGATAGATCTGATCCTGGATAGCAAAAAAGAATGCATAATTTTGATCCAGATTAAGATTTGGGCCTAGAGGGGCTGGGATGTCTGCTCATGAATTATTTTTCTTTTACTTTTTCTTTTCTTTTTTAAATGCAAAGAAAAAACATATTATTAATCATTTATTAATCGTAAACCTTGCTAGTTGAATTGTATTAGAGAAATTGAGATTACCATTGAGATTTAAATGCACTTTGCAAGTGTAAGTTTTAACTTTTAAATGCTGCTAACTGCTAACATTGTTTGAGGAAAAAACCCAACTTGTGTTGTTGTTTGATTTATGTGTGGTGTAAGTGTGATTTCTAAATCCGTCCTTCCTGTGCAGGGAAGCTCCAGTACGAGCATGACTTCCTGCTGCAGCTGCGTTACTGTGATGACGCCTGCGTGCGACCCCAGGACCTGGAGGTCATCCCCGGGGTGACTGACAACACGCCTGGTAACGCCCCACTAAAACACCTATCTGACTGAATCTCTTCCCTCTGAGATCCCAGAGCGGGTTTGTGATGTTGTGTAAGCAATAAGCATAGTGTATAAGATCAGTGTTTCCCATTGGGTTTTGTGAGAGGGCCACGCCAAAAATTCTAATTACAATAAAAAAGGTTAAAAAGAAGTCTCGAACACAATTATCGACGGTGGGGGAATGTTTGGTGTGGGAACCCTAGCGGAGAACATTTTCGTGACAGGGGTGGGGACGCCCTAGCTTCAGCCTTCCAGGAGTGCGGTGCTAAAAATAAAATAAAAAATGGCGGCCCGCCACAGTCTTGTCTATGTCTGGGGAACACTGAAGACTGACTGAGTGAATACATAATAACTGCTGGATTTCACACACCTCTCTTTCCTACAGATCCCAAAGAGACGTACCACTGGACTCCAAGGTCAGTTCTGTGTTGGGGTTTTTATACCTTCCTGTCGAGCCAATCATTGATGCTCATCACTTTACCTGTGGTCTCACATTTCTGCATACACGCTGAATTAAAACCAGTACCCTGCCTGTCTACCTTGTGTCTTTGTCAACTTTGTCACTTTTACCCCTATTTCTTATCCTAATTTTTCTGTTTTTGTTTTGGTTCTTCGTTTTATTCCTGGTTTTATTACTATTGTCTATTTTTCTTATCTCCTAACTCTTGTTTTATTGTATTGTGGTTTATTTACTATTGTTTGATTGATTGATTGATTGTTTGATTGATTTATTGATTGATTGATTGTTAGTTTGTTTGTTTGATTGATTGTTAGTTTGTTTGATTGATTGATTGTTAGTTAGTTTGATTGATTGATTGATTGATTGTTAATTTGTTTGATTGATTGATTGATTGATTGACTGATAGATTGTTAGTTTGTTTGATTGATTGATTGATTGATTGTCTCTCCTCTGGTTGTTCAGGCCCTCCCCTCTCTGCCACGACCTCAGCCTGCTGTCCACCTACAGCCACGTCATCCCTGGGACCGGCTACAACGAGGTCACCACCCTGCACATAGAGGGAGGGGCCACGGTCGACTACATCTTCTACTCTGGAGGACGCGGCAGCTCCACTGATCACAAAGGTACTACGGCACTGCTGTGACGGCAGCTGGGGAAAGGGGGAACAAGTCGGCAACCGACCAAATGTTCAGACTTTTATTCTGAAAAATGTACCTCACCGAATCCATTGCATTGCAATATTTTGGCCTGAATAAAAGCATTGTAACTGCCAATGGCCCCTGGCCATAGCATAGACGTTTTCTTGCTATGACTGATGGATAGATGATTCACTTACTTAGACAAATTAATTTGTTGTAAGTCGCCTTTGTATAAAGGTGTCTGCTAAATGCCAAAAATGTAAATGTAATGTTATCATCTATCATTTTCTGTTAGTTCCATAGTTAATGTAATGTTATCACTTATCATTCTCAGTTAGTTCCATATGTAATGTAATTGGACCATTGCTCCATGGTCTAGGTGGCGCCGCCCTGCAGGGTGGAGGTCTGAAGCTGCTGGGCCGTCTCTCCCTCCTCTCAGAGGAGGACCTCTGGTCCATGAAGGGTCTCCCCAACGAGGTGTTCCCCTCGGACCACCTCAGCCTCCTGGCCAAGTTCCAGCTGGACCTGAGGCCCCTGTGATGGGGGGCTCGCTGTGTGCTGGGTGGGTAGTGAGTGTGTGCTGGGTGGGCAGTGGGTTTGTGCTGTTTGTACCGTTGAGATTTAATTGTTAAAAGTTTTAGATGCTCATCACTGCTGGCACCCATATTTTAGTTTTTTTTTACTGATGGTGTGAGAGAGGGGGGTTATGTTTACTTTTACATTGTTTCTCTTAAGAGGAAAAAAAACTAAAAACATTGTGAAATGAGTTTACCTCAGTTTAACTTTTTATTTGTTGTTTGAATTATTTGTCTGTAAGTTTGCTTTATCCTCTGGTTTCGAACCAGTCATAGTCTTATTTTTCATAATATGGTAGAAATATTCAATAAATATTTTCCATATAATGTGAGTGTCACAGTGTTATTGCCTAGCCCCGTGATAACAGACACCGCAACAGGAAACCCCCCACACCCTAGATAGACACTGACGCATCATGACTTTTATAGCAGCTATTTTCCTCTATCTTGTGATATATACGGCACACAGACAAAGGGACTTGCAGCGACAGACACACCACCAGTCACATGAGTCCCAGCTCCTCATCCTCTCCCCGTATAGCTAGACAGTCTGTTTTGCCTGGCTCATAGTGAGATGGTGTTGAGATTGTGACTGGATGTTGGCAATGCCCCCCCCCCCCCCCCACCCGTGCCCCCCCCAATCCCACTCCACTGGGACGCTCAATCTGTCAGAGAGAAGATGTGTGTGGGGTTGAGGCATGAATGAATTATTCATCCAGATAGCAGGGAGCATTCATGCATGATGGGGCTCAGTGTGGGCTCTGTGTGTGTGTGTGTGTGTGTGTGTGTGTGTGTGTGTACCAGCTAACACACTGCTGTCACCACCAGTAAGATTTCTCCAGTTAGATTTCCCAACATGTCAGGAGGATTTGTGTTTGATATTTCCTTTAGTCCTACTTACAATAAATCAATCAGGGGTTTTTGGTTCACCATCGGCCCTTATGTACTACTGTATCTCATTAAAATCAATCACAGGAAGAGTTTCAAACGTGAGAGGATATGATTACCATACACCATATATATAGTCAGTCAGGGGCTAGTCCATAGACCTGCCATCAATGTTTTACAGGGGTTCGACTGCGCTTCACGTACAGAGGTTCCCCTGTGGTACCAAACACTCAAGGCGGAGAAATGGGTCAGTAGGTTTTCAAAGTAAGCCACTATTCCTTCAGTCTTCAGATCTCAGAAACAGCAGGTAGAGTGGATGTTACCTCTGGGAACCCACTTCAAGATAAAGGGATTTCAGTCGGTCTGCCTCAGTGCCTCTGTTCCTCTGATATCCTGCCATCTCCTCCATCCCTGTGTTTACCTGCTTAAACCTGTTTTTTCACTTTTCACTCCACACCGACTGGTAAATTCAATTCCCTTGAATCACACTCCCTGAAGTACACATTTCCAAAACCGTATACGGTACATGCAAATTCAGTTACAGTATAGTATAACCATAATATCAGGAGCCATTCATCGGTTATCATTCGTATCAGCTAAGGTGCAGTCTGAAGACAGAGATGGGTCTTCAGTGTCTGGGAGAAGATAGGGAGTGATTCTGCAGCAGTTCTGACAGCAGTGGGAAGCTCGTTGTTCCACCGTGTTCCTGACCAGCTTCAGGTGTGGGCTACTTCCTGTCCAGGGTGGGTTTCCCTTCCAGAGGAGCAGCAGCCATGCCAGTCCTCTTGTCTATATGATGAAGTATGTCAGGTTGGCAGGGAGTCATTAGTGAAGCCTCGTTAGCAGATTGCAGTGCTGTCAGCTGGACCATCCATCCAGGGAGGCTTCTATTAGAGGTAATTGATTGTGCAGAGGGTCTCTGGGCGTTGGTGGAGTACAGTTGCAGACACAGCCAGGAGAGGAGTACAATTGACTGGTACTAGATCTACTGCTGGCTTGTGCTGGAGACTCCTGGAAAATGCTATGATGACTGAGAAGAAACAGAGTAATAATTGCACCTTTACAATATTGCACCTTTTTCTTTTTTCTTCTCAAATCTGGTCAAATGCCAGTTTCTTTGTTTATTTCAGTTGTTAAGTCTCACAAAGCTGTACAGGTGATTTCTTGTTACATTTCTTTGTTATTTCTCATCAGGAGGAAATCAATCACTACAGTGTCATCATCCACATCTCATCCTTTGCGTTAAGAAAGAAACAAAAACAGACTATTAATGGAACAGTGGGAAAAAAAGAAGAAATATCAAAAACCTTACAATGTCTCAGTGTACCACCAGGCAACAGAGCAGTTGGTGAAAATGTTCAAATTCAAATGAGTGTTGCTGCCACTAGACATCGTTGTCCATTGTCTTACTGTAAAAGGTCCACCAGTACACAGATCCTGACGATGTCTGTTTGTAGGATTGTTTGTTGTTGAGGTTTCTTTGTACACACTCGAAAAGAGACAATGCCTGTGGCTCTCTCTCTCTCTCAAGTCTCCTTTCTGTGCTGTATAGTGGTGTGTTTCTGTCTGGTGGAGGCATAGCGCTGACACTCAGCTGACTGCCTGATTTGAACTCTTGAACTGTAACGACACATTGTGAGAAGCTGAACCTTCCTGTCCTCAGTTCACCGGTTAATTATACAATATTAATTGATTTTTAGCTCTACAGCTGTCTGCAAATTTTGTGGATCTCCTCCTGATTTATCTGAAGCACTTGGATGAACTCACAAGCTATCAAGCTCATGATGTACGAGTCAGCTACAGCATCCCAATAACAGATATCCGGGGGAGGGAGGGAGGTGAGGAAATGTTTTATTTCAAAATCAATAGAAAGTCTTTTAACGTGATACCAAGGTCATTAGCGATATTTTGGTACAAGACAACAAGTTGCCACTGTGTTTATGGTGCTGAAACTCAAGTGAACGAAACTACTGTAAATGTGCTCTCTGGCAATATTTCCAAGACAGTGCTCAATAAACTGTGGACTTCAATCTCTCAAAGTGCTCTACTGACGAAGATCAATACTGAAACAGGTATAAAATGACAGAAACTCCAGTCTAAACATCATACAAAAATGCAGACAAGAATGTTGTAAACAAACTTGCACCTTGACTAAAAAATGGCAAACGTTTTAAGTCCTTAGACAACCACTTAAGACTCATTTTTTAAGATAATAAGAATATGTTGTTTCTACAAACTCAAAAATATATAAAATCATGTCGCTATAAAAAAGAAACTGAATGTCGCCTTAGTAGATCCTTACATATCAGCTGCAAAGATAGTTAGTCCATAGTCATTTTCTGATGGTGTCTTCTGAGTGACCACATTACTTCTAAACTAAAACACTCTTGATGAGTGACCACATTTTCTCCACTTTTCATCTTAAATCGATTCACACTTCTCATGCTATGGAAGGTTTACATACAATTACTAACCTACACTGGAATACCCCCATATTCAATCATCATCTAAACAATTTAATAAACTAATGTGGATGTATATAGCTCATTTTGGCTATTTGGGAGAGCAGAGGGATTGCACGGTGTGTTTTATAAGTCAAGTAATAATAATGAATTGAAAAACTCTATTCACCCAGTATTCTTTCCTTCATTGTCCATTAAAATGTTCATTTAAAGGCACAAGGTCAGTGGTTTGCAAACTATTCACTACAAAAGCAGTTACTGTCCAGCAGAGCTAAAGGTTAAAGGTTAAAGGTAACATGTATGTACACACTCACAGTACAACGTGGATACAGATTGCACACAGTCCTTAACAACAACTGTTATTCTAAAGAATTGATTGACATGGAAATGTATGATATGTCCAATTGCACATTTTTAGGTTGTGGTTGTCTTACCCAGCTTTAGAGATGAGCCAAATTTCTCATTGCATATTCACAAAACCCTGCATAATCATTTAAAAACATGATTATGTATACACCTACTAAATTCTTAAAAACCTGTTTGACCGCTCAGAATTCATAAATGCTGCCATCACCACTCCGATAGTGGAATGGCCTATAAAAGCAATGATCTCACTAGCAAGGTGGTGGCTTTACAAAAACCCTGGTAGCTATCAAGATTCACAGGGAACCCTAAATGGCCCTAATCTTTTGGAAAAACATTACTGGTGACCTTACTCAACAGCTATTTTGCAAACAAACCTTATGATTAGGTCAACCAAATCAGTCTGTGAGTTTAAATTAATTTGGTTGTATGTATTCTAGCCTCAATGTCGAAAATTGCAAGACCTTAGACTTAGTAGAGTTCTAACCAACATTCTGTCAGAAAACATGCTCTCTACTGAGTGCATAACCATTTCAACAGCTCACAAATAGCCATTCTCCAGAACTATCTTTTTGTTAGAGAGAGAACCCTATCATTCTTAAGTCTCATAATTCGTTGGATGATCGTGGATGAGCTGAAATCTTCCTCACACTCGAATCTGATATCCGTTCATGTCGGAAGGCGGCTTCGGTTCCAGAACCTTCTTGTCACCAGATGGACTGTAAACAAACAAATAAACAAAAAGGAGGAGTTATAACTTTTCATTTGACACAAATATACCTTAATTGAGACATCTACTACCCCTCTGTACTGTTTCTCCTGAGACATCTACTTCCCCCCTTGCACTGTTTCTCCTGAGACATCTACTTCCCCCCTGCACTGTTTCTCCTGAGACATCTACTACCCCCCTGTACTGCTTCTCCTGAGACATCTACTACCCCCCTGTACTGTTTCTCCTGAGACACCTACTTCCCCCCTGCACTGTTTCTCCTGAGACATCAACTACCCCTGTGTACTGTTTCTCCTGAGACATCTACTACCCCCCTGTACTGTTTCTCCTGAGACACCTACTTCCCCCCTGCACTGTCCCTCCTGAGACATCTACTTCCCCCCTGTACTGTTTCTCCTGAGACATCTACTAACCCCCTGCACTGTTTCTCCTGAGACACCTACTACCCCCCTGTACTGTTTCTCTTGAGACACCTACTACCCCTCTGTACTGTTCCTCCTGAGACACCTACTTCCCCCCTGTACTGTTTCTCCTGAGACATCTACTACCCCCTGTACTGTTTCTCCTGAGACACCTACTTCCCCCCTGCACTGTTTCTCCTGAGACATCAACTACCCCTGTGTACTGTTTCTCCTGAGACATCTACTACCCCCCTGTACTGTTTCTCCTGAGACACCTACTTCCCCCCTGCACTGTCCCTCCTGAGACATCTACTTCCCCCCTGTACTGTTTCTCCTGAGACATCTACTAACCCCCTGCACTGTTTCTCCTGAGACACCTACTACCCCCCTGTACTGTTTCTCTTGAGACACCTACTACCCCCCTGTACTGTTCCTCCTGAGACACCTACTTCCCCCCTGTACTGTTTCTCCTGAGACACCTACTACCCCCTGTACTGTTTCTCCTGAGACATCTACTACCCCCTGTACTGTTTCTCCTGAGACATCTACTACCCCTGTGTACTGTTTCTCCTGAGAAATCTACTACCCCCTGTACTGTTTCTACTGAGACATCTATTACCCCCCCTGTACTGTTTCTCCTGTGTCATAAAAAAAAAAAAAAGACTTTCTTCTTTCTTCTAATACGACGACTGCCAATGGCTCCGGGCCTGAGCATAGATTGCTTTATCCTGCTGTGACTAGTGGATAGACGATTCACTTACTTAGTCAAACGTATTGATTTTAAGTCGCTTTGGAATAAGACGTCTGCTAAATGCCCAAAATGTAAATGTAAAAGATAAACCTGTTAAAGAGATTAATCTTGGCCTCCATCACAGAACATCGCTAATTCCTCCATCTCATCATCATCGCAGGGCCTTTACGGCTACAACCACTACCTTGTTTATCGACTTTATCGACCCACAGTAAGAGTATCTCTCGTCTTGTCAGAGAGACTACAGTGAGGTTAAGTAACTGCTGCTTGACTATAGTGCGCGCTCAGCATTTTACCGTCTCTCGATGCGACTGTTCCGTCGCATGGGGCTGCCCGGCCCGCGTAGCGGCGAGCCGGTGATGTTCCTCTTGTCTTTGGTGGGCGAGGGGGGCGCGGCCTTCCCGATCTGCAACACAAATCACACAGTTCAGTTTTAACTCACAGAGGAAACATATTTTTTGTTTAACAGTTTTTTATTGGTTTTTCAAATGAGTTAACATCCTTAACCCAACACTCCCCTCCCTTCCTGATCCTCCCAACCCTCTCTTCCTTCCCCTCCCTCCCTGATCCTCCCACCCCCCCCCCCCCCCTTGTCTGTTTTTGTCCAAATATTACATCAAAGATTTATCGTCCATAGAGGCATTTGTCTAGAGAGAAGAGAAGAGAGAAGAGTGTGATAGATAGAGATATGTATGTGTGTGTGTGTGTGTGGAAGGGGTTCACTGCCTCACGCGGAAAACTATTTTAGTAAACAACCACAGTGTATTAAGTCAGTGTTTGCTGACCTCTGCATGGCATGTGTTCATGGACACACAAACAAAGGGAAGCGTTGTGGTGGATGGAATGCAGCCAGGCTGTGCTCTGATCATGCCAGCTACAGTACAGCAGCCCCATGGGATCCATGAGCTCTCTGGCTAACATTAGCAGAATAGCTTCATTTTGTTTTTGGAAGGGCTTTCCTCACTAGGCTACTATTTGAGGTTCACATTACCGTTTGAGGTTCAGATTACTAATGAACAACTGTGATCTCCTAAATTTAGCATATCATTCATGCAGAGTAGAGAGGGGGACCCTCTATCTATCGCCCCCTCTCTCTCTCTCTCTCTGTCACACACACACACACACACACACACACACACACACACACACACACACACACACACAAGATCAGCTTTCAATTACTTAGAGAGTACCATTAAGGTGAGTTCCACTAACAGAGGCTCCAATGTGCTGAAGGAGGTGCACTGTTGAGCTGACAGTGAAACGCACCCCCCTCTTTTACATGATTATGTGTCCGGTCAGCGATGTAGAAACGCTCCCTATAAAATACTATCAGCTATTGATTGAGAGAGAGAGAGAGAGACAGCCATGCGTGACGCACAGCAGAGCAGAACAAAGCCATCACATTAGCTTTTATTATTATACACAGGGCATCACACAGCGCCAAGGCTCATCTCGTTAGAGATCATCGTTTCAAGAATGATAGCTCCTCAAACGGCAGGTCAACTCCGTGTCATCACGCGTGACGGCACCGCGAGTCAACAGAGTCAGAATCGAAATGATCTAAGTGATTAAGATGGCCGCTCCGTATGCTCAGGAGAAATGCACATGCACCCTGGCAATTTCCCCCCCCCCTCCTCTCATGACCTGGAGCGTAACGTAATAGAGAGCTGAGATGCAGCTCGATTCAATTTTCCCACAAATAAAAACGGGTTAGTCCGCTGCTCAGAGGAAGACAGAGAGGAAGTTGTATACCCGGTGGTCTAATGCGATCATCACTGGAAACCTTCGGTTTGAGGAAGCAGGCACATTTTGTTCAGGGTTCACAAAAATGTCCCAATCACGCTCACATCTTCTGTATTTTCTATTTCAGAATTTCCTATTCCCATACTTCCCATTCCTCAGTGTTATACATGCCATTTAGCTGACGCTCTTTAACCAAACCTACTTACCGTACTGTAAATTGCAGTGAGTGTATACATTTTTCAATATATATGGTCCCAAAAGGGAATTGAACCCACAACCTAAGCGTTGATGCTTTTTATCCAAAGCGACTTACACTGCAGTGAGTGCGTACATTATTCAGTATATACGGTCCCGGCGGGACTTGAACCCACAACCTACGCGTTGTTAGCACCACGCTCTACCAACCGAGCCACAGAGGACCAGCGTGTATCTAGATCCTGTCCTACCTTCAGCCTCATATCTCGGGTGTGTCTCTCCAGCTCCCTCCTCAGCTCCTCCTTGGTCAGTTTGTCCACGTCCAGGATGGAGTGCTTCCAGTCGATCTGCTCCACGCTGTGGGGGTCGTGGGACACGTACTGGCCGATCTTCACCTTGCGCAGCGTGTGCCAGTAGCCCCGGTAGGCCCGCTCGAACTCCTGCACCAGCTCGGCCAGCGTGCGGAACTCCAGGGGCTTGAACATGAGGTCCTCCCGCCGGCTGATGCCCAGGGCCCCGAAGCGGCCCCCGCTGTGCACCCCCAGCACGATGTGGCGGAAGTGGTTCCCTGAGAACTGGGTCTTAAAGCTGAGGGGGAAGCGCTCCACGCCTGGCATGCTGTTGGTGAGGTAACTGAGGGGGGAGGCGGGGGTCAAGGAAATAGGGAACCCAAATATACACATGTTGAAGCAGAGGTTTTGAAATCTTTCTTTTACTTGAATTTATTTCTGGCTGTCTACTTGATTTTTGTGATGTGTGCTGTTGTTGTTTTCTTGTTATTGCTGTTGTTTTGGGGTTGGGTGGGTCGGGAGGAGAGGGTGGGAAAAAGAAAATGTGGGAAAGGAATAGTGAATGTAATCCCGGTGCATGTGAACCTTATTGTGTAATACTTTGCACCAATAAATAAATAAATAAATAAAGGAAATGGAAACCCCCTATTCCTCCAAAAACCTGGCTGCAGGGTCCCATTATTAGCTGAACAAACATAATTATAAACAGTTCTACTGATTTATTTTATCTGAATTACAGCTTGTATACACACAGTGGTCTCAGACTGTTGGCAAGAAAGGTCTGTCTAATCAATTAATACTTGGCTGCCCCAGCAATACTCACACTGTGGACAAATGTTGTTATGTCTAAATGTCTGTTTATGCTCATCGCTCGGGGCAGCACTCTCACCTTATTTGTTCTCCTAGACCCGACAAGAATAGGTTTCCTTGAGAGCAATTTGGAAAGATTAATTACCTTCCAAAGGCCAAAAACAAGTCATCATTTCTGACTAGATCCTTATGTTCCTGCCCAACTGACTGTAGGGGGGTAACACCTCCTAAATTTGAGCAAACAATGGACATAAAATGCAGGTAATTTCCTGGAAGAAATTCAGAAAAACTGTTTTATATTTCCTAATTTGAACCAGATGCTATTATGCCTAGATGCTATTAGGGGGTGGCAGTGGCTCAGGAGGTAGAGCCCGGCTGGCCACATGTCGAGGTGTCCTTGAGCAAGGCACTGAACCCCTAATTGCTCCAGGGTTGCCGTCTATGGCTGACCCTGTGCCTAGAGCATAAAA
This sequence comes from Nansenia antarctica, assembly GCF_963989245.1. Classification (NCBI taxonomy): domain Eukaryota; kingdom Metazoa; phylum Chordata; class Actinopteri; order Argentiniformes; family Microstomatidae; genus Nansenia; species Nansenia antarctica. The sequence continues at coordinate 33,206,176 of NC_137674.1, read as the reverse complement.
TACACAATTCCAACAATTGACTGACAAGTTGATTGCATGGCAAAAAAAACAATTATTATTATTATTAGAGAAGGATACATTCCAAGGATCACTGCCTCCAGACATTTGATTGGAAGTGACTCCCGGGTCATCTCCTTGGCGATGTCCATCAACCTGCAGGAAGCATGTTTTTATTGATGGTTAGGGGGGGTGGGCTAGAATACACCTCAACATCGTGGCCCTCAGGTAGCAGTTCTAAAAATGTCCTCGTTAAAGGAAACATCACTGGGGGGTTTGGTCTGTGCACAAAGGAAACCATTACCTCCTTTAGACAGTACTATTGATTACTTGGAGGAGCCTACATCTATCTAGCCATGCTATTTTGCATGGCATGGCAAGGCAAGGCAAGGCAAGTTTATTTGTATAGCACATTTCATACAAGAAGGGCAATTCAAAGTGCTTTACATACAGCATTAAAAAAGACAGAAAAAGACATTGGAATAAACCATCTGGTACAAAATATCATGGACCAAGGATAGGCAAGGAAATAAACTGAAGACTTTTATGTTCTGTTCGGCTTTTAATTCAGCGTATTTTAAAGAGTTTAGGCTAGGTTTTCAACTGATTGATTTGTTTTTATTGATGGATTTTAAACCTGAACATTTTAAATTGTTATTATACCTCACTTCTTTTGTTCGGCTTTTAATTGATTTAATTTTATATGCTGACGAGATTTTTATTTTTACTTTTTAATTGTGATCTTATTGCATGTTTTGTAAAGCACTATGAGCTCACATTAATGTGTATGAATATACGCTCTATAAATAAATCTGCCTTGCGTTGCCTGGCCTCATCCAGATATCCAGTTCCCTCAACCTCCGTCATCATCATCTAAGTAAGGAGGCAATCAGAAGACATCTTCTCTCTGTCTGATGATTCAGTGTTGCCTTTTCATCCTGAGGAAACGCCATTTCACAAACACTGAGTCTCTCTCTGGCAGTCGCCATGTTGGATGTTTTGACATTTACAGTAAGCCTGCTGCTGTAAACAAGGCTGCCAACCCTGGTGACTAGGTTAGATTAGGTTAGATTAGATTAGATTAGGTTAGATTAGATTAGATTAGGTTAGATTAGATTAGATTAGATTAGATTAGATTAGGTGAGATTACATTAGATTAGGTTAGGTTAGGTTAGGTTAGGTTAGATTAGGTTAGGTTAGGTTAGGTTAGGTTAGGTTAGATTAGGTTAGGTTAGGTTAGGTTAGGATAGATTAGGTTAGATTAGATTAGGTTAGGATAGGATAGGTTAGGTTAGGTTAGGATAGGTTAGGTTAGATTAGGTTAGGTTAGGTTAGGTTAGATTACATTGGATTGGGTTAGGTTAGGTTAGGTTAGGTTATATTATATTATATTAGATTCAACTTTATTGTCATTGCACAAGTACTCTTGTATTCTGTAACGAAATGTAGTTTGTCATCTAACCAGATTAACCAAATAGTGGTATGTTGCAAAATACATGATAATGTAGACATTGCATGATATTACAGTATAGGGTATTACAGTGACTATACAGTACATAAATTAATATAAAGTGAATATACTGTACATGAGATGAATATCAATATGATATGTATAGGATAATGGCAATAGGTCTTGAGATATGTATGTATGCCAGATGTATACATGGAGACCAATATAATAAATATGGTATGTGCAACCAAGCAGTAGTGCAAAAGCAGGACCATCAAAGAGCAACCTACAGAGAAAGGTGTGAGGCAGAAGTGTGAGAGAAGAATGAAGAAATTGGTGCTTACGCAGTAAGAGGCCTGCTCTTCTTGATTTCAAAAAACTGTGTCCCCGTGTGATTGTACCTGTAGAATACCGTTAAGAACACATAACAATAGAGGAAGAAACTAACACCTTTTTCTGCCTTGGGTGGGCAATGAAGACCTACCAAAGAGATACATACTAAAAAGAAAAATACTTTATTTTTTTTAAAGGTTATTCTTTTCTGAGTGGGGCAGCCCCACTCATATTTTTCATTTTATTCGATAGAGATAGTGAAGAGAGAAAGGAAAGTAAGGAGGAGAGGGGATTATAGCAGGGCATGGGTCGCATTCGAACCCATGCCGACATGGGCATATGTGCGCACTGTAGACCGTGGCGGTAGACCAATGGACCACCCCAGGCTAAAGCTATAAGAAAAACACCTTAAGTGCCTTTGTGATATTCAGAGATCCTTGTATGTGAATTATGGATGGCCTTCTCGAGCAGGGCAGAAATAATGTATACTCTTTAAATAGAATAAGGCCTACACATGCCCTCTATTATGAAGTATGCCCTACATTGATTAAACCGTCCTAAAAACACTGGGTGAGTGCTGGTGAAGGACTCAAAATAACTTGTCACCCCCCATATCCTTCATTGCATCTATGTGGCCTAATTTTCACATGTGTCTATATTCATTAATTATGCACGATGCTTAACTCAATACATAATACAGTGTATGGCTAACATGATATTTCAGGAGGCCTAGCCTGAATTTCATCCAACAGCATGTGTGTGTGCTAGCAATAGCCTTAAGAGTGAACGCCTACATTTTAAACTGGCCATAACTGTTTCTGGACATCCATACAGCTAGCGCAGCCAATCAATCAGTCAATAAATCATCCATACAGAATGCTCCCTGCAGTACACTGAGTGGTCATAGCTTGGGCTAGCTTCCAGGGCTATTCATTGGCTTAGTTAAGAGCTTGGTGGTAGTGACCAACTAGTGTACTATCTAATGTATCTTCCGCCGTAGACTGAAGACCCATCTCTTCAGGCTTTACCTTAACTGTCCCCCTTAAAGACCTCTTCATCTCCTCTACCCCCCCCCCCATACAGTTTATCTACTGTAAATAATTAAAAAACAAAACAAACAAACAAAATGTTATAGTTTTTCCTTCTTCTAGCATTATGACTGCCAAAGGCCCCCTGGCCCTAGCATAGATTACTTTTTTCTTCCTATGACTGATGGATAGATTATTCACTTGCTCAGACAATGTATTCATTGTAAATCGCTTTGGATAAAGGCGTCTACTAAATGTCAATGATGTAAATGTTAAATGACCAATTGCTGATGCAACTATTTGAGGCGAAGGATACTGCAAGTCCCTGATGTATTTCTGTATGGCTTCCAGGCGCTGTGGGATACTGGTGGAAGGTTGGTATGTAGGCACACTCGGTGTTGGAACCTATGGGAAACACAGCACAGCACAGCACATAACCAGGAGACATTAGCATTAGCGCACAACCAGGTCAGTGGCCTTGCGGTTAAAGTGTCCGCCCTGAGATTGGGAGGTTGTGAGGTACCCGATGCCTCTCTGCTTGGCACTCAGCATTAAGGGTTGGATTGGGGGGTAAGACCCTGTGACATACCAGCGTCATGATGTCCAGGGGGTGTACTTGTACATCAAGCCGCCTCACGCTACGGAAACAGGAGATATGCTCCTGCCCTAAGGGCCGTTAGGCTTATTTTACAGCAGTTGGAGAATGTCCTCTTGTTTAACTTCTCCCAGCTCAACTTTCTAAGTAGAATTGGTACAAATTGTTCTCCTCTGCCATTTAGCAGACGCTCTGCTAGACTCACAATGCTTACATTAATTCAACACAAGATAGGATTCCTCATGAGGACAAGAGGCAGCATTTTCCCTCATCTAGTCAGACAGGCAACAGTAAATCTAGTGATATATAAATGCATAACTCTGTGTTTTCGAGTGCCGCACATTTTAACAGCCCTTGGTTTTGGTTGGAAACAAACCTCATTTATCAAGTGGAATGTCCTGTCCAGTGAGCAGCGGCAGCACAATTGCTAAATCATTTGAGCATAAACCAAAAGCATCTACTCTTCACAGATAGAACTACTGTACTGTCCTGTGTGGCTGTCTTCGAGCACAGTAGGATACACCAACGTGCCGTTGTAACATGGCTCAGTGACTGAATGAAGGACGTCTTACAACGGAGTGAAGAAACAGCACAGACTGTATAACTGAATTCTGCTGTCCGTCTATTGCATTACAGGAGGGTGAGAATTCCTCCTCCAGAATGTGTAGTGTTTAAATCATTGGTTTGAACTAGTATCTAAGGGGTCGTAACTGAGTCATTTAGTTTACCGTCATTCTGCACAGTCAGCTGTCTGTACAGCACGGGGGAGGGGAATCAGGTTAAGCCCATGTAGCATAATATTCTATGAGTCAATTTACCCTCCTGAATGGTAAATTGCCTTTTCATCTCAACCTTGAAAAATTGGTTTACTTCCCATGTGATCATTCCTAGAGGGAACACTAGGAACATTTTGGTTATCACTTCCCTGCCAACAAACGTTGTCTAGTGAGAGTGCAGTGCAGTTGAAGACTAAATGGACTAAAATGGTAAATGGACTGCACTTATGTAGCACCTTATTCCAAAGTGCTTTACAATCCTCTCATTCACCCATTCACACACACACACACACACTCCAAAGGCGGCAAGCTACCATGCAAGGCGCCGGCCCGCTCATTGGGAGCAATTTTGGGGTTCAGTGTCTTGCCAAGGACACCTTGACACGTGGCCAGCCAGGGATCGAACCACCGATCTGCCGACCTTGCGATCATTAGACACCGGCTCTACCTCCTGAGCTCCAGCCGCCCCAGCCAACTGAACGTACCTTAGGCAGGTCACTGGCCCCCTGGATCCGCCTCCCCAGGGCCTCACCATCGGGGTGTATCCGGGCCACATGGCGCCACATCCGCTCCCACGTCTCCTCGTCCACCGGCAAGCCTCCCCTGTTCACAAAGAAGGGCACTCCTCCATCCCGCAAGTCCTCTTCAGCGTCATCCTCTTGCTCTTCGTCCCTCTCCTCCACCCCCCCACACCCCACCGTGGTCCTTAGCATCCCCACACAGAAGGGACCCCAGTCCTGGATCTTGGCAGAAATGATGGCTCTCACAGGTGCCCCTTCCTTCCTTGCTTGTCAACTGTCAATCTGCTTGAAGGTTTATAGCCAGTATCACTCCCACAGCAGATGACAAACATGAACAACTCATGACATGCTGGATATGTTAAACTTTGCAAAAGTACAGATATATCACAAGTATCACAGCCTCCAAATTCAAATACTGCCTCTCATTAACAGAAATGGCACTTTATCTCATATAGGCCTGCGGTGCTACAGCAATGTTTTGTTAAAGCTACACTATAACGCCTACTGTACAACTTCACAAATATTTGTACATTACTAATAACACAATAATGTGTTATTATTGGCACTCTTGACAAATCACATTGCCCTCTACGATGTACAATCTTAGGCTGATTCAAGTAAATTAACTGCCACTGAAACTAAGACGATAAGGTGATTACAACAATAAAATGTTGCGTGAATTTACAGCAAAATGCATGACTACGGTACACTAATTACTAGGTTGAACTTGGCACTATGGACAATATTTCATGCATAAAATCCTAACTACGTAATCATAAGCAGAGAGAAAAAAAATCTGTCTTCAAAAAAAAAAAGAGTAGCCCGAAGACAATAACCAAAGTATTACTGTAAATCACTGATACCCGATAACGTTATCCCAGAGGTCATTTTACATCATATCCAACACGCCGGGTAGAATCACACCTCCTCGACTCTCCCCCCTAATCGGTGACCGCTTTCCATCCTAGTCCGTTTATCGAGATAATCATATTCTTGTCAGTCCAAGTCATTGTCCGGTCCAGACGCCCATGGCCACACAGAGAGCTGATCTCATGCCTGTGCGATGGAGCCGCTCCGACACTCCCAGATCCCTGCCAGCTGCGCATGCTCTATCTACACGGATTACAGAATCCCCTCGGAGAATTATGCAGACAGAAGAAAAACGATAGTAGTCTATATGTGAAATAACTAATAAGAGATCTATATTACGTTATATGGCGCGATCATGACTGGCAACAGACAACAGACACGGAGACATTTCAATAGCAAGCGTTTTTTTTACTTTGAACCATACTTGTTGGACATGATATTTGCATGCCATGGACGCATAGAGGAATTACACTATTCTAAAATGATCATACTGTAGTTTTGAAAAACACCAACATGGGGGACATTGTGCATTTCATACATTAATTTATTGTCCTTTTCACAAGTTCAAAAGGTGGAATGTACAGAATTAGCATTTTTATAATCCATACATACAGAAAAGTCTTGGATTGGTCAGAAATACACATCCATACAACACAGTTTGCAAATAGCTAAATCTGTCTCCCCCTATAAATCTGTCCGCTAATAAAACTGCAAAAAACTCTAAAGCTAGTTGTTAATGTACATGGAAAAATAACAAATGAAAACCTCTCGCACAAAAGCCAAATCTCATCTGTAATTCAACAATAATTTCAACTCCAACTCCATTCAGATCTCCATCCATCCAGAGAATGTTCTAGAATCTTGGGGCGCCGTAGTCATCAGGCATTCTTTCAATATTGAACCTGTAAAACAGTGAAGATATCAATCAGTGCATGAGCATGAGTGTCATGCTGTACGTTACTTTGTAAGCAGGGTACACCTTAAAACTACAATCTATTCAGTACTGTGAATCTCATGTCAATTATCATACTGTACTTACTTTTTTGTCTTTGCACTATATGTCTATACTATCATGTCTTTGCACTATATCAATATTTGCATTTCTGGCTAGATGCTGAACTGCATTTCGTTGTCTGGTACTTGTACTCTGGGGGGTATTCCATCAACGTCACCAAAGGAAAATCTAGGCTTATTTTGCTATGGCGCTTATCAAAAATAAGCCTGGATTTTGCCTTAGCGACATTGATAGAATACCCCCCTGCAATGACCACATAGTTGAATCTAATCTAATCCTGACCTGTGGTTTGAGATGTACATGATGGGAACTCCTGGGATCTTCCGGATTCTTCTTTTCAGGTCCCTGTCCACAGTGGCCAAAATGTAACACTTGTGCTGTGAAAAGAAACAAGATCTTTTTTAGTTTCAGCTCCTCTCTGTTACCAAACTAAAGTGCTCTAATGACATACGGTTTGTTTACCTGATTACCTGTTTACCTGTGAGAACATCAAAATACACACAAATCACCAGAGTAAATAGTGGCATTACCTGTGTTACCCTCTGGACTAAACAGTCATCTGCATACGTGCCCTTGTGGGAGCAGGGAAGACGCTCAAAACGAGGATCCTTGGCTATCCTGTAAAGACCCCAAATATGTATTTGACAATCTGTCATATTCCTAATAAACATTGATTATCTTACCATATCACATGTAGATCATGTGTAAGGGTCTGTGTGTATTGTGTAAGGGTCTGTGTGTATTGTGTATGAGTGTGTGTATTGTGTATGAGTGTGTGTATTGTGTATGAGTGTTTGTATTTAAAGTAAGTTCTACCTCAGAGCAACTCTGTACTTCATCCCCAGCTTCTCTATCTCAGCCATAACACAGTCTGTGATGCACGGGATGCCTTTATGAAAGATGACAGAATAAGGGTCAAACCACAGAGTAAATAATAACGATTTATTATGTTGTTTCTAAGGGGCTAGCCAAGCTGAGTTAAACCTTTTAGATACTCACATTTAGCATAAAGGCAGTCCATCATGGACTGCACTATGTCCAGTTTGGCCTTGATGGAGAAGTTTATGAAGTTAGTATCAACCAGGATGTGATATGGGGGCCCCAGCTGAGTGTTGTACTGGAAGAACAGGCAGGATGGATACTTTGGGCTGTAGAAATCAAAGGCACAGTGTCAACCACAGAAGCAGTTGTGGTTTATGGGTACATTTGTCCATGTCGGTTCTAATATACATACACTTCTGTTTCCTTTAGTGCAGATGGATCTTTCTTCTTTTTTTCTTGTGTTTTGGCGCGATCTTTCTCTTTTCTGAAAAAAAAGAACTGTGATTTAATACCATCATGGCTCAATCAAAATGACATGGATAAAAGTGATGCACACTTCATGAAAGTGTGTGAGGCATCTTATTATGTCAAATAGTAGTCTATAAGTCTAGTATATTGTAATTCCAGTCCTGGGAATGTACACGGTTGCATATGTTTGTTTCTACGCCAGCACCTAAGGGTCTATGATGCCTATGACAATTAGTTGGATCAAGTGTGTTTGCAAAGAGAGTATTATGGTTTTACGGTTTAAAACCTTACTGGTGTTAGCCTAGTGCTTGGAGCGAACAATAATGTGCAGCCCTAGGGTGCTGACTTGTCTAGAGAAAGCTTGCCAGTACTAGTACTACAGTAGTCAGGTAGGTACTACCCCAAAAGGTTCTCTGGGACTACAGAGATTTGCTACAACTGTTGTTGTGCATTGTACTTACATTCTCGGGTCTTTTAAACTGATCATTCTCTTCATTGTAGCAAACTTCTTCGTCTTTTGCTTGCCCTAAAGCAAAAACATGTACATACACAGTTCAGAGAAAGACATCAGGACTATTATCCGACAAAGTATCGGTTTTAAGGCTACATACATACGTAACAAGAACTGCTAGCTAGCTGGCTGGCTATACAAAACAAACCCTCTTGTTTCCCATAAAAACAACTGGAACACATCTGCAAACAACCATACAGTCGCTCCAAGAAACACCAAATATATATTTAAAATATTTGTTTAAACATATGATTAGTTAATAAACAATTTACCATGATTTTAGGTGCAACAGCTGACTTCAGCTGAGTTCAGCTAGCAACACCCTCGTGTGTCTGAACTGGGACGTCATCAGCAATCGACATGTGTTTCGTGTGTCTGAACTGAGCCAAGTACATCCGCCAAGTTGCAGCCGCAGCCAAACGTATGGAGCTATTTTAGTGCCATCAGAAATTGAATTGTATTTGACAGATTGAATTGTATTTGACATATTGAATTGAATCTGAGCACAAACTGAATTGTATTGGACAGATTGAATTGTATTCAATTCAGTTTTCATTATTTTCATTCCGTTTTCAAATTCAGTTTCTCTAAATACAATTCAGTTTTTCTCAAAATACGAGTTCAGTTTTAGAGGCACTCATCCGGGGACTCTGGGCTAGGTAGAATAATAGAGCACCGATTCTAATCCCTCCCTTCGTATTTAAACGAAATAAACACATTTCAATCATGGATATGAGATAGATGATTCAAATCCCGTCACGTTTGGCTGCGGCTGCAACTGGACCCTTCTCCGTGTGTCTGAACTGAGACGTCATCAGCAAGCGACATTTGTTTCTGCGATCTTCCGGTGGCTAACATGCTAAGCTAGCTAAACACTGGCCAAATACACCCCAGGTAGGCGCTTGTGTTGTTGTTGAAAGATAATAGATATGTATATTATATGGATTCAAAATAATGTTCGATGTTGCTGTGTTAACGTGACTGATGTTGTGAATGTCTCGTGTGTCTTATAATACTGCATTTACTGCAGCATTTCTATTTGTCGTTGACATTGACAGCTAACGTGAGACAGCTGCTGGCTATAGCCAGGGAGAGCTGGTCACTGAGGAACTGGTGCTGCGGCATGATGTTATTCACAGTATAACAGTATGTTACATTATTCATGTTAGCTTAGGTTAGTGAGTTACGTTTTGAATAGCCGGTTTTTATGTTGTTTATACCGAATAGGAGTGGCTTGTTTGCTAGACGTTTGCTGTTTTGTTTCGTTTCATTCATTGTTTTTTTCGCCAACCTTCCCTCCTGTCATTTAAAGCCAGACAGGTTAGATAGGTAGATCTGTCTGTCTGTCTGTCTGTCTGGCTGCCAGGTAGGTAGATCTGTCTGTCTGTCTGTCTGCCAGGCTGGTTGTTACTGCACAAAATCAAGTGATTGACAGACGATTGCACCTACAATAATATTCCATGTTCCATTGCCATGTAGCAATCTTATAAAGTTATGTGTCACAACAAGAATCTTATAAGTTACGTTACACAACAAGACTGCTAGACAACAAGACTGTTAGACTGTTAGACTTGTTCTGTCTTATCTTATCTCTTATCTTAGATAACTTCCAGAAGTACAAGTTCAGAGTAATCTGACTCTGTGAATACTCTAAATCTGTCACAATTCTTCCTGTCAAAACATTTCCGAACCGGTTGTCTGACGTATTTAGGATGATAAAACTACCCTATGCATGTAGTAGCCTATTTCAAGTAGGCCTACTGTCTGATGGAGGCCTCTAGATAGGTACTTTATTTATCCCAGAGGGAAACAGTACAGTAGCTCACATCACAAACAAAATGATGTGACAATAGAATAATTAAATAAAATAGATGTTTTTCAGTTGTGCTCTGTAACATTTAAACTGACCACCCTCAGTCAATATGCTTTTCTCTGTAACTGGACCTGAGCCAGATTTAGAGACCACGGCCAGTGATATAGTTAGACTGACCAGGGTCAGGTAACTTGTTGCCATAGTAACCTGGATCTTAGTCTCTTGGGGAGAAGTTGAGAAACATCTCAAAACTATGTACGGACCGGCAATGTCAGCAATTTGTCAGAAGAACATGATTTGCAATAGACAGCTGACCACTTAGTCAGCTGGAAATCTGTGCATATAACCACGTAATGAACGTACACACTCACTCGTGGCTTTGGCATGAAAGCTGCGTGTCCTGATCGATCAGACTGGAATAAATCTATATCTTCAACTGTCAACTCTGAGCAGACCTTGTGATTTCATGATTCATCCGTGGGTCACATTGACACGTTATAACAATAGACAATTAGACATCTGAAACATTATAGTAACAACAGTCCAGTGTGATTTAACATCCTCCAACCTTACCTGACCCCCCCCCCCCCCCGCTCCTTGTAGTAATCTGTTGCTAAAGGAGCTTCTCTCCTCTGCCACAGTGTCATGTAGGGGATGGGAGGGATTGTCCATGATGGCCAGGAGTTTGGGTCACATCCTCCTATTGGCCACCTCCTCCTCCACAGTGTCCAAGGTGACACAGAGGACAGAACTAGTCCGGTAGCTGAGCAGGGCTTGAGGAGCTGGGTGGGGGAGGAGAAGAAGGGGGATGGAGAGGGGGGGTGGGGGGGGGGGGAGTCAGTGGTGGAGCTGAGGGGAGGGAGACCATGAGCTCCCGAGTCAAACCTGTTGAGGAACCGGTTCCACTCGATGGCCACTTGCGGGTCGTCAGCCTGCTTGTAGCCGGGGATCTTCCTCACCTCTCTGGTGTTGTTGTCCTGCAGGCTGTCCTCCATCTTCTGCCTGTAGGTGTCCCCGCTCTCCTCTAGCTTCTCCTTCAGCTTCCCCTGCCCCCGCTTCAGTTCTCCCTCGCCACCAGACCTGAATACTCTCTTCTTGTCGTTGAGGAGGGCCTTTAGGTCTCTTCTGTAATCCAAGGTTTGTTGTTAGGAAAACACTGCGCCCTCCCAAGTAGCCCTGCCTTCTCCACACAGAAGTTAATGTAGTCCGAGATGCAATGTGAAAGACCATCAATGTCCTCCCCCCGTGACTCACAGAGAACTTCCCAGTCTGTTGTCCCAATGAGCGGGCGGGCGCCTTGCATGGTAGCTTGCCGCCATTGGTTTGTGAATGTGTGTATGTGAATGAGAGGCCATTGTAAAGCGCTTTGGAATAAGGCGCTATATAAAAGTCAGTTCATTTACCGTTTAGAGATGTAGGTGTCCTTCACTTTAACATAGAACAGGTTGAGTGTTTTGTTCCCCCTAGAGGAGCACTTCACAAACTGGAAGTCCGTTATCAGTTAATGATAAGAACCCAACGCTTATTGGCCTTGTTGTTGTGTTTATAGGGGAGAAGCTAATCTGTGTATTTGGGTCTTAGCCAGTGCCTAGGCCTATGGCTTTATGGTATCATGGCTTTATTACCGTGGTCCTCTGTGGCTCAGTTTGGTAGAGCACTGTGCTAACAACGCTTAGGTTGTGGGTAGGGGTGGGCATCGATGATCGATTAATTGATCGATAAGGTCTTGGTCATTCACTTTTATTTTTTTATTTTTTTATTTTTCGGGGGAAAAAAATAGGGCAGAAATAACAAGCATGTTTTCCTTTGGGAAAAAACTTTATTTGTGTTGCTATTGCACACATTCATTCATTCACATCCAAACTAGACACTACAGTCAGATAACAAGCCACAAGGCAGTGAGTAGCCTAAATTGTTTAACTTAAAAACACATTTTACGTTATAAATAAAAATATAGAAAATAAGTAACTCACCATAGGAGCAGTAAAAAAACAGTTACTCACAAATAGGAGGATGACTGAAAACGTTAGTGTCCTTAAGAGCGTCCAGCTTAACTTAAATTTAAACTCCAGCGAGAGACTGTAGGCGGCAGGCCTACTGGTTCTTGTTCAGAAAGATGATCATGTTAACATGTTCAGGGGTGAGAGACGAACGCAATCTGGTGACACGTGGACAAACTAATTTCCATTATTATTATAAAAAAAAAAAAAAAAAAAAAAAAAAGTAGTGATCGACCAAGACCTTATCGATCAATTAATCGATCATCGATGCCCACCCCTAGTTGTGGGTTCGATTCCCGCCGGGACCGTATACTGAAAAATGTATGTATGCACTCACTGCAATGGAAGTCGCTATGGATAAAAGCGTCAGCTAAATGGCATGATATTATTATTGTGTTTTAATCAGGTTTTGAAGTTGTGTATTAGAAGTTATCTCCTAAGAGATCTTCTCCGTTTTACGACCTATTTGCTTGCCTAGTTCATGCATATTTAATTAATCTGGGTTGCATGTCCTCTCCCATCACCCAACACTCCTCCCGTGTGACACATAAATATTGATGCTTTTTTTTGGCTACTACGCGACAACTCAGTAGTTTTAAGAGGCTAGCAGCAGTGTACACACAAGCGCAGCCACCACGTAACCTTTAAGCCGAGCCTGATTGCCACCCACAGTCCAACGTCCTTGATAACACCTTTGATAGGCGTCACCTCGTGACCGATATACCCTGATATCGTCTTTTATGTTTTGCTCTAGATCTGGTCTCGCAGAGAAGCGTGGGGAAACGAACAGCGTTTGAAAAAGTGTCCTTCAATCGAGCTTTGAGGTCGGCCCGTCCTCGGCAAAGAGGAGTGTGTGTGTTCCTGTGAAGAGACAGAGGGGGGGGTCTGAGTCAAGGCTGGAGGATGGTCTGATGGACCGCCGCTTCCTGTTGACCTTTGTGTTCTGCTCGGTTTCGTGGATCTTCTTCTGGGAGGTGCGCTGGAAGAAAGGGAAGGAGAGTCAGATCGAAGAATGGCTTCAAGGGCACAGTCTCTCCGAATACAAACACTTGTTTGAAGGTAAAACATTTGATACGGATCAGCTGCCCCCCTTTTGAAATTGTCTAATCTCACACTGTAGCTAGCTGCGCATGTCGTGGAAGACGTCTTGTGACATTTTCGGTGGCAGTTGGGATTCAAGTTTTGAAGTCAGATGTCGCTGAGGGGTAGGAGGATGACGTGGTGTGCAGCCTTAATCAGATAACTCTCTCTGGGTCGTACCAACACGTGTCTGCAGGAATCAAACACGCGGTTACCAGTCTGTTGTCTTGTGATGGTGTGTACTAGCAATCCCACACAGTCACTTTGGCGCCGCTGTGACTGACTGTGTGTGTGTGTGTGTGTTTTTGTGTGTCTGTGTCTCTGCGTGTATGTCTGTCTGTGTGTGTGTCTGTCTGTCTGTGTGCGTGCGCGTGTTTGTCTGTCTGTGTATGTGTGTGTGTGTGTGTGTGCGTCTGTCTGTGTGTCTGTGTCTGTGTTTCTATCTCTCTCTGTCTGTGTGTCTGTCTGTGTGTGTCTGTCTGTGTGCGTGTGCATGTCTGTCTGTGTCTGTGTCTGTGTGTGTCTCTCTGTGTGTGTGTGTAGATGTGCAGACCCTGGAGGAGCTGAGCCTGAGTGTGCTGGCCCGTGTGGAGGAGGTGGTGACAGACCGGCGGAGGTGGAGGGACGTGGCCGAGGCCCAAATCCTGCTGCTGAGGGACCTGGCCTTCCAGGAGTGGCTCTGCTCCCAGAGCCTCGAGCACTACTACCACACGTAAGCACTACTCCTACTACCACACACTACTACTACCACACACTGCTACTACCACACACACTACTACCACACGTAAGCACTACTACTACTACCACACACTACTGAGGACAGGGAGTCACAAACTATCGACAATGTCAGAAACACGCCAGGTCTCTGTTTGACCCTCAGACCAGCATGACTCCTTGTAACTGAAATAATAAATCTGTCAATACTTTTCATGTTTTTCCTCCAGGTGACAAGGTGACTTTGAACATAGCTGAGTATTTGTGTCTGATTTATTTGGTAGAAATGTAGATAAAATAGCATAGATCGTTCAGTTAGCCAGCCAGATGAGCCAGTAACGTAGCATCATCGTAAAAAACAATGTAAAAGAACAGCATAAATGTGCTGTTACTGAACCAGAGCCACAACACCAGCATACTATCCATACTATCCAGGAAGGCACAAAAGCATGATTGGCACATCCTGCACAACACCACCATAACACCAGCACCTCCAAGCCGACTCAAGACCCGCCACCCTTACAACAAGGCAGCACAAGCCATGCTCAACTCCACCTCTGAGGACATCTCCAGAGATGCATGGCTGGCAGCAGCTTGGAAGCAGGAGTGGGAGTCAACCGGGCCCTCCCGAATCCACCGCTACATCTGGGACCCAGGAGATGGCGCCATTGGAGGAGACGACCTACCACGCCGGCAATGGACCACACTGAACCGTCTACGAACTGGTGTCGGTCGCTTTAAAACATCAATGAAGGCGTGGGGCCTGGCGGACAGTGCGGCATGCGAGTGCGGTGACCCAGAGCAGACCGCCGACCACATAATCACCATCTGCCCCTTATATAGACCACCCTCAGAAGCCAGCCTCTTCGACCTAGAACCAGAGATGCGGGCATGGCTACGCGACACCGAGTTGGACCTCTGACGTTACACGAAAGAAGAAGCATACTATCGTCTTAGTACCCCTCATGCTCATAGCACACAGCACTGCCTACAGGCTACTATTACCAAAACACTACTTCAAGAATCCCAGCATTCACTGATGTATACAAGGCTGGGTCTGTATGCCCTGGGGGGGTTTCTTTTCTGAGAAAAACAACTATTGTACTCTGTGGTTGCTTTTTTCTTTTTGTCCAGAAGAGGGCAGCATCCCCATTCATGGCTGACTGAGCTGGTTGACATTGAGCTCTGGAGGCTGCAGTGTTTTAGAGGGTCACTGCAGTAATGACTGTTACACATGCAATATGCTAGATGTGCTGCAGTGCTGCAGATATGGGTCTGGGGGGGGGGCTTTAGTGGACAAAGTATTCAATAGTTCAACCTTTACCTGGGCACTCTATTAAAGTAGGTCTATTTCCTATATTTAAAAAAAGACCTTAAGATACATACATAATGGCTGAAACGGTCAGAGATTTGAGTTAAATTAGTTCTTTTTCTGGTTCCCCTGGCAACTATGCCTCATTTCCATATGAATTATTGACCAAACAGTTTTGTTTTTCTTGGTTCAGTTCTGTCACCATTTCTCATTGACTAAGACAAGAGTCAACATAGAAGGATCACATGACCATCTTTTCAACGCATAATCAGAAACCATCACATCTTCTCAGAAACCTCACGTCCTCTTAGTAGCCCTCCAGCCCTCACATCCTAAAGGCCTCCTCATCCCCACTACCCCCTCTGTACAGTTTATCTAATATAAAAAATAAAAAATAAAAGGAAAAGTAATTCTCTCTTCTTTTAGCATTAGCACTGCCAAGCCCCCCCACCCCTGGTCATAGCATAGATAGATTACTCTTTGTTGACGATGACTGATGGATATGGATGATTCACTTACTTTAGACAAATGTATTTGTTGAAAGTCTCTTTTGGACAAAGGCGTCTTGCTAGATGCCAAAAATGTAAATGTAAACCTGAGGTAATGTCATATGCAGTGTAAACACGCACAGCTGGGCTACGGTGGGCAGGCTGTTTTGTCTCTGTGTTCCAGCAGCTGTCAGACCCAACAGACTCTCTTTCTCTCTCCTTGATTAGATTACATATATACGATCTAAATACATCTGTCACAGGGAAACATAATCCTTCTGTCATCTGAGGTAGCCGTCTCAGAACGAAAAGAATTATGTACCGAACTCATCTCAGCTAACATTTACATTACCTTCCTACATGTAATTGTCGGTAACATAAATGTTATACGCTCGTGCGAGCTGGAAGACAAAACTAATATTTGCTTGGGTGTGGGTGGGTGTGTGTGTGTGTAGGTAGACAGTGACAGTACTGTTAATCCCTGTTTAAGACAGCCCTCTTTCTCTTTATTCAGTTTGCGTTGTCGTGTCGTTTAGAGTCGAATGTCTAAAACGCTCAATTATTTCTCTGTTTTCCTTTTAAATTTTGTTTTAATCTCTTGTGTTCCAAACGCAGCCTAAAGACCTTGGGTTGCATGAATCTGGATGACCTAGCCCAGTTCGACAGTCAACTGCAGCTCTCGCTGGCTGCTTGGGGTTACTACTACGAAGACTACATCAGGCTGTCCACGGGCGTCAAGGTCCTCCAGGCCTCCAGGGGGAGCCGCGACCAGGACTACGAGATCCAGCTGGTGCACAGCCTTGCCGAGAGGCGTCTGAATGAGAAGTGGTCGGTCGGTGAGTCCCTGAGTCGTCCCTGTGCCTCTATATCGGCCTACTTATCTACCTATTAGACAGATGTAGGCTGACTGGGGAGTGAGAATCACTACGGAGGAAGGCAGTGATGGATACTGACACCTCACGAGGGTCGAGACTCAACAGTTACGCTTTAACACCAAGGCAGAGCTGCAGAAGTAGGTAAAACGGTGTGTGTGAAAGGAGAAGTTAGACCATTACGACACGTTACACACACACACCATCCTTCCTTTCCTTAAACGGTAGCGAAGCTTCTGCAACCTCCTCTCACCTCATGCAGAATGAGATCGACCTGTGTAAGATGGTGTTTCAAACCTCCCGTGTAGCATTGCCGTAGGTTTACATTCACACGTTTGGCATTTAGCAGACGCCTTGTATCCAAAGCCACTTACAACAAATGCATTTGTCTAAGTAAGTGAATCCATCAGTCATGATAAGAAAAGTAAATCTGCTAGGTGTTCAGGGGGCCATGGGCAGGCACAATGCTAGAAGAAGGAAGAATTATCATTATAATAATAATAAAATAATTATTATTAATAATGTATATACAGTAGAGAAACTGTACAGGGGGGACAGTGGGCCTTGACCTGTCCCATGGTGTGACAAGTTCATTATTAACAGAGTCCAGGTCACTTCCACGGTCCTGAACACAGGCCTGAACAAGCCCCCTCATGTCTCCAGTGTGTTCCTCCTGTGGTCACATCTTATCTCATCTAAGACAAGACCCAGGAATGTACCAGAGAGGTGTAACCCTGTCAGGCTCCTTGTAAGACCAGGAAGTCTGCCCGTCTGCTTACGTCTCTACCTACCAAATAGCTGGAAAAGCTTGATTTTTCTATTGTTAGCCAGCCTCTGTGTGTGACGTGCTGCTTCACGTCACAGCTGTGTTTCAAGCTAGCGTAGCTGAACAGGACGACATGGCCCTGGTAGACTGCCTGCTCCAGTCCTCGGATACGCTAGCCCTCCTAGGTACGTCCTCTTGTCCTCCTGAACTCTGGGTTTTACACAGATTTATTAAGCGCTATGGATAATGAAAAGCAGGAGTTGAAACACAGTTTAATCCAAGTTAATCTGCGAGCGTCTGGTACACAATGAGCGTTTTGGATAGCATGCCTTGGGTTGGTCTTTGAGTGCGTCGGTTGGTTAGGTGGCTGGCTGGCTGGCTGGCTGGCTGGTCGGTCCTTCTGTGTGAACACCAAGTGAGGTTTGATGATGATGATCTGTGTGTCTTCTTTGTTTATCTTGCAGCGGGGGCTCTTATATTTGGCTGTACTGTGGCGCTGTGCTTCCTGATAAGGGACCTCATGTTTTACGTGATTGGTGAGTTTACACTGATGAACACAGGAGCTGTTTGAGTTAGGGGAGGGGTGCATGTTGGGCTGGGCTGGGGGGGGTTGGGGCGGAAACATTGTGCTGAAACATCCTCACGTGTCGTTTTAAGTATACACCCTGGCTCCTTTGAGTATACAAGTTCTGCATGTTTTTCAAGGGAGTTTCTTTGGCCCTAAAGAAGACAGCACAACTGTCTTGTCTGTACACACTGCATTTCAAGCTTTTGTTCTTGCAAGTAAATTATTAGCCTAGCTAGGCCTAATCCTTCCTGAATCTGAATGGAAACGGACCTCTCAGCTGAGAGGATCATCATAAGTAATCTTGAGTGCGTATTCTAATGCTCTTAGTGAGTTCTAACTATGATCGCTGACTGAACCCCTCCCCCTCCACCCCCCCCCCCCCCTCTCTCTCTCTCTCTCTCTCTCTCTCTCCATTTTGGCAGGTGGAATTACTGTTTCCATCATAGCGTTTGTCTTCACCATCAAGTTCCTATGTGAGCTCGCCGCGCGGGTGGTCAGCTTCCTGCAGAATGAGGACCCCGGGCGCAGGGGCGACCGCAGCATCTACGACTACGTGCGGGGGAACTACCTGGACCCGCGCTCCTGCAAGGTCTCCTGGGATTGGCAGGACCCACAGGAAGTGGGCCAGATGATGAGCTTCCGGGTTCAGGTAACAGGCCCCCTTGGAAATGTAGTCAATCACATTCTTATTAGTCAGTTACATTCTTATTAGTCAATTACAATGATCATTTGAAATGATAATTTTAGCCGTATTCACAACATTAGTTGTGACTTTTGGGGGGTTCAGCGTGGTGTGACTGTTCTGCTAGCTTATGTCCTACTGCTGGACTGTCCGTCTGTCTGTCTGTCTGTCTGCCTCTGGTGTGCCTCGTGATTTCTATGTCTCTCAGAGTTAGTCCTGGGCCCAGTTGTCCAAAACTTTTAATCTGGATCAGAATGATCCCGATTCCTTTCTCTGACACAGGATCATTCTATGTTTTGAACAACTGGGCCCTGACTATCTCTTTACTCTCCTGCTCTTCTATAAGAACGACCAGTGATTTACATGTCTCTCAGAGTTAGTCCTGACTCTCTTTAGTTAGTCAGAGTTAGTCCTGACTCTCTCTAGTTAGTCAGAGTTAGTCCTCCTGACTCTCTTTAGTTAGTCAGAGTTAGTCCGGACTCTCTTTAGTTAGTCAGAGTTAGTCCGGACTCTCTTTAGTTAGTCAGAGTTAGTCCTGACTCTGTTTAGTTAGTCAGAGTTAGTCCTGACTCTCTTTAGTTAGTCAGAGTTAGTCCTCCTGACTCTCTTTAGTTAGTCAGAGTTAGTCCTGACTCTCTTTAGTTAGTCAGAGTTAGTCCTGACTCTCTTTAGTTAGTCAGAGTTAGTCCTGACTCTGTTTAGTTAGTCAGAGTTAGTCCTGACTCTCTTTAGTTAGTCAGAGTTAGTCCTGACTCTCTTTAGTTAGTCAGAGTTAGTCCTGACTCTCTTTAGTTAGTCAGAGTTAGTCTGGACTCTCTTTAGTTAGTCAGAGTTAGTCCTGACTCTGTTTAGTTAGTCAGAGTTAGTCCTGACTCTGTTTAGTTAGTCAGAGTTAGTCCTCCTGACTCTCTTTAGTTAGTCAGAGTTAGTCCGGACTCTCTTTAGTTAGTCAGAGTTAGTCCGGACTCTCTTTAGTTAGTCAGAGTTAGTCCTGACTCTGTTTAGTTAGTCAGAGTTAGTCCTGACTCTCTTTAGTTAGTCAGAGTTAGTCCTCCTGACTCTCTTTAGTTAGTCAGAGTTAGTCCTGACTCTGTTTAGTCAGTCAGAGTTAGTCCTCCTGACTCTCTTTAGTTAGTCAGAGTTAGTCCTCCTGACTCTCTTTAGTTAGTCAGAGTTAGTCCTCCTGACTCTCTTTAGTTAGTCAGAGTTAGTCCTGACTCTCTTTAGTTAGTCAGAGTTAGTCCTGACTCTCTTTAGTTAGTCAGAGTTAGTCCTGACTCTGTTTAGTTAGTCAGAGTTAGTCCTGACTCTCTTTAGTTAGTCAGAGTTAGTCCTGACTCTCTTTAGTTAGTCAGAGTTAGTCCTGACTCTCTTTAGTTAGTCAGAGTTAGTCTGGACTCTCTTTAGTTAGTCAGAGTTAGTCCTGACTCTGTTTAGTTAGTCAGAGTTAGTCCTGACTCTGTTTAGTTAGTCAGAGTTAGTCCTGACTCTCTTTAGTTAGTCAGAGTTAGTCCTGACTCTCTTTAGTTAGTCAGAGTTAGTCCTCCTGACTCTGTTTAGTCAGTCAGAGTTAGTCCTCCTGACTCTCTTTAGTTAGTCAGAGTCAGTCCTCCTGACTCTCTTTAGTCAGTCAGAGTTAGTCCTGACTCTCTTTAGTCAGTCAGAGTTAGTCCTGACCCTCTGTACTCTCTTTACTCTCCAGCTCTTCTATAAGAACGGCCAGCCCTTCCCCGCCCACCGGCCCGTGGGGTTAAAGGTCAACATCACCCACATCGAGCTGGCCCTGGACATCCCCGTCACCCAGGAGGTCCTGCAGGAGGCCGAGTCCAACGTGGTGAAGGTGGCCTTCACCGTCCGCAAGGCGGGCCGCTACGAGGTGGCCGTCAAGCTGGGGGGCCTCAACGTGGCCTACAGCCCCTACTACAAGATATTCCAGCCAGGTAAACAATGACACCTTCACATTCACATTCACATTCACCTTCACATGATCCACATCACATTCATGCTTCATATAAGTCAACTTAAAAAGAACTGTTCCATGAGAGATGGGCTACTTTCTAGCATTGTAGCCGCTAGAAGAAGGCCCCTAGTTTTGGCATAGATTACTATTTCTTACGACGGCTGATGGATAGATGATTCACTTACTTAGACAAATGTTTTGTTGTAAGTGGCTTTGGATAAAGGCGTCTGCTAAACGCCAAGAATGCAAATGTAAACATTTGTTTTTTGCTCTTGATTAAGAGCCTAACTTGCTTAGAAAGATTGATGGCAACAACGACAGTCCACCCTGACCAAGAATGTGGACACACCTAGTAATACTGCCGACTGCATCACAATGTTTCCATGACTTAATCTTATTACACAATAATTAGCATGTTAATAATATTCAACACAATCTATTTTCATCAATGTGTTTCCAAAATATAGAATGAGGTGATGACTTCAGCTATAACGTGAACACGTTATATTATTTGATGTTTTTATCTGGATGTTTCTTTTCTACGTTTAGATTGATTTCACTTTTAGCATGGTACAGCTTGGATCAATTTAGCGTGATAAATGGTGAAATGGTCTCTTTGCATGAAGGCAACCTGAACCTTGTGTCTCCATTCTTTCCGAGTTGGTCTACTGGCAAAGGCAAATACACTCACGGGACTTCATTAGGAACAGTATAGTAATGCTGGGTAGGGCCCCCCTTTGTCCCAAAACAGCCTCAATTCTTCGTGGCATTGATTCCACAAGATGTTGAAAACATTCCTTTAAGATTATGGTCCATGATGACATGATTGCATCGTGCAATTCGCAATTCGATTTTTCAGGTGCACTTTCAAGCTGTGAATCTCCACATCCCAAAGGTGTGCTATTGGATTCAGATCCAGTGACTGGGAAGACCACTGAAGAAAACAGAACTCATTGTCAGGTTCATGAAACCAGTTTGAGACGACCTTTTGCTTTGTGACATGGTGCATTATCATGCTGGAAGTAGCCATTAGAAGATGGGTACATTGTGGCCATGAAGGGATGCACATGGTCAGCAACAATACTCAAATAGGCTGTGGCATTCAAGCGATGATTGATTGGTATTAACAGGCCCAAAGTGTGCCAAGAAAACATTCTGAGTGAATGAAAGGTGTACAGGTGTTCCTAACAAAGTGTCCAGAGAGAATGTTTCAACCCTGAGGCCATCAGTCTAAGGCCCTTACGCCATCAGTCTAAAGTCATTTCAGTACTATGTCTCTATCGTACTATATCTTTAAAAGGGAGCTTAAAACACACCTTTTTAGCCTGGCTTTTATCTAGTGTATGTCAACTTGCACTTTTACCCCTATTTTTATCTCATATTTCTTGTTTTATTCATGGTTTTATTGTGTTGTATTTTTTTTTTATCTCCTACCTCTTGGTTTATTGTATTGTAGTTGATTTACTATTGTATGTTCAACACATGGAGTTGCATTCAATGCATAACCTGATTGATTGATTGATTGATTTATTGATGGATTGATCCTCATCCGCCTCAGGCACGGTGGTTCCCTCCAAGACGAAGATCGCCTACCACTTCTCCACCCTGGTCCTGACCAGCGGGCAACAGCACACCCTGCAGATCGAGCCCCGGGACGAGTACGGCAACCCCACCAGCAACTCCACCTCCCTCATAGACGAGGCCAACTACAGTGTCCACGTCCACTCTGTAAGACACTGGAGTCCCTCACACACACCCTTAGTACAACAGACTGGTGTCTCACACACACTCTTCATACAACAGTATTCATTCATTCATTCATTCATTCATTCATTCATTTGTGTTCATTCATTCATTCATTTGTATATTCATTCATTCATTCATGTGTATTAATTAATTAATTAATTGATTCATTTGTATACATTCATTCATTCATTTGTATACATTCATTAATTTGGATTCATTTGGATTAATTCATACATTTGTATACATTCATTCATTTGGATTCATTCATACATTCATACATTTGTATACATTCATACATTTGTATACATTAATTAATTAATTAAATCATATTAATAAATTATTCATTAATTCATTTGTATACATTCATTCATGTTGTGTCTCTCTGCCCTCAGTTGGGCGTGGTGGATGAGGACAGTGGGGAGGAGTACTACAGTAAGTCAGTGTCGTCCAACAAGGCTCTGTGCCAGGTGCAGCTGAGGCTGACGCTGAGGAGGAGGGGCTGCTTCCGGGCACGCATCACCTACATGGACCTGCCCCTCAACAACGGGGAGTTTGACATCATCGTCCTCAGTGGTGAGTCCTGACTCAGGGTACCAGAGCATTAAGGGAGGGGGGGGGAGCAGGGAGTGTGTGTGTGTGTGTCGGTGGGGGGGTAGCATACTACTGGATGAAATACTCAACCGCAGCTTTTGAACAGTATAGGTAGGTACACCTGTACACCTTAACTGTCCCGCCTGAGACATCTACATCCCCTCTACCCCCCTGTACAGTTTCTCTACTGTAAAAAAAAAAAAGGATTGAAAGAAAATAAATAAATCTATCTTTTTTTTCCTTCTTCTAGCATTATTACTGCCAATGCCCCCTGGCCCGAGCATAGACTACTTTCTCCTGTTATGACTGATGGATAGATGATTCACTTACTTAGACACATGTATCTGTTGTACAGTAAGTCGCTTTGGATAAAAGCGTCTGCCTGCTAAATGCCAAAAATGTACAAATGTAACTGTCAACATCACCAGAGAACGAGAAGAACATCGTGGAGAAGAACGTGTCCACCCCTGGGATCAGCATCTACTTCGAGGCGTACCTGTACAGCACAGGCAACTACAGCAGCAACTCCTCCTGGCAGCTGCCCGCCTCCCTGCTGGCCCCCCAGAGACGGCCCTCCATGGGGGACGAGGAGGACGAGCACGACTCCCCCGTGGAAGGCCAGCCGGAGAAGGTCAAGAAACCAAAAAAGGTCTACTGCTACATATCGCCAAAGGTGGGTGAGAGGAGGAGGTTGAGGGTGGTTTTTTTGTCTCCCATTTAGACATAATGGGCCGGTTTCACATACAGAATCAGAACCAGAATCGCTTTTATTACATCTCAATGTACAAGAGCACAAGAGTAAAATTATTTGGCTTTGGTGACCAGGCCCCTGCCAATAACTCCTGGCCCGAGCACGGACTCCTTTCTCCTGCTATGATTGACAGATAGATGAGACAAGGCTTAAGCCTAATCCTAGACTACAAAAGCATCTTCAATGGAGATTTTTACATTGAAAGTAGTGTGATTTAGTCCAGGATTAGGCTTAGCCTTGTCTGTGAAACCAGCCCAATATATACAATACTGGGGTAGGCACCTAAGTGACACCTTAAAGCCAGAGAAGTTAAAATGTGTTCTGTTTTACTGTGCTAACCTTTTCATTTCTTCCACACAGCAACTTTCCGTGAAGGAGTTTTACCTGAAGATTATTCCATGGCGCCTTTTCACCTTCAGAGTATGTCCTGGGACGAAGGTAAGCTGAGCAGCTATGCTAACGTCCTACTTGGGATTTCGTTTTTTTGTAACTATGAATGAGCAGAATATTGGAAGTATGTTTACAAATACCCATCCTTACCGATTCTCTACATAACACCGTGGCAGAGCAGAAAAGCTGCTTTAGCAACCGTCTGGTCTGAGCTGCTGTAACGCCCTCTGGGAATTTCCCCTTGTGGATCAATAAAGTATCTATCTGTCTATCCATCCTTCCATCCATCCATCCATCCATCTATCCATCCATCCATCCATCCACCTCCTCCTCTCCAGTTCACCTACTACGGGCCTGACCCCGTCCATAAGTACCTGACCCTGGTGGTGGATGATGGGATACAGCCGCCGGTGGAGCTGAGCTGTAAGGACAGGAACATCATGGCCGCCACCTTCATCCGCTTCCTGCACAAGAACATCGGTTTGTTTCTCTTTAGCATATATTTATATCAGGTAGTGTGCAAGTAGTCATATAATATGTATTATTTTTGTAGTGTGAGTGTGGTTGTGGTATATCCAGTTGAGTTTGAGTTTGTGACCGTTGAGTTTGTGACCGTATTGGAGTTTAAGTTTGTGACCGTACTGGGGTTTGAGTTTGTGACCGTATTGGAGTTTAAGTTTGTGACCGTATTGGAGTTTAAGTTTGTGACCGTATTGGAGTTTAAGTTTGTGACCGTACTGGGGTTTGAGTTTGTGACCGTACTGGGGTTTGAGTTTGTGACCGTGTTGGGGTTTGAGTGTGTGACCGTGTTTGGGTTTGGGTTTGTGACCGTATTGGGGTTTGAGTTTGTGACCATATTGGGGTTTGAGTTTGTGACCGCATTGGGGTTTGGGTTTGTGACTGTATCGGGGGTTTGAGTTTGTGACCGTGTCGGGCCGTTTGTTTGTCCGGTCCACAGGCGGTTCTGAGACGTTCCAGGACAAGGTGAGCTTCTTCCAGCGGGAGCTCAGACACATCCACTCCAAGAGACCTCGCACCAAGACCTGCCTGAAGATCACCCGCCACACCATCCTGGACTCGGTGAGCCCCCCCTCCCCTCTCTGACGCTGCACAGCGTAGCTGCTCTCTCAGGGCTGCAGTGATTCACTCAGCTGCTGAATCAGTCTGTTTGTGCTACGTTAACGTGGCGTAGTTGATGTGTAAAGGCAAAGACACATTTATTTCTATAGCACATATTTATAAACGTAATGTATACTCAGTGCTTTGCATGAACACCTGACCTAAAATAACTATTCATAAGTGAAAAATAAAACGAGTCAAATTAAAATACACATACAGTAATTGTTCAGGTTTAAAAACAATAAATAAAACAAATCAGTCAGTTAAAAAAGCGTAGCCTAACTCTATAAAGTACACTCAATTAAAAACCGAACCGAACATAAAAGTTGTTACAGACGGGGCTGACCTCATAATGTCATTATCACACAACGATCATTTGATGCTAAAAACATCCTCTCGTCCTCCCCTCAGTCCCTGAAGGCCACGCGGAACTTCTCTGTGTCAGACTGGAGTAAGAACTTCGAGGTGGTGTTCCAGGACGAGGAGGGTGAGTTCAGAGTTCCCTCAGTGTTCAGAAAGTACCCGTCAGCATTGTGCTCTGTACAGTACAGTTGAACTCCTCTGACCAGGGTTTGTTGGTTGTCCCCCGTGCCAGATTAAAAACCAAAGGTGATCGAGCATTCCAAACCGTGGCTCCCAAACTTGAAATGCTCTTCCCTTGGAACTTAGATCAGCGGTCTCGGTTGAAGGATTTAAAAAACAGCTCAAGACTGTCCTGTACAGACAGGCTTTTGGCTAACCCCAAAAGCCTGTCTTTTTGTGTCTCGTTATTATTCGTTACAAATTACACTTGTCTTTAATTATGTTTTTATAGCCTATGTAAAGCACTTTGTGACCGCTGGTCTGTGATAGGTGCTGTATAAATAAACTTTACTAAGGGAGAGTTCCTGAATGGTTCTCTTGTCTTCTGTCTCCCTCCGTAGCTCTGGACTGGGGCGGCCCGCGCCGGGAGTGGTTCGAGCTGGTCTGCAAGGCCCTGTTCGACACCTCCAATCAGCTCTTCACACGCTTCAGCGACAACAACCAGGGCCTGGTAACCTCTCTTCTCCCTCTCTCCCTCGTCTCCCCCCACTTCAACGTCAACACGACAAGCCAAATAAGGCAGATGCCAAAGCGTTGTGTCACTATTCGCTGATTTCCAGCAGTTGATTAGGTTGCGGTGAGGTAACGTGGCTATATCCAAACCCCCCCCCTCCCTCCCTCCCCCCAGGTCCACCCTAACGCCGAGCGCCCGGGCCACCTGAGGCTGAAGATGTATGAGTTCGCGGGCCGCGTGGTGGGGAAGTGTCTGTATGAGTCGGCCCTGGGCGGGGCCTACAAGCAGCTGGTCCGAGCACGCTTCACCAGGTCCTTCCTGGCGCAGATCATCGGGCTGAGGATGAACTACAAGGTAACCGGTTAGACGCCCAGAGGTTCTAGCCCCCCAGCTGGCCACGTGTCGAGGTGTCCTTGGGCAAGACGCCTAACCCTAAAAATCCCAATGAGCGGGCCGGCCGGCGCCTTGCATGGTAGCTTGCCGCCATCGGTGTGTGAATGTGTGTGTGTGTGAATGGGTGAATGAGAGGCCGTTGTAAAGCGCTTTGGAATAAGGAGGTATATAAGTCAGTAAATGTATGCCCGTCCGGGGGGACAGTGTGTGGTGGTGGTGGTAGTGGTGGTAGTGGTGGCGCCACCTAGTGGATAGTGAGTTGGACTGGTGAAGAAGGTCATGAGTTCCAATCCCTTCCTGAGAACACCCACTACTAGTGTGTACCCTTGAGTTAAGGCAGGGGTTCTCAAACCTCTCCTTGGGGACCCACAGCCGCTCCACATATTTGATCTGTTCCACCACCAGCACACCTGATTCAACTAATCAAGTACAAAGCAATTATGATTTGTACTTGATTACATGAATCAGGTGTGCTGGTGGTGGAACAGATCAAATATGTGGAGCGGCTGGGGGTCCCCAAGGAGAGGTTTGAGAACCCCTGAGTTAAGGCACTTAGCCCTCAGTTACTCCAGCGGGAATGTCCCTGTAATTCGTAATTGTAAGTCACTTTGGACTAAAAGCGTCTGGCTAAATGGCAAATTCTAAATTCTACGTTCTGAATTCTAAATCCCCCACCTGGCAACACCACCACTAGAGTGTGCCCTTGAGTAAAGCACTCAGCCCTAAGCTACTCCAGGGAGACTGTCCCTGTCCCTGTAATCTCTGTTTCTCAGTCGCTTTGGATAGAAAGCGACCGCGTCTGCCATGGTGTCTGCCGTGGTTAAAATGTAAATGTAACAAGGGCTTTAGGGCTCCGGGTTCTTTCCCAAATGTTTGGTTCAATCCCTGGTTGGTGGCATTAGCCTTGCATTCTTCAACAAGGCCAGGGATATGTGATCTGTTTATTCCACGGAGCGCGAGCCAATCTGTTGTGGTGTTTACACAACGTAGTACGACATCAAACCTCAAACCTGCGCCCTCAAGTGGTTAAGTCATCTCCCAGCGTTCCAGCGACATAGAACAATGTTGTTTATTTTAAAAATATATTTTTTTTCCTGTAATGTTTTCATTTCTTTATTTTTCCACGGGGCCAGTACTTTGAGACGGATGATCAGGAGTTCTATAAAACTAAGGTCTGCTTCATCCTAAACAATGACGTCAGTGAAATGGACCTGGTGTTTGCGGAGGAGAAGTACAGCAAGTCGGGGCAGCTGGAGAAGGTGATGCAAGCGCTTGGAAATGGACCCTTCGTGGTCAAGGTTCTGTGTGTGTGTGTGGGTGTGTGTGGGTGGGTGGGTGTGTGTGGGTGGGTGGGTGGGTGGGTGTTGAGTGAATGTGCATGTGAATGTGTACGCACGTGTGTGTGTGTGGAGTTTGAGTGCTTGTGTGTGTGTGTGGAGTGTGAGTGCTTGCGTGTGTGTGTGGAGTGTGAGTGCTTGTATGTGAATGTGTGTGTCTGGAGTGTGAGTGCTTGTGTGTGTGAATGTGTATATATACATTAAACTACATAGTCAACTTATCCTTGATGTCATCTCAAAGACAAACCACAAACCAAACAAAAGAAACCATTCAGTGTCCTTGGCTGGGCTGCGTAGGAGCCTCAGAGCCACAGAGAGCAGCCCTGCCATGTCCAGTGAGTCTGTACGCAGCAGACAGAGTGTTAGACAGAGGCGATGTGTAGCGTTTATGTAAGGGGTGTAGAGTAACGTCCTGTCAGTCCCGTTCTAAGTCCTGTCATCCTACAGGTAGTGGAGCTGATCTCTGGGGGCGCGCAGATCGCCGTCACCAACGAGAACAAGATGCATTATCTGAACCTGATCTCTCAGTACCGGCTAGCCAGCCAGGTCAGGGACGAGGTGGACCACTTCCTCAAAGGTAAAAGAGAGGGAGACACAGAGAGATGGTAATCATTTCACTGTACACGTTTATCTGTGCAATCTGTGTTCTCTTCTGTGAAAGGTGATGACGTAATTCTTTTTGTCACACCACCGCAGGGTTAATTGAACTCGTTCCAGAAAACCTCTTGGCCATATTTGATGAGAACGAGTTGGAGGTATGTCAAATTAAGTCTACAGCTACAGTCTACATGGTTTATTTTTTTCTTTCTTCTTTTCAACAAAATAACAAGACATTGGTTGACACTCTGTGAGAAAGTGTGTGTCTCCGTAGAGAAATGTGTCCAGTGTGTCTGAACGTGTCTGTGTCTGTAGCTGTTGATGTGTGGTACTGGAGACATCAACGTCCAGGACTTCAAGGCCCACGCTGTGATCGTCGGAGGGTCGTGGCATTTCAGAGAGAAGGTGAGTGAATATCAATCAATCAAACTTTATTTAGACAGAACACGTCATGCATTGAACGCAACTCCCAAGTGCTGAACATAAAAACTATAGTAAATAAAATACAACACAATAAAACTAAAGGTAGGAGGTAAGAATGAGATCAAATAAATACAACACAATAACAATAACAATTCTTCTTTTTCTTCTTCTTCTCCTTCTCCCCCTCCCCCTCCCCCTCCTTCTCCTCCTTTTTCTTCTTCTTCTTCTTCTTCTCCCCATCCTCCTCCTCCTCCTCCTCCTCCTCCTCCCCCTCCCCCTCCCCCTCCCCCTCCTCCTCCCCCTCCCCCTCCTCCTCCTGCTCCAGGTGATGAAGTGGTTCTGGGCGGTAGTGTCCAGTTTCACCCAGGAGGAGTTGGCCCGCCTGCTGCAGTTCACCACTGGCTCCTCCCAGCTGCCCCCGGGGGGGTTCAACACCCTCTGCCCCTCCTTCCAGATCATAGCTGCCCCCACCCACAGCACCCTGCCCACCGCTCACACCTGGTGAGATACACACACACACACACAGCACTCTGCCCACCGCACACACCTGGTGAGATACACAGACACACACACACAGACACACACAGCACTCTACCCACCGCACACACCTGGTGACATACACACACACACACACACACACACACACCCCCACAGCACCCTGCCCACCGCACACACCTCGTAAGACACACACACACACACTCTTTTCATTCATGTTCCGCTTACACACATACTGTATTGTAAGTTCAGTTCTTTATTCATATTCACACCCTTGTACACACCCACAGTAAGTGCCCCCATGGGTGCCTAATGACTGACCATCTGTCTCTCTGCTCCTCTGTGTGTGTGTCTCTGTGTGTCTGTGCTCCTCTGTGTGTGTCTGTGTGTCTCTGTGTGTCTGTGCTCCTCTGTGTGTGTCTGCAGTTTCAACCAGCTGTGCCTCCCCACCTACGACTCCTACGAGGAGCTGCACAAGATGCTGAAGCTGGCCATCAGTGAAGGGAGCGAGGGCTTCGGCATGCTCTGAGCATCCCTGCACCTCGCCCCCCCACTAGGGGGCATCCTAGTGCACCTCATAACGACAGGGGAGGAGACTGTCCCAGTGTACCACACCAGCCCCCAAGGACCCTCCCCACCCCCCGGTACACCCGTGACACCGACCACTCCATCTGCTTTGAACAGTGGGTGTGATCTCTCTCTCTCTCTCTCTCTCCGAGACTGTTCCGGAATGTTCTCCCAGGGGTAGAGGGCATTACAGGAAGTCCACAGGAAGTGCACAGGAAGTCCACAGGAAACAGGAAGTAACCAGAAGGCTGTTGGAACTCCTCAGGTGTGACGCTGGCACGGTGTATAAACCACATATGCTTCTGTCAACAACAACAACAACAACAACAACAACAACAACAACAACAGAAGAAAAAAAGAAAAGAGAGAAAGTGAAAGAACTGATGAACAAAAACCCCCAGAAAAGAAGCAAAAGCTTAGTTAGGGCTAGTTTTATTCTAGATACTAGTTGCTTAGGTGTATATGTTTCAGAGAGAACACAGCGCTATTTAAAGGCCTCGAAGCTTGAAGCCGGATCGCTTTCTTGCATATTGCTTTTGACAGAGCTGAGGAAACATATAAGCGCAAAACGCAGCCTATCTCGACGAGTGGATAAAGCTGTACGCCCCATAGCACTTTGGCCTTAACTGATCAGGGAAGGATGTGTGTATATATTAATATTAATATCACTTTTATTTCAATTATATGTACATACGTGTACTGTATATAGGTTTTCATGTTGTTGCAAAAACGTTCACATCTTTTTTTATTTGATATTCAAAAGAGAAGGGACTCGAATCGTGTGTCTTTACGGCGGCCACCCTTTTTTTGTCGGGGGGAGTTTCTTATGTTATGATTTTGACGTCGAGCGTTTTTTTGTTTTGTGTCGTTAAAAGATGTTATAAATGAACATGAAGTCACTTGTTTTGAAGAGGATGGTTTTTAAAAAAAAGAAACCCAAGTCATCCCCATTGTACTTGTGTCTGTTTTAACTTATGGACTGACTTGATTTATGTCGTCGACCCACACCAACACTATTTATGTTGATCTGTTTAATGTTGCTGTTCTGTTTTAAAAAAAACTGCCTTACGAAGCTCTCTGCCTCCGACGGCGTCCGGAGCGGTGCATAGTTAGAGGAAACGCAGTATAACCTATAAGACCTATAAGTGATGTTACTTTAACCTTACTCTTTGCTAGAATTTACAGGGGGGGGGGTCATTGGAGATGTGAATACTGACTGGACGTAAAGGTGGCGCTGAGAGACTGGAACAGGAGGCCATCTTGGTATTCCACATGTCCTTCTGAGTGTGTGTTGGTTTTTCATTCACCGCCTTTGTATGGGTGTACCTCAGAATCTCCACTCTCATCTATGCATCCCTTCACACCTGTGTGTGTGTGTGTGTGTGTGTGTGTGTGTGTGTGTGTCTGGGGCAGGTGGTCTTAGCTGCCTCCTATCTGACTGTACCACCCATAGTTGTATCAATTGTCTCCACCCCCTTTAACTCAGTGGTGGGGGGGTATTCCATCAACGTCGCTAAAGGAGAATCCATGCTTATTTTTGTCTCGCGAAACTTGATCAAAAATAAGGGTTAGGGTTAGGCCAGTCTCTCGAGCCGGGATACCGAGACAGGATCTGGAAGGTGTATATATTCCTATCTGTGTTTCCTTTGTATTATTGTCCTGCTTGAAGTGTATTTATTTTTTTACTAGCATTTCCAATGACTAACGTATGCTAGTGTTGTCAATGTAAACCATGAGCCAACAGGAGGCAAACGTGAAAAACGTTTGCTTTTTTGTTTTGTTTGTTCTCAACTACTTAGTTTGTGTACAGGCCGTTTAGGAATACCTGAAATATCTGAAACATAGCACAGTAGCTTAATGCAGACACATTGTTATGCAATATATTACACGAAACGTCAATTGATTTGATAAAAAGACGATATTCACCTTAATTATTAGCCCGCACAACGCGCCACAAATGCAATTATTCCACGGCAGACGAACATTCTGTCGTCTTGATGCAGTATTCTCAAAGTTTGCAGTGTAAATGTGAGTCAGCCGCTTAGCGATTTATCGCATAAACTTCACCTCACTCTTGTTGAGCAAGATACACAGATATTACATTATTGGGGGGGACTTGGTTTGTGTTGCTGCTGGTGGGGTAAACTGCACGTATGCTCAGCGTTCAGAGTTAATGCAATGTTTCTTTTGAGGAGCTTTCTCCCTCCACCTGTTTGTGTTTGATCAGGCGAGCGGTCTTCATGAACTCAGATGGCCTTTTGCAGTGTTCCGGGGATGTTATAACCCAGCGTATTATGTTGTTTAAAGGTAGTGAAATATTGTTTTGAAATGGTTAAAAAACAAACGAAAAAAACATGGTACAGTAGATGAAAGCGTACCAATATGAAAACAATAGTCATAATGTTTTGAAAATCAGGTGGTAATTAAGCACCAATACCAATGAGAAGTTATATCACATTGTATGGGAACCAATATGTCTGAAATAATGTTTATTAAAACATGTGAGCATTAACTAAAATGCAAATAGCTGAGAAGAACATTGATATTGAAGAAGATGTGAAAAGAGAACGGTGGAGTGTTTTTTTTATTGTTATTTCTTAGCTATAGTGTTTCATTTTCATGCAAAGGTTCTTCTCCCAGTAGAGTGTAGAGTAGAGTGAAGTCAGACTTGGAAAGCTCTGTAGTTGTCGGGGGTTTGGGATTTTTATCGATGTACATATTGTGAAATAACAGCCTATGTGGCTTGGAGGTGAGTTTTTTTATGTGTAAAATAATGGCATAGCTGTTGGCCATCACTGAAGAACGTCAGGGCTCTCTGCCCTGCAGACTCTGTTGTTTATGAGAATAAAAAAGTGATGGAAACGATTCAACCTTGTGTCAATCTTGTGTTAAATCTACTACTGGCATCATACTTACTTACTTACTTACATAGGCCTTTAAATTCCCTAGGGAACATAGGCCATTGATGAAACCCCTCCATCCTCTCCCTTCTTGTGCTCTCCGATCCAGTTGTTGCCATGACAGCCCTTCCATCTTCATCTCTTCTGTGGTTCTTCTCCAGGTGGTTCTAGGTCTTCCTCTCTTCCTCCTGCCTTGTGGGTTCCATGTTAGAGCCAGCTGCTTTGTGATTGATTTGTTTTGTCTTCTTCTTGAGTGTGTGTCCTATCCAGTTCCATTTTCTCCTCCTGATTTGGATTTCTATTGTTTCTTGTTTGGTGAGTTCCCGCTGGTTGCTGTTTAAGATCAGTAGATTCCCAGGAGGCGTTGGACGCAGCAGTTAATGGAGGTCTGTAGTTTGTTGAGTATGTTGGTGGTTGTCTTCCAGGTTTCAGATCTGTTGAGAGTGGATTTGACATTTGAGTTGAAGATTTTGGTCTTGAGTGATAGGTTTTTTGTTTTTCCATTTTTTTAAAGATAAATGTTGTCCTTGCTTTTCCAATTCTGGCTTTGAGATCCTCCTCCGATCCTCCGTCCACAGTAATTATCCTCCCGAGGTACGTGAAACTAACTACATCCTCTAGCTGGTTTTGGTCCATGATTAATGGTCTGTTGGCTTGACTGCATCATGCCATGGCTAAATTAAATCAAATATTCTCTGGTTCCAGCCGGTCAAATAATTTCCACTTCATCCTTACAGAGAACCAGTCAAATGAGGAACATTGAGGAGAATTAGATTTGATCAACAATGTTCTGGTGTATTTCAGTGATGAAAAGCCAAAGCCATGGATTGATCGATGAAGTCAGAGACCAGGGTTTGCTGACCAAATATGGCCTAAAAAAAACTCCAGCCCTTGCCCTATCTGTTGGTATGTGCGACCAACGCTGCCAGTAGCATCATGGAAAGACGGCCACGGAGAGCCAAGCTGGGCCGAGCTCCCCGCTGCCTCTGCATCGCATCAACGGGATGACGCCCTGACAGTGATGAGCGACTACTACAGTATCTGGCATGTGCCGCTCCGATGATCTGTCCGTCCGCTCCTCAAGCAGAAAACCCCGAGACGATTCGGACAGCGAGACAATGTCTCAATCCGACCACAATTATGAACGGAAGGCAAGGCATCTGTCCGTCCGCTCCTCAAGTAGAAAACCCCGACACGATTCGGACAGCGAGACAATGTCTCAATCCGTCCGCAATTACGGGGGAGAGGGGATCTGTCCGCTCCTCAAGCAGAAAACCTGTCGCGATTTGGACAGCGAGACAATGTCTCAATCCGTCCTCAATTACGGGAGGGAGGGGAGGGGAACGTCTGCCAGTCTCAGCATTTGGCCTGGCCTTCATTACGGCATCTGCTTCGACGCAGCGACAGGCCGGCCTCCAGGTGGTGAAATGGGAAGACCTTGTGTTGCATTAGCATTTCATTATCATTACATCAAGAGAGCGTAACCAGATGCTGACGGCCAGATGCGGCTAATCTCATCTGAAGGCCAGCTTCATCACATGGAAAAACCTTCTTACTGTACTTCTTACTGTAGCCTTGGCTTTCACTTGTAAACCCAGTACATGATTGTTTTTTTTGTGCGTGTAATTTGTGTGACTTGAATCAAAACCATCTTGGAAAGCCTGTTTAGTGAGTTTCAAAATCAACTAGAGACTTTCACCTTTGCCCTCCTGTCATGATTGGTCTTCACGTCATTCGCAAGATTCCAACAGAATGCAGTGACTCTTTTAGACACAAGGGGGCAGTGATTCTACACGAGAGACACGCACACGACTTGAGCGAAATCATGGCAACACTCCCTCCTTCTGCTAGCAGATTTCACAGGCTTTTACCACTAAACCTTGAGACAGATCCCAGTAACAGTGACGGATGAGGGGCTTTCCTGACATGAGCTGACCCCACCACGCCTCATATCTCCTCCGCTATACAGGGAGAGAGAAGAAAGACCCCAAAGATGAATCATCCCAATAAACAGACAACTTTGATTTATTTACCCAGTCAGTTGAAATGCCTGGCCAGCGAGGCCAGCGCACACCTCATTAACGTTTTAAAATAAATATTTTCATCCCATTCAATACCACAGGATTCCCCTCAGTTAAAGGCTTAATGAAGTCAACCGATTGAGTGTTCTACTGCGCGCAGGAATGTGAATCGTATAGTAACTGTTGAAAGTGGAGAATGAGAAAGAAGGCCAAAAGAATAAGACAAGCATGCTTCCCTCCAAACATACAGAGTCGGTAACCCGGTACCTAAAGCAACAGTTAAGGGCTGTGAATGTGAAACCGCCTCACGGAGGGTTAAGATGGCAGCAGTTACAGTTAATAACCGAACATGAACTGTCTAAGGACTCTTGGGAAGATTGGACCTAATCGAGGGCTAAAGAGATCCCAGATAAACCAGACTAAACTAATATCGTCCGACGAACAGCCCGGCATTAGCATCTCGTGTTTCTGAGGCCGGGGCTGAGGTGATCAGTCCAGACATGTACCTCTCCACACATCGCATCCATATGGTTCCAAGCTGCCTCCCACGGTTGTGTTAAAAACCCCACCAGGATATTTCGGACGAGGCATCTTGAAGCACTTGGAAGGCAGCAGGGGGTCCGAGCCTTCAGTCCTGGCATGCACCTGGATATTTGCATAAAAGGCCCCTCTCTCAAGGAAAGGCTTGATAAACATGAACCTCGATTCAGGAAGACAGCCTCTGACTTGGACCCTTCGTCTTTTGAAGTAACTGTATCGTGTTGTTCGACTGCCAATCCCTCCCGTGAGATTTAACCGGGCTAGATAATCTAACTCTGCATGTTGAATCCTCAGAATCACCTTTGATAATTGTGAGTCCCCGGGGGACATCATATCTCTCTGTCTCTCTGACTATGTTGCTCAGTACAGCATGATGATGATGTCATCCAGAACATCTCCTATCCAGAACAGGCCGGGCTGTTCGATAGCCAAGGCCTCGGGGAGTGCAGTTAGTGGGTAGTTCACTAAACAAAGAATCACCATGCATGAAAGGCCCGAGTTCTGTTTCCTCCGCTGACCCGACCAGTCTGCCTCTAAAGAGATCTTGTCTATCTCAGGATAATTGTACACAGACAGACAGAGCTGTTTTGGAGCAGAGCACCAGAGAAAGGGAGAGAGAGAGCACCAGAGAGAGCGAGAGAGAGAGAGCAGAAGTGTGGCAGACCCTTTGGTGTCTGCAGAAACATGACTGATCTCCCTCTCCTGTTGGAATCAGCCTCAGGGCCCCCTGCTTCCCATTCCAACAAAGAGACTCCTCATCTCATTACCTGATTGGACGCCGCTGATTAACTGGCAACTGGATTGGCTGCAGGTATTCATCATCTGTGATTCTCTGATTCGGGGCCTGATTGAGAGGCCAGTCTCAATCAGAGTTAAAAGGACAGGACAGTCCGACGTCCGTGAGAGCTGCCGTTGGCTCGGCTTCCAGACCTCTCTCACAGGCTCACGGACCTCTTCAGTCTCCATCGCATCGCAGGACGGAGGAGAACTGACTTCATGTTCCGTGCGACCGGTCCCTTAGGCCCGGGTCCAAACCCTGGCAAACATCAGGCGGGCGGCTGCATGGAGCATCCTCCTTCCTGAACGCCAGACCGAATGCGCACTCTCTCTCTCTCTCTCTGTCTGTCTCTCTCCCTCTCTCTCTGTCTGTCATTCTCTGTCTGTCTGTCTGTCGCTCTCTCTCTCTCTCCCTCTCTCTCTGTCTCTCTCTGTCTCCCTCCCTCTCCTCCCCCCCCCCTCTCTCTCTCCCTCTCCCACTCTCTCCCCCCCCCTCTCTCTCTCCCTCTCCCTCTCTCTCGTCACGCTGGGCCTGGCCAGCCACAGCAGCTGTGACAAGGTGATGGATAGACTAAATGACTGGGAGGAATATTTACTGCCGGTTCCGAACCCCTGGTGGAAGTTCTTCCTGTCGCGGGCCCATGCCAAGGAGCCTCAGCGCAGAGTGGCCTTTTATGATATGGTGACAGTGTGGCTGTCAGAGTGGCGTTTAGGGGGGGATTGTGGGGGGAAATGATGCGATCCCGGGGGGTGGGTGGGGGGGTGAGGGGGGGTGGCGGGGGTTCCTGGTGATGATG
Organism: Nansenia antarctica; assembly: GCF_963989245.1. Lineage (NCBI taxonomy): Eukaryota > Metazoa > Chordata > Actinopteri > Argentiniformes > Microstomatidae > Nansenia > Nansenia antarctica. The sequence continues at coordinate 33,169,055 of NC_137674.1, read as the reverse complement.
GCGGTCTGGCAGCTCTTGGGGAGGAATGTGTGCACGGGATGCTGCTGATTAGAGGGGGTTGTCTATCTCTCCTCCTCCTCCGTCTTTCTCTCTCCCCCATCTATCTCTTTCTCCCCACCCGCTCTCTCTCTTTCTCTCTCCCTCTCCACCATATATCTCTTTCTTTCCTCCCCTCCCCTTCCCTCTCTCTCTCTCTCCCCCCATCTATATCTTTCTCCCCACCCGTTCTCTCTTTCTCTCTCTCTCCACCATCTATCTCTTTCTTTCCTCCCCTCCCCTTCCCTCTCTCTCTCTCTCCCCCATCTATACCTTTCTCCCCACCCGCTCTCTCTCTTTCTCTCTCTCTCTACCATCTATATCTTTCTTTCCTCCCCTTCCCTCTCTCTCTCTCTCTCCCTCATCTATCTCTTTCTTTCCTCCCCTCCCCTCTCTCTCTCTCTCTCTCCCCCATCGATCTCTTTCTCCCCACCCGCTCTCTCTTTCTCTCTCTCTCTCTCTCCGCCATCTCTCTCTTTCTCTCCCCATCTATCTCTTTCCCCCCCCCCCCCCCCCATCTCACTCTATTTTCGCTGGGACCTGGAACTCATCGGCTTGTTGTGATGATGTGAGTTTAATACACTCTGAACAAGAGCAATTACTGCGTCTTCCTGTTGACCTCCTGACCGGAGCAGAGTACTGTAGGTGGATGTGTCCTCCCCTCCTCCTCCTCCTCCTCCTCCTCCTCCTCCTCTTCTATCTCAGCAGCACCCCCACACACTCCATAATAAAGACTCGCTCAAGTGGACTATTATGTGCTATTGTGAACATTTATAATATTGCAGACAGAGAGACATATGTTACGTATTCATTGCGTGTCAAAGTAACTACGGGTTGAGATATCCTACGTTTGTCGAATACAGAGAAGAGAAGTAAGTTCTTTCTGAAATGCACTCTTCCTTAAAAAATACAACAGCCAACAAACATGTGTTATGTGAGCCCTGTTTTGGGAAATTACATAAACTTTAGAGGACTTATACATAGTATAGAATGAGGAGGGTCAGGTACAGAATCTCTCTCATTCTCTTTCATCCGAAAAATGTAAAAAAAAAAAAACTCCTCAGAATGGCCTTGGAAAGATTTTTGGAGGGAGATGGAGTGCTCCCCAGCCTATGGCTGTCTGTGTTATATATGGTGTTGGAGTAGGCCACCTTGATTCATGGGGTTAGTCCTCCTGCTGGGATGTGCAGCCGTATTATGTTCTGTGTCGAGAAACATTTACACTCCTCATATTTCCTCAGCACAGCCTTCAATTGTTTGAGGAACATCCCCTCCACCCCCACCCCTCCCTCCCTCCCTCATTTCTCACCAACATGGTCTCCCCTATATCAGGTATGAATGGGGTTGAGGAAGAGGAGTCCATGTCGGTCTCGGGGGACGGGACCTGTGTCGAGTGTGTAAAACAAACAATGCGGAACAGTACCGTGTTTTTGGTTCTGGTTCTACTGAACACGGCCATGTCAAATTGTCCCTTAAACCACCGACGCATGTTAAAGCACTTAATATAGATCCTCACTAAACCAGGAGGACATGCATCAGTTTATGACATTCTCTCCTGGAGTACATATGTGTGTGTGTGTGTGTGCGTGTGTACATTTGTGTGCGTGTGTGTGCGTGTATGTGTGTGTGTATGTGCATGCGACAGGGGACCCGGCTGCTGGGTGAAGTCCATGGTCAAGGTCATGCCCAGAGCCTTTCTGTCTAGAGCCTTTCTGAGCCTTTCTGTCTAGAGCCTTTCTGTCTAGAGCCTTTTTGTCTAGAGCCTTTCTGTCTAGAGCCTTTCTGTCTAGAGCCTTTCTGTCTAGAGCCTTTCTGCCTAGGGCCTTTCTGCCTAGGGCCTTTCTGTCTAGAGCCTTTCTGTCTAGAGCCTTTCTGTCTAGAGCCTTTCTGTCTGGAGCCTTTCTGCCTAGGGCCTTTCTGTCTAGAGCCTTTCTGTCTAGAGCCTTTCTGTCTAGAGCCTTTCTGTCTAGAGCCTTTCTGTCTAGAGCCTTTCTGTCTAGAGCCTTTCTGTCTGGAGCCTTTCTGCCTAGAGCCTTTCTGTCTAGAGCCTTTCTGTCTAGAGCCTTTCTGTCTAGAGCCTTTCTGCCTAGAGCCTTTCTGTCTAGAGCCTTTCTGTCTAGAGCCTTTCTACCTAGAGCCTTTCTGTCTAGAGCCTTTCTACCTAGAGCCTTTCTGTCTAGAGCCTTTCTACCTAGAGCCTTTCTACCTAGAGCCTTTCTGAGCCTTTCTGTCTAGAGCCTTTCTGTCTAGCCTTTCTGCCTAGAGCCTTTCTGTCTAGCCTTTCTTTATTTTATTTTTTTGATCAATTTTTGATCAATTTTTCTTCAGGGAGTGGTACAAGGGAGTGGTAACATGTAAATGAACAAAAGAGAAACAGAATAACAAAATCCAGTAGAAACCTCCCCCCCCCCCTCTCCCAATCTCCCTTTACCCCAGCAGTCCCCTACCTCCCCCTCCTCCCACACATGTCCCTCCCGCCACAAACCTCCAACCCACCCGCCCAATCACAGCCCCCCGCCTTCCACCCCCCACCCTATCACAGCCCCCCGCCCACCACCCCCCACCCAATCACAGCCCCCCGCCCCCCCCCCCCCCCCCCCCCTACAGGACCCTATGGAAGGAGCAAATCGATTAGCCTATAGTAGTGTCTTGAGGATGGTTGTAGTTTGGTCCCAGCATGAAACATTGTCCGAAATTGCATGATGCCTGTTGGCTATCCAGTGTTCCATGCTGGCTATGTCTATGTAGTCTAATATCCACCTCTGCGTGGTCAAGAAATGGGGTGACTTCCACCTGCAAGCTATAAGCCTTTTGGCTGCTGTAAGGCCGGCGCGAGCTGCGGGATACTGGGAACTGTTTAGAGCATGTGTTCCCTGTCAGAACCATTGCTGTCGGGTTGGAATATAGTAGTTTTATCATATCTACATAATGATCTCCAAAGCCCATATAGCGTAAAACCGCCCATAAAAAGTGCCACTCGAGACGATCAAAGGCTTTCTCAGCATCAAGTGAGAGAATAGCATTTGCTGAATCAGTAATATTCGAAGAGTCAATAATATGGAGAAGGCGGCGAACATTGTCTGAGGCAAGGCGATTTTTAATGAAGCCTGTTTGGTCCTCATGCACTAAGGTAGTCATAAATGGTTCCAGTCAAGAGGCTAGAACTTTGGCGTACAGTTTAGTATCTGTATTTAAAATTGACAAGGGGCGATAGCTTCCGCAGTCAGTAGGGTCCTTCCCCTTTTTCAAGAGCAAAGAGATTATAGCTATATTGTTGTTTTTGGAGAAGGAGCCATTTTTGATTGCAGAATGAATCATTCCCAACAGTAAGGGGCCAACTTGGGACCAAAAGGCCAGATACAATTCAGGTGGTAGACCGTCTAACCCTGGTGACTTGCCTTTATTCATGCATGAAAGAGCTTTGTATAGTTCAGATAGCGTAATAGGAGAATCTAAATCAAGGGAGTCATTTTGGGAAAGCTGGGGGAGCTGTAAGGGGTTCAAGAAAGAACTAACGGCTTGATCATTATAATCAATCTCAGAAGTATATAGAGCCGAGTAGAATGCCCAGAAGTTATTGTTAACCTCTGTTGGATCAGTGCACAAAGTACCTGTAGAACTTTTAATTGAAGAGATGTTTGCTAGTTGTTCATTGGTTTTAAGTTTTGAGGCTAGTAAATGGCTTGGCTGTGCACTGTGCAAGTAATGATTTTGTCTGGTTCTATGAATGTGGAAATCAGCTCTATGTCTGAGAAGATGGTTAAGATCTTTAAATAACACTTCTCTCTCAAGAACTAGCTCAGGGGTAACATGCGGAGTCATTGTGATCTCCAGTTCAGCAATTTTCTTTTCTAAATCTTGAATATGTTTTAATCTGGATTTGTGTAGATTAGAGGCAAAACCAATAGTTTTATCCCTAATGAACCCCTTCACCGCATCCCAGAGAATACCAGGATCATCCACAGATGGCTTATTAATTACAATAAACTCATCAAGTTGTTCCTTCATTTCCTTTAGGAATGATTCATTCTGCAAAAGGGTGGAGTTAAAGCGCCAGCGAGGAGCCCTTTTAGGCTTCAAGGAGATCGCTACTCTGCCAAAGACCGCCCTGTGGTCAGAGAGGGACATAGGAAGTAAATTAAAATCTGATGTCTTATCATACAGGTGTTTGGATATAAAAATATAATCTATGCGAGAGAATGATCTGTGTCGAGATGAGAAACAAGTGAATTCTTTCACGGAGGGGTTAGAAGAACGCCAGACATCTACCACAGCACAGTCACTAGCCCATTTCCTTAGTGCAGAGGACGCCAGGTGTTGCTCTCTCCCCTCGTTAACCCCAGTTCTGTCCACCGTGTGTAGCCATACAGCATTAAAGTCACCCCCTATTATTAAACCAAAATCAGATAGATCAAACATCAATTTAGTTAAGTAGTCATAAAAGCTAATATCAAAGGAATTTGGTGCATATACTGAAACAAAGGCCAGTTTCTTATTATTTACCATAATTTTTATATAGCTTACTCTGCCCTCAGAATCTTTCCCAGATCCTAGATCTTTAAACTGAAAACTGCGCTTGGCAACGATCACTACTCCCCTTTTTGGGGGGGTATTTGAGGAGGAGGCAATTACATGGTAATATTTATTCTGTAATCTACTAACATCTTTTTCCAATAGGTGAGATTCCTGAAAGAAGGCCACATCTATATTTTTTCTCTGTAGGAAGTCTAAGGTACTTATATTTAGGCCCCGCCCATTCCAAGACAGAAGTGTAATGCTAGTCATGGCTATCTTGGTAAAAGAAAAAAGTGAAAGATACTAACCGAAGAGCTCCAACCATAGGGTCCTTCCCTCCCCCCCAACCCCCCCATAAGCCCCATGATCATAGCCCACCCACCCCTTGCCCCCTAATCCCAATCGGCACCCCTCTTCCCCAACCCCTAATAAACAAACCCATACCCAACCCACCCCTGCTGATGCGTCTTCCCAAACCAGACGCACGCCTAACCCACTATTACTAGTAGACCTTAACCCACACCTTAATGATATCTGAAGGAACGATATCATACTAACGTTACCTAACTATAGCCTATATTGTCCGGTAGACATGAAACAGGCATAGCTCCTCCACTCTCCATTCAAAAATAAATGTTACGCTGGCCATGGAACAAGCCCTACAGTAGGCTAAGAGCCCTGGGATTCATCTAAGTGAACCTTTAAATCAGAATCTTTAAATCAGAACATAACAGCCAATGAGAGAATAGCCTAAGTGAAATAAATCAAAAGTTTCCTTCATTAACATAAATAGCATTTATACAGAAAGAGAAAAGTAAAGTAAAAAAGTTTCAACTCATTATTCAAAATGTTCTTGTCCATCAATTTGGAGCGTATAGCGTAGTTAGCACAGAGGAGGAGAAGAAGAAGAATGAGAGAGAATAAACCTGTAGAAGAAGAAATAGTATCTAGCTCAGTCCAGGCATCGTATTCACTGTTCTAGGATAAACTGTTCAGCCTCACCCAGCTCCTGGAAGGTGTAGATGTTGTTTCCCTTGGAGCTTGATTGTAGCTGGGTAGAGAAGAAAAGCCATAAACCCTTTGATGCGGGCCTCATACATCACTTTATAGCAGGGCTTCCGACGTTTTGTTGTAGTCTCGCTGTAATCCGCAGCGAACTTCAGCTGGATGCCATCGACCTCCGGTAGCTTCTTCCGTGCCTCACCTAGCAAGCGGTCCCTGTCTGTGTAGCGGAGGCACTTGATGATTAGCGGGCGCACTTTGCCCGAGCCTAGGCTTGGTGGACGCCCAAGACGGTGGCTTCTCATCAGCTCTGGCGGTGCAGATTTGAAGATAGGGAACCATGTCAGGATATTCTCATTCAGGTAAGAAAGGGCATTTGAGCCTTCAGCTCCCTCTTTAAGATTGAAAATAATGAGGTTGTCCCTGCGTGATCTGTCTTCCATCTCGACTAGTTTAGCCTCACATGTTTGTAGGCTCTTCATACACAAGGCAGATGACTTTCCAACATTTGAAATGCGCTCCTTTGTGTTTTTAGTTTCTGAGCGAATATTTCTGATATCCTCCGTATGCCGTGACAGAGTCAAATGCATAGTGTCTAATCGTTTCTCAAGGCTATTGAAACGGGCTTCAGATTTATCATCAGCTTCTTTGAAATATCTTGCCATTGACTCTTCTATGACTTTAGCCAAGGATGCATTCTCCTCGCCCAGTTCTTTGTGTAGCTGAGCTGTCATGTCTTTCTTAGCAGCCTCAGTTTGTCTCGTTTTTCGCATTTACTTAAGACAATCGAGTGAAAAAAACATATGTAGGTTAGCCTATTTGCTTTGCATGAAAAGATAATAGCAATCTGCTTTCACATATAGAATTTGAAAAGTTTTGAGGAGAGTGGACGCCGAGTTTGTCTATGCTGCCATGTTACCGGTGGTGGGCGGAGTCAAGGACGTGCCTATAGAGCCTTTCTGTCTAGAGCAGGGGTCTTCAACCTTTTCAGCCCAAGGACCCCTTGGACGAGAGACAACCAGAACAGGGACCCCCACATGTAATAACAATTTTTACATGTCACATTTTAAGGCCTATAATAACTTTATTCACCTTATTAACCTATTTTGTCACGACCAGAGGTAGGACCCAAACGCAGACACAGGTGAACAGGTAAGAGTTAAATAATAAAGGTTTATTTCTAGTAACAAGGCTGATGGGAATAGGCAGGTGGGTCGTCAGGCAGGCGGGAGGTCAGGCAGGAGGAAGGGTCGACAGACAGGTGGGGAATCAAGCAGGAAGAATGGTCGGCAGGCAGGTGGAGTAGTCGGCAGACAGGCAGGGGGTCAGACAGGAGGAGTAGTCGGCAGACAGGCAAACTCAGCACTCATTTCTTTAGCGGCGAGGGTTCTCTGTGCAGCATGCAGTGAGTCCACATCACTTTGGGGGCGACTTTTCTGACAAGCGCCATCAGTCCACTCTTTTGCCCAGTCATAGCGCGCGCACCGTCGGTACACACCGCGACACACTTTGCCCAACGTACGTCATTTTCACCGAAAAAGTCATCAATCACTTTGAAAATGTCAGCACTTGTTGTGCGTTCAGGAAGCTTCTTACAAAACAAGAACTCTTCACAGCCAAGAGCTGTGCGTCTTTGGAGATGTCCACTGATTCATCCAATTGGAGTGCAAATGCCTCCGCCGTTTGTAATTTCTCAATTAACTGCACCCTCACATCCGATGCCATTTCACCAATTTGCCGAGCAATTGTTGTGTCTGACAATGGGATAGTCTTCAACTTTTCTGCACATGAATGAATGAATGAATGAATGAATGAATGGACTTTATTGTCATTGCTACAGTACAGGTACCAAACAACGAAATTTAGGAGGGGTGGCTCCCCTGGTGTTAGGAAAGGAAAAAAAAAAACTTTTAAAAAAATCACAAGAAGGGAAGGAGCTGGTTTACATAAATAAAGGCTATGTACACAATCCACTGTACTATACTGTACAGATAGACGACTAGGGTTGTCATATTGCACAATAGTATTGTTTCACGTTATTTAAAGTGTCACAGTTTGCAGGCTTGAAATGTACATGTTTGTGCCTCAGCACTACACCTGATTTTTACGCGAAGAGCAACTTGATATGAGGCTTTCAAAGCAAGCTCACCGACTTTCGCAGATTTTCTTATCATTGTCTGTTGGCCTTGGAGAGAGTGCAGACGAGCCTGAAAGTAGTCCAGTGCTCTATCTTGTAAGTGGCCATAATTCGTCTCCAAGTGTCGTTGCAGCTTTGATGGCTTCATGCTTTCGTTTGAGAGCGTCGCCGCACAAACAACACAGACCGGCAATTCCACTCCTTCGGTTTCTTTGAAAGTAAATCCAAACTTTAGGTACACTTCTGAATATTTTCGGGACTTTTCTCTTTTGCGTTTATCTGCCCCTGGGGCAGGCGCTGCTGGGGCCGAGGTGGAAGGAGTAGGCCTAGCCGTTGGATCTCGAGCTCGAGGTCTCGTTACTGTTACAAATGTATCCATCCTGCTTCACTAATTAATAGTAGTAACTAATAATGTGAAGTTATAATATAATTATTGGACTCGGACAACTTGCGCACGTTTAACTCAACCAGTTTAATCAACACTCAGCTTCAACAGTGCCTCGGGTCATTACCCATAATGCAAATAGTAAATAGTACATTTTTATTGTAAATAGTTTTTTGTCAAAAGTAGCTTATTATTGCCTATTAATGCTTGTAGTTTACTCAATATAACTTTTGTTATATTTTTTAATTGTCACAAATTATTTTGGTGAAAATTGTAAATTATTCTGAAAAAATTTGGCGGACCCCCTGCAGTACCTCTGCGGACCCCCTAGGGGTCGCGGACCCCCGGTTGAAGACCACTGGTCTAGAGCCTTTCTGTCTAGAGCCTTTCTGCCTAGAGCCTTTCTGCCTAGAGCCTTTCTGTCTAGAGCCTTTCTGAGCCTTTCTGCCTAGAGCCTTTCTGTCTAGAGCCTTTCTGCCTAGAGCCTTTCTGTCTAGAGCCTTTCTGTCTAGAGCCTTTCTGTCTGGAGCCTTTCTGCCTAGAGCCTTTCTGTCTAGAGCCTTTCTGCCTAGAGCCTGTCTGCCTAGAGCCTTTCTGTCTAGAGCCTTTCTGCCTAGAGCCTTTCTGCCTAGAGCCTTTCTGCCTGGTGTTACAACTGTTTGAGAGCCTTTCTGTCTGGTGTTACAATGAGAGCCTTTCTGCCTGGTGTTACAGACATTTGAGAGCCTTTCTGTCTGGTGTTACAGACATTTGAGAGCCTTTCTGCCTGGTGTTACAGACATTTGAGAGCCTTTCTGCCTGGTGTTACAACTCTCTGAGAGCCTTTCTGCCTGGTGTTACAACTCCCTGAGAGCCTTTCTGTCTGGTGTTACAACCACCTGAGAGTCTTTCTGTCTGGTGTTACAATCACCTGAGGCTGAGAGCCTTTCTGTCTGGTGTTACGACTGTTTGAGAGCCTTTCTGCCTGGTGTTGTGACTGTTTGGGGCCCCTCAACGGGGACAGAAAGCAGAACCAGGGTTGTTGGGATGTTCATATCCCCGAGGGCCCGGGCCAGCGCCAAGGGCTGACTGGCAGTGCCCCTGGAATGAGCTGCTTGGCATCGACCTCCTTTCCGACCGCAGTGCCTGGAGGCCAGCGAGTGTGAGCCAGGCCTCTCAGTCAAGCCTGAGTACTGTTACTGTTACTCTTTACCACGCTTTGTTCGTTAGCAAAACAAACACAGATATTTTCATCCCCACTACCCCCCCTGTAGTGTTCCTCTCATGTAAATACAGTACCAGTCGAAAGTTTGGACACACTTCCCCATTCAATTGAACGGGAAAGTATGTTCAAACTTTTGACTGGTACTGTACATTTGAGAAATATGTAATAATAATAACAACAACAACAACAAAATAATTATAATTATTATCAGTAGTAGTATTATTAATATTATTATTTGTTCTTCTAGCATTGTGACTGCCAATGGCCCCTGGTCCTAGCATAGATTTGTTCGTCATTTTGTCTGATAGATAGATAATTCTTGGCTTACTTAGACAAATTTGTTGTAAGTCGCTTTGGATAAAGGTGTCTGCTAAATGTGAGAAAATGTCAATGTAAAAACTGTAGGGTACAACGGAGTGGATGTATCCTCTCACGGATCTGCAGGGAGAAAGAAAGTACACATAGCATATATATTATATTATATTACTGTGTATATATTATATTATATTACTGCATATATATTCTGCTGCTATAGTAAATTTCCTGCTTCTGTATACTCCCCGCAGTGACACTCTGGCTAATTTATCATTTTTTTTACTAGCCTCTGTAAATCCCCAGGAATGGGGTTCTGCTGGAGTAACAGTCGACGAAAATGGACATTCTCCCAACCAGCAACCTTGTTTATGGACATTGGTTTAACTTAAGATCCAGTGCAATCTGCTCTCGTAAATTACATTTGAGGTCCTTTTGTAACGTAACAAGGGGCCTGGGCCAGGATTATATCACCACCCTAGCTGTCTGTGAAAGCGGTTTGTAGCCTGTTGTAGTGGTTGTAGCTCTTCTCCACAGCAGCACAACACAGCGCCTGTGGCCTTTCTTTCTTTTCGGTTTCTCCGTATCGAGGAGCTGTGGTAAACCGACCTGGTGTAGTAGCCGTGGTAACCGAGGGACCCGGTGTTGTAGCCGTGGTAACAGAGGGGAGCGTGGTAACCGATGAGGAAGATGACACACGTAGCTCCAGGGTGCTGTCTCTGTGGGGAATTAATGGTTCCCATACAGTCGATCCGGTCCGTGGGGAATTCGTTCCCGATTGTTTACTCCTTGGTTTTGTCATGGTTTTATTTGAGGACCCGGGGCTGTTAAAATGGGTAACAGTGATCAGCGACCGCACCACCACAACAATGGTAGCGTCTGGCGACCACATGTCCCGTATATCGCATAGCCCCCCCCTCCCTGTCAGAGAGAGAGGCTATTTCTGGGTTTGGGGGTCGGTGGTGCCCAGGTAAACCTGCAGCAGACGTGGAACTATGACCTATGACCCCCCCCCCCCCCCCCCCGCCCCCCCATTCTCTATATGACCCCCCCCCACCTCAATCTCTGTGACCCCCCTCAGTCTATGACTCCCCCCCTCAGTCTCTATGATTCCCCCCGCCCCCCCCCCCCCCCAAGTCTCTATATGACCCCCCCCTCCCCACCCTCAATCTCCATGACCCCCTTCAGTCTATGACACACCCCCCCCCCCTCAGTCTCTCATTCAGAGCTGAGCACAGTGGAGTGGAGGGAGGCAGCAGGGAGGAGAGGAGAAGAGAAGAGGAGGACAGAGGGGTTAGAGCATCAAAGACAAGGACATAGAAATGAGCCTAATAAGGAAGCTGCTGCTCAGCCTGGCATCTCAGCTGGGCGCAGGACGGGCGGCTGCATGCGCCTGCATTGGCGTCGTGCCAACCATGCTGCACAGGACTACCAGAGAGAGAGAGAGAGCTGCAATGAGACAGAGACTGAGGACGTGCTTCTGGTAGGAAAGAGAGGGAGGGAGGGAGGGAGGGGGGGGGGGGGGGGGGGGGGGACTGGAATGGAGGATGGAGTGTGTGTGTGTGTGTGTGTGTGTGTGTGTGTGTGTGTCGCACGCACGCACACACGCACGCACACACACACACACACACACACACACACATACACACAGTGTGAGTGAGACCAAGGGGAATACACCTGCTGGAAACTGCTGAGTGAGTGAAGTGTGTTCCTGTCTGGCACCACGGTGGCATCCTCTGCCAGGCGGCCCCAGACCCGCGGGGACCACCCTGGTGGTGTCAGCGGAGAACAAGGGCGAGGTTCTGTTCTGTTCTGGAGGAACGGGAGGAAGATTGACTGCATCCTATGCGCCCCCACCGCAGCTCCCATGCATGCCGCACACCACCACTCAATCTAGTTAACGGCAGGCATGGCTGCTCTCTCTCTCTCTCTCTCTCTCTCTCTCTGATTCATGAGAGAGAGAGAGAGAGAGAGAGAGAGAGAGAGAGAGAGAGAGAGAGAGAGAGAGAGATGGACAAGCTGGCTATGGGAGAGGGAGAGAGAGAGAGAGACACACACAGAGAGAGAGCGTTGTTGTTGTTCAGGCTGAGTTGACGCTACCTATCCGTGTCTTGTGTCTGTGATACATAGGCACGGCGTAAGGTAGTTGAGAAATGTTCCCACTTGACAGTTTGTGTAATGTATTTCAAGGGGTGCAGGCGATGTAGTCACTAATCACACAGCTTGGAAAGGATCGTGTTTCTTAAACATGTTTTAAAAACCCTGTTTTAGAAATATCCATATTTTTAAACCATCTTGGCTTGAACATGTACGGGAGATTATGAAGTATATCATATATTATTAGGTATTATTATGATTAAGTATATCATATATAATAATACATTAGACTTATATAGCGCTTTTCTAGACACTCAAAAACGCTTTACAAACTGAAAAGATCGAGTAGTAATAATAAAAAGAAACAAAAAATAAATAAAAGAAAGTATAGGGGCCTAATTAAGGTAGTGCTGAGGACACATGGGAGGGGGAGGGGGAGAGGGTTAACTGGTGATGGCATTATATCAGATATTAAGTCTCCTCTCGACATGTAATGACTATATATATTATATAATTTTTCACCTCTCGTGATATTCTTCACCTCTCAGACACCTTCCAGAGACGCATCGTGTTGTCATAGTTATTATGATCAGAGGCCCTGGGTCAGTCCCAGGGTGTGCCTGAGCAGGATATGATGTAACACCCCCGCCTCCCCTCCCCTCGCCACCTCTCTGCTTTCTCTGTTAGTGCTGCGGGTCAGGCTCAGGAGCCTCTCTTCCTGTTTGAAAGTGTCCGCCACCCAATGGGATGATGAGGATAACATCCAGGGGCACTCCAGGGGGAGGACATTAAAGCCCCCCCAGCTCCGCATGAGGAGGTTCTCTGAAGGGCCTCGGGTACGAGGATGGAGGAGGGTGTTGACTTTGTTCAGGGTTGGGAGCCGCCGTGAGAGGAGGAGGACCTGGGATCTGTATATTTTTCTTTTATGGTGATTGGATGGAAGGCCGCGGCCGTGGTGGTCTAGGGAGAGTCTTCACACTGCTGGACTGGAGGGACTATCGGGTCTGAGGGACCGTGTAAACATATCTGTCTTCCTAACAGCTACTCTCAAGGTTTTGGTGTGAGGTGTACGTGTGACGCTGTGTTTCCACACAGCTTTCATTTAGAATCGAGGACAAGTGAAATAATCGAGAGTTCAGGATAAGGTTGAGCAAAAAAAGGTTGCTGTTTTTAACCGGTCTTATGATGATGGATCTCTCACATTTTGGCATTTTCGCTGATTTTGAGTGGTCCAAAATGTATCTCATTGTCCATGAATCAGACATCAAAGATGATGAAACATCTGGAGATGAGTTAAGATCAAAAGGGAGATTAACATAATATAATGTAATAAAATGTACGGATCATAATTTCCATAAAAAGAGAAAGAAAGACATTGCCTTGGAATACCAACGTGAGGCATATGAGGTAATGCTGTAAAAATACATATCCCTGTTCCGCGCTGATGGACGGAGAGAGAGAGAGGAGAGGCTGACGGCCTCCTGATTTGTTTGCTTCGTTTGGACAGGGCTGGAGAGAGGGGGGGGGGTGGGGGGGGGAGGGTGGTCGTTTGGACAGGGCTGGAGAGAGGGGGGGGGGGTGTATGGACAGGACTGGAGAGAGAGGGGGGGGGGGGTTGGACAGGGCTGGAGGGGGGATGGACAGAGCTGGGAGGGGAGGGGTGTATGGTCGTTTGGATAGGACTGGAGCCCAGGAGGGGTGGATGGACAGGACTGGAGCTCGGGGGGGGGGGGGGGGTGGATGGACAGGGCTGGAGGGAGTGGGTGGGGTGGATGGACAGGACTGGAGGGAGGGGGAGGGAGAGGGAGTGGGTGGGGTGGATGGACAGGACTGGAGGGAGGGGGAGGGAGAGGGAGTGGTTGGGGTGGATGGACAGGACTGGAGGGAGGAGGAGGGAGAGGGAGTGGGTGGGGTGGATGGACAGGACTGGAGGGAGGGGGAGGGAGAGGGAGAGGGAGAGGGGGGTTGGATGGACAGGGCTGGAGCTTGGGAGGGGATGGGGTGGATGGACTCCAAGCTACAGACACATACAGTACAGTAGGTCCTGGTGCATTCTCTTTGGACATTCTCTCTTTCTCCCTCTCCCATAGGCAGCTTGTCCATCTCTCTCTCTCTCTCTCTCTGTCTCTCACTCTCTCTTTCACTCTCTCACTCTCTCTCTTTCACTCGCTCTCTCTCTCTTTCTCTCACTCACTCACTCACTCTCTTTCTCTCTCTCTCTCTCTCACTCACTCCCACACTCTCTCTCTCTCACTCTCTCTCTCTTTCACTCTCTCTGTCTGCTTTTTCCCAGTGTCACTCCCCACTCCGCAAGGCCAATTAGCAGCGATAATTCATTAAACTCACGGAATCCCCTCGGCCTTTTGAAGCCTTCCCCTGCCAGACTGCTGGCGTCTCCGAGGGGGCCGTCAACCTCCCAGCCACTTCACCTCAGGTCAGCCAGGCGGCCATCTTACATTTACATTTTAGACATTTACCAGACGCCTTTCTCCAAAGCGACTCACAACAACAAGTACGTTTGAATCATCTATAGATCTATGGTCATCATAAGAATAACAAATAACAAATCTATTGCTAGGAGTCATTGGTAGTCACAATGCTAGAAGAAGGAATTATACATTTTTAAAATTATTATTATTTACTGTAGAGACACTGTACAGGGGGGGTAGAGGGGATGAAGAGGTCTGTACAGGGGGGGTAGAGGGGATGAAGAGGTCTGTACAGGGGGGGTAGAGGGGATGAAGAGGTCTGTACAGGGGGTTAGAGGGGATGAAGAGGTCTGTACAGGGGGGTAGAGGGGATGAAGAGGTCTGTACAGGGGGGGTAGTGGGGATGAAGAGGTCTGTACAGGGGGGTAGTGGGGATGAAGAGGTCTGTACAGGGGGGGTAGAGGGGATGAAGAGGTCTGTACAGGGGGGGTAGTGGGGATGAAGAGGTCTGTACAGGGGGGGTAGAGGGGATGAAGAGGTATGTACAGGGGAGGGGGGTAGTGGGGATGAAGAGGTCTGTACAGGGGGGGTAGAGGGGATGAAGAGGTCTGTACAGGGGGGTAGTGGGGATGAAGAGGTCTGTACAGGGGGGTAGAGGGGATGAAGAGGTCTGTACTGGGGGGTAGAGGGGATGAAGAGGTCTGTGCTGGGGGGGTAGAGGGGATGAAGAGGTCTGTACTGGGGGGTAGAGGGGATGAAGAGGTCTGTACTGGGGGGTAGTGGGGATGAAGAGGTCATTAGGAGGGACAGTCAAGATGTAGCCTGAAGAGATGAGTCTTCAGTCTACGGCGGAAGATAGATAAATAAGTGTGTTTGTGAGTCTGCATTATCCCCACAATCCTCACAATCAGCAACAACCACATAGAAACCACTAAAACGATCTAGAAGTGTCGGGGAGCCTTGGGCTCTTCATAGGGGGTAGTGGTCCTGACTGATGGGAAATTCAAACATTGTCAACTATGCTACATTGTGCAAGCATCGCGGCTTGGACGGTCTCCATCTGATTAAGCCATCTTTGATCAGCGTGATTGTAACCCTGGCTCCGCTAAGCGGCCTTGTGACAAAGTAAACATTATTCCAGCATAGCCTTTAAGCGGGAAGGCTTCTCCAATTAGGTTTTGGATGGAAATGACCTTGAGTGCACACAAGTTTCTTACATTGCATTTCACATTTTTACAATTTAGCAGATGCCTTTATCCAAAGCGACTTAGAACAAATATGTCTCTCTAAGTAAGTGAATCATCTGTCCAGCAGTCATCGTGAGAAAAAGTAATCTGTGCTAGGACCGGGGGCCAGTGGCAGTTGCAATGCTAGAAGCTTCTTTTTGTTTTTGTTTTTTTACAGTAGAGGAACTATTCATCTACTGTACTGTCGCCACACTGCGAGGTCATGGCCTCATACAGTAGGCGGCTGTGTTGTAGAAGGTTAGGATCTGGCCTTGACAGCTACCTATTTCTGAAACCTTTCTCACTACATGAATGATACATTGACCTCTGTGTTTGAAACACAATAACACCTAACTTGCTGAGGGATTTGAATAGTGGACTTCAGTACTTGTTATTCACATTTCTCAACTCGTTTGCTGATCCTTCACATTTTACATGCAGTATACTGACAGCGTTTGATAAAATCATTTTTAATTTCTATACATCTAATATAGAAAACATAATCAGTCTTTCTGTCAACACATCTGTCATCCATATTGTGTCTAAGCTGAGCCTGAAGAGGGCCAGTACGGGACTAAGACGTGCTGCTACCTGCTCTGTGGTTTGTTTTTGTTTTTATTTCAGGTACAGAAATGCCATTCCGATATATCATTTCACTGTAAACAGCATCTACAGAGCGCCTCGGAGGTCTTGCGAACGTTGCCAAAGCAGTATTTCAGTGTCCTCTGTTTAGTTTAGACATGGACAGTCCACCAGGTTGATTCCAGATGTGGTTTGGCCTCTTCCGAAAATAACGTAACAAAGTACATTCTTGACAAATTCTTCCAATATAGAAGAAGAAGAACAATACTCCGACACCATCCATCATCAAACAGACGTGGTGCAGTGATCTAATAATCACACCGGCTCTCTCCGGAGTCATCTCTCAGATGACTGGCGCGCAGATGCCTGGAACTAGTCATCGTGTGATCATAGCCAGCAATTACCATAGCTTCTCATCACACAGTATCAGTCAGAGAGGGACGGACACCCAAACAAGGGGTGAGGAGGGGAAGGAAAACAGTAGGAGCCACCTGACAATCTTCTCTGTTGTGTTTTTCAGACGCAGGGGGAATGTGAGGACATTGTGTGAACTGTGAACTCTGACCTGGGAGGAGGAGGGGACGACACAAACATGGTTGTAGTCGTAGAAGTAAGACCCACCCCACCCCACCCACCCACACCTTATAGATCATCAGCGATTATGATCTGCTGACACTGTCATCATCTGCTGACCGGTTCCCATGACGAAGAGTTTAAGAGGAGAGGATTATTGTTCTTGAGTGAATGTGCAACTGTCATGCTGCCAAACGCCTCTGTGTCTGTGTTTATTTTCGAGCTGGAGGCTGAGAACGATCTGGATACAGCCGTGGTAAACAGATACGCGCTGGTCCTGGTTTGGGAATATCCACTGGCTTTCATCAGCTCACATAAACCACAATTTATATAGTGGAAATGATTTACATTCTTTTGGTACTTTGTACACCCATTTGGTTGAGCCACTCTTAATGAGTGAAAATATTGGATTTCTGGACCAATTGTGATTCTCAAGATTATTCCCATGCACTGTTACTAATATGACATACAGCATATTGTAGCCTACGATAACATTTCTTTACAGGGCATTTACCCTGTATCTTCAACTTGTATCATTCACATGGGCAGAACAGGAACAATGTCAGAGGGGGCTTGTGTAGTATAATGGCAGTATAATGTCTTATCATGTGAAAGAAGGTTGATCCTATAAATGCTAAAATGTCTTGGCTCATTTCTCTGGGCTGCTCTCTCTGCCAGTTCGCTGCCTTACATTCCTCCTAGGTTCCTCAGCACAAGTTAAGTACAAAACGTTGAAAGACTATCGGCGAAATATTATTATCTTGTTAATTCACAGCTACTGATATTCGTCGAGTCTGTCATCAAGTGCTTCTCTCCTCAAATGTCATTCTTGCTCTTTTATAATTCCAATAATACTTTCCCCCTACAGTGTCAACACAGCGATGTCCTCTGCCAAGTCCACATATGGGCACAGAAGAGGACGGAGGGATGTGGGGGGTGGTGCTGGGTGACTTCTCTATACTAGAGAGAGAGAGAGAGAGAGCTTTGATAAAGGAGGAAAAAACCTGTCACACATCTGTAGAGTATTTCGACTGCGATAACAGAAGTCACATCTATCCGTCGACAGAAATCCCATCCATCCTTCGACACCGAGTACACAAGAGAGTAAACCAGAATTCGTCACTACCAACTACTAGTCCATTACTCCTCTCGTACATTTTTATATCACGCTTCTGTCTGTGTTACACCACCACCACCGCTGCGTTGTTCTCCCCACGGGACCACTGCACTGTCTTTTTACTTCTTTCTTTTTTATAGTGTATGTATTTCAAGCTGAATCTGAATGGAAAGCTATTCAAACAATTCC
>NC_137674.1:33111251-33148751 GCF_963989245.1 Nansenia antarctica | reverse complement strand
AGCTGCAGCCCTCAGACTCGTTATTGGCCTAATTGTGGCATCATCATCATTTGCTATCTTGTACAAAGCTCGCTTCAATCCTCGAAGCACGGAGCTTCAGTACCTTGCCAGCAGCTATCGCAGAGTCAATGGGCTATGGGAAAGTTTAATGGTTTGAAAAACAACAAATTTATCATGCTTAATGGGAACCTATTCAAGTCAAGCTGACCTCATGCGGGGGGTTCAATCGCACCATAACTTTCTGGCACTAGACCCTCATTGTTAATTGGGGGCAATGATGAGGATTTTTTCTTCCTGGATGTTGACCAATGAGGACTGAGCAGAGCACATGATCCGCAGAGCACAGTTAATCAAGCATGAGAGCTCTGCAGAACAACCGTTTACTTAAAAAAAATGTTTGATAAACAGACTGATAAAAAAAGACTGAAAACCCCCCCACAAAAACAAATGGACATAATGGCCTGTGTTGAGTAATATCTCTAGGTGGAATGAACAATTACTTGGAAAAAGAGCTTCCAGTTAATGTATCCTGACATTCCCAATTTGTCTTCACTCCAGTGGTTGTGAGAAGAGGTACTTGTCATCAATGAGTCAACTACCAAATAGGGCATATGCCTCATCTACTTCCCAGCAGTGAAAGTAAACAGGCTTTCCCTCGAATTACTCAACCGTCTGATACGAGAGAGCGGCTAAAGTTGAAGTGCACTGTCATCTGCACTGTCCAAGTACAAAACAATTGACATTTTGAGTAAGTTGACAAATCTTTTTACTTTCTCCTCTGTGCACTCTTTCCTCTCTGTCTCACTCTTTCTCCTCCTCAGTCTCAGACTCAGAAGTCCTTGAAGTCGTTGAGAACTGTTGAGTGGTGGGCTTGGAAGTGAAGAGAACCCTGGAGAACCAACAGCCCTGTGATTAATGACAAAACACATGTTTTCAGCCTCACTAGATCACAATTACTGTCAGGGGCAAGCCGAGCTTCAGTCAAGAGCTTTGGTTCCTCGGTCGACAACCGTAAACTGTAATTTGTGTTTGTGCATCTCTACCACAGCAGCACAAGTGTTTGTTTTAGAGGCCCTTAAATTATTGTTGTCGGTCACACATAAATAAGGAGGTTGCTGCGTGCTTCCAATATAATGATTTAGGTTGACACGGCATCTTGAGATTCTAGAGGGAAATATTTACAATATTTTACATTTACATTCGGTCCTTCAACAGCGAAGGGGTTATTTATCATTGAAGTTGGAAATGTGACCTTCTGGAGATAATCAAACAATTACGTGATACAATATAACTCTCCTCTCAGGGAGATGATAGGCCTTTTTTACTGGTCCTGGTTCGGATATAAACATATATTTTATACGTTTTTTTAAGGTCTCTGTGACATTCATAAATGTTGAATACATTAAAGGCACGTAACCTTTCTCAACCACCACAGTAGTTTTAAGGGGCATGTCGTTGTTTTACAACAAAAAATGCAAAAGCGGCGAAATTACACTTTTAATTTAATCTAATCCTGGTGCCATTAGGTGATTGTTGACACAGTGTGAATCAGACCTGGACGGTAAGTGAACAGGAAAGCCATTAGAATTATGGTGCCAGACAGTTGGCATCAGCACTGTCTACCCTTTAGCCCATTTTCCTAAGATGACCTCCTCCTATCTCCTCCAACCCGGCGTGCGTCACTCCTCCTCGCCTTCAGCTTATGAAGTTAAGTGTTCGTGACACTGTGTTGAATAAAGACATCAGTTGCTGTTAGCGGAGTCCTGCATTGTTTAGGAGATAAGTGTGTGTTGTGTTTTAGTACCGAGAGTGGCTAGCAGGCGCACACAGCAGATATCCCCTTTCTATCCTCCTGGGCAGTTAAAAAAGGCTGCTAATGTGGAAAATGCTTGACCCTGATTTTCCATGCTCCGCTGGTGGAGACGCCATGGAACAAGGGGATCGGGGGAGCCCGGGGGGGGGCGGGCCGCCGGCGGCGGCGGTGTGAAGCACAGGTTCGTCTCTCACCCCCGCCGAGCGTAAATTGCCGCTTCAGAGTGCAAAAGGACAACCGGGCGTAAAGTAGAAGCAGAGACCCGGTGGAGGTGGAGCTAGCCCAACAGGCCTCTGCGCTGCGCTGACCAGGTCACCGTGGAGGGGGGCTCCTGTGGTGCGGTGCCACTGCTGATGTAAGAGCGTTGCACAGCGGGCGAGGTTGGGGAAGGGGAGGGGGGGAGGGGAGGGAGGGAGAGGAGGGTATTCCACAGGGGAAAAAGAAGGGGGTTCACAGGCTTGTCCATCACACACCTGAAGCCCCCCCCCACACACACACACACACACACCCACCACCCCCCTCCTCCTCCTCTTCCTCCCTCCCTCGAACATGGGCTCTGGCAAAAGCTAATCAAAACATGACGACTGTCGCTAAGTAATCAGAGTGCACCAGGGAACACACACACACACACACACAGCACACAGAGACCGCCCCCCCCAAACTTATTTACTCCTCACTGCCCTTTCTATATTGATTTACGCTGTAATTGACTTATGCGCTGCGAGTCTGAGAGTCTCAGACTAATGAATGGAAGACCTCTCATATTTGGAAAACGTCCTAAGTCGGAAATAAGTTATGGCTCTTTCTCAGTAGGGGCCATTCTCGGGTCTAATTGGCCCTTGTGTGATCCGCCCTTGGAATCCAGGCCAGTGGCATTTATCATGGAGGGCCAATGACGTCATGCGGAGCGCTGTTCATAAGGGACGCGTCTAAATCAAACTGTCCTGAGAGGTGAGGAGGACTTCACCCAGAGGGACAGAGGGAGAAAAGCTTGAGGTGGTGGACTTATAAGAATACAACATTCACAAATGTACGGTTGAGAGATTATTTTCTACTTGACTAAAAAACATGAGTGGGAGAATGGAAATGTCTGCCCAAAAACAGAGGCAGTTTTAAGAGCCCACCAGGTTAGCTGTGGGGAACACACAGCCCTGATGTGATCATGTGGGAAAAATGTTACATTTTTGTCTTGGTGGTTTTGTAACAGGACCGAAAAGTGTTTTTCTCGCGCGTTGACGTATACGTGGTTGTTAAACCCCCTCCAACTCTACTGCCCTTGATTCCTGTCCCCTGTTGGTCTAAACTCCCCCTCCACCTCAGCTCTAAAGTTAAACCCCCTCCACCTCAGCTCTAACCCCCCCTCCACCTCAGCTCTAACCCCCCCCTCCACCTCAGCTCTAACCCCCCCCTCCACCTCAGCTCTAACCCCCCCCTCCACCTCAGCTCTAACCCCCCCCCTCCACCTCAGCTCTAACCCCCCCCCCTCCACCTCAGCTCTAACCCCCCCCTCCACCTCAGCTCTAACCCCCCCCCTCCACCTCAGCTCTAACCCCCCCCTCCACCTCAGCTCTAACCCCCCCCCCCTCCTCAGCTCTAACCCCCCCTCCTCCACCTCAGCTCTAACCCCCCCCCCTCCACCTCAGCTCTAACCCCCCCCCCTCCACCTCAGCTCTAACCCCCCCCCCTCCACCTCAGCTCTAACCCCCCCCCCTCCTCCACCTCAGCTCTAACCCCCCCCCTCCACCTCAGCTCTAACCCCCCCCCTCCACCTCAGCTCTAACCCCCCCCCCTCCACCTCAGCTCTAACCCCCCCCCCTCCACCTCAGCTCTAACCCCTCCCTCCACCTCAGCTCTAACCCCCCCCCTCCACCTCAGCTCTAACCCCCCCCCTCCACCTCAGCTCTAACCCCCCCCCCTCCACCTCAGCTCTAACCCCCCCCCTCCACCTCAGCTCTAAATCCCCTCCACCTCCAGCTAGCGAACCAGGAAGTGAAGAATGGGGGCAATGAAGGGGGGCACGGCGGGGCAATGAAATCTGAGCACCTTATCATGGTGATTTATGCTAATGAGGGGCAGCTGGGGACTGAACCCCCCCCCTCCCGTTCCAAATGGCAGTTGGAGCGGTTGGTTGTGTTTGGGGAAGCTAGCCTCTCTCGCTAGCCCCTCTCTCTCTCTCTCTCAGCTGACGCTAGATGGTGGATGGGGCCGGCGGGACACCTTGTTTACGTTCAGCCTTCTAACATTCCACATCACAGATGAGTTAAGTCTCTCTGCAGGGCAGGAGGACAGGCTGCCAGCCAGGGGAGCCAGCTCTATGCCCCCCCCCCCACCTCGCACGCCTTCATGCTGTATGCCCCCGACATGCCCCCCCCATACCACCCCCACCCCCCCATACACCCCCACCCCGTAGTCCTCCCTGGGCTATGCTATGGCAGGGGAGCCAGCTCTATACAGTAATACTTCCCATCAGTTCTTCAGGTATTATACTCACCCACCCCCCTCAGGTTCTTCAGGTATTATACCCCCCCCCCATCAGTCCTTCAGTTATTATACCCCCCCCATCAGTCCTTCAGGTATTATACCACTCCCCCCCCCACCTACATACTATACGCCCCCTACATGCACCTCACCCAACCCCTATACACCCCCTCCACTCAGTGCCCTCCGGCGGCCGTGCCAAGCCAGTCTAAGAGGGAAACAGAAGCGTGTTGGAACATCAGCTCCATGGTCATGGGTGTCCCTGTGTCAGTGGAAGACTTATTGAGCTATTATACCGACCCAACAGTCCTTCAGGTATTATACCGACCCCCATTAGTATAATTTAGCTCCATGGGTGTCCCACAGTGTCCCTGTGTCAGTGGAAAACTCTATTGAGCTATTATACCGACCCAACAGTCCTTCAGGTGTTATACCGACCCCCATTAGTATAACTCAGCTCCATGGGTGTCCCACAGTGTCCCTGTGTCAGTGGAAAACTCTAGAGGAAGAAGGCCCTCCTGTCCACCTCAGACGCCTTTTATTACACAGACAGAAGACACACAAACGCAGTCCCAGAGCCCCCGCTGGCTTGACCCCCAAACTACCAGGAACAAGACAAGGACGCCTCTGAGTCTCTCTCCCCCATAAAACACGTAACACATAGCCCCTCTCAGGTCAGGCAGAAAACTCACCGGTCGACCTCAACCTAGGCCCTGAACCCTGGACCTTGCGTAGCCACCGGTACGTAGGTAATATATACTGGGCTACAGAGAGTCGTGAGAACAGCCCAGAAGATCACCGGCGCCCCCCTCCCCTCTCTGGAAGAGCTGTACAACACACGCTGCCTCAGGAAGGCCTCCAAGATCTCCAGAGACCCATCCCACCCTGGGTACGAACACTTTGCCCGGCTGCCCTCGAACAGGCGGTACAGGACCATGGCCGCAAGGACAAACAGACTGAAGCTCAGCTTCTACCCCAGGGCCATCCAGGCCCTGAACACAGCAAAGACCTAGGTTCTGGGCCCTGGACAGTCTGGACGGATTGATGGCAGCTGCTGGATTGAAAAATCAGGTGTAGTGCTGAGGCACAAATGTGTACATTTCAAGCCTGCAAACTGCGACACTTTAAATTAATATGCAATAACACTATGTGCAATATGACAACCCTAGGGTACATAAGGTTGCAGAGAAATAGGAAATGTTAGAATAGGTATAGCATAGCATAGAGTACAGCACAGTGTTTTATCTGTACAGTATAGTATAGTGGATAGTGTACATAGCCTTTATTTATGTAAACCAGCTCCTTTCCCTTCTTTTTTTTTCTTTTTTTTCTTTCTTTCCTAGCACCAGGGGAGCCACCCCTCCCAAATTTCGTTGTTTGGTACCTGTACTATAGCAATGACAATAAAGACCATTCATTCATTCATTCATTATAGCAAACAACGCCGACTTATAAAACACGGCAAAATAAAGTGTGCTTGGGATGAAGTGAGTCCTTTTTCTTTTCTATCAGAAAGGCTCCTGACATTACCTTATGGGCTGCGGTAGGCCCCTGGCTGTGTTGCCAGATTGGGCGGATTACCGCCCACACTCCCGATCACACTGGACAGGAAAAAAAGTCTTTGGGTGGTATATAAGTTTTGGGGTGGTGATTTTTGGTGGATTCGTCGGTTTTTAGACTATGGTTTGGGCTGGAAATTGTCAATCCCATCTGGCAACCCTGATTCTCTTGTCTCTCTGCCAGAAGGAGTCATCCATATCACACAGTTTGCTGTGGGAGCAGCACATGTAGCATTATGAGCTGCTGCCTCTGCTTTAGCCAGAAAAGATGTTTGAAACGATCACTTAGTCCACTGACGAAGCTCTAAGAGGGTCAAAAGGGGGGTAATTTGTGATTCAGAGGATCCAGGGTTCAAGGGAAGAAGTCACTCGGAAGTTCTTAGCGTTTGTTCCTAATAACCATTTCCTCACATACGATTTTTCACAAACTGCGTCATCCCCTTGTATGAACAGCACATGAAGTCTTAACCTTGAACACACTCACACACCCATAAATGAATGAAACAATCATTCAGCTGCTAAATAATGTAGCGTGGACGTAATGCCAGTGTTGGATGACATGCTGGGGGATGAAACGCTGCCAATAGTTCTGAGGTCGATGTAACTTTGAAGTCTTACTGGACTCCCACTCTCATTTTAACAGTTGATAGATTTTTCCACTTTTTTTTTTTCTTCTTTAGCAATATGGGAGTTGAACAATGCCACACACACACACACACACGCGCGCACACACACACACACGCACGCACGCACGCACGCACGCACGCACGCACGCACGCACGCACGCACGCACGCACGCACACACACACACGCACGCACGTGCATGCACACACATACACACACACCGACCCACCCACCCACACACACACATGCATGCACACACACGCGCGTGCACGCACACACATACGCACGCACACACACACACACACACACACACCGACCCACCCAGCCACACACACACACACACACACACACACACACACACACCGACCCACACACACAGACACACACACACACACACACACACACTGAGAGTCTCTGTGTGTGTGGCGTTTTCTCAAGCCAGTACTTGCAACCCCACATAAAAAAAAGAAAAATGGAAAAAGGGGGGAAAGTATGAATATCATGAAAGGAGAGGTGGAAGTGGGTTGTCTTAAATAACGCCTGTGTGACCCTCTCCCATTACCCCCCGAGCTGACAGCACCTCATTCATACAGGCCGGGGACGAGACCCCTCATTCTCAAGCACATTACATTTATTCTGCTCTTCGAGGTCTTCGAGAGAGTCGTTTCCTCTCCTCGGTGGAGAGAATGTCTGTTTTATGTACGCCTTTTAATCTGTGAAGCACGAAGCACGATGGCGGTCTCCCGTAATATCCGCTCCGAGGCGAAGCTGTCATGTTCAATGAAGAGAAAGCACATTAATACAACACATATCCAGTTTTAGGAACTGCTAGCTACACAATATTATTCTTGCAAACGACTCCCGTTGCCTTGGGGGCTAATATGCTTTGTATTCCTTCCTACCTTCCACCACAGCGCCCCAACTGCTGGCCAGCCTGAACAATATATGTATTATGTTTGCTTTCCTTTGGCTCAAAGAAAAGGGGAGCTGGGTACATTTGGTACAAATGGGGGAAAAAGGTAGCAAAGAGATTGACACTCCTCATTGGTCGATCCCTCTCAGTCGAGAGGGGTCAACCACTCACAGAGTCCCGATTCAAACGGAAAACACTTAAAATTCCGGAGCTCACGGCTCAGAATGTACTGTTGATACTGGGTTTACAATGAGGGCCCTAGATTCCCTGCGTAATGATACTGTTTGGGTTTCGAATGGGTACACTCGAACCTCTGACCCCTAGGCAGCACTCTCATAGTGACGAAGCATTCAATCATTGTTGCCTCTGAGACCAAATAAACGCAAATGTCTCTCTCCCCGGGGACGTTTCCCCCTGACAGGCAAGCCGTTGACGGTTTTTGTTCCCCCGGATAGAATTGATTAAGAGGTGTCAGCGGCCATAGAATATGACGGTTCAATGGCCCCCACAATGCTGTCCCCTGATGACACGCAGACTCAATGGCCTCTCGTTTTCACAGCAAAGAGTCATTCAGAGCAATGCTCTCACTGGGGCCCTGCTGCGAATGCCCGGAGCCTAACCTATTTAGGCTCCCTCCCTCATTACACACACACGCACACACAAGCAGACGCATGCACACGCACTCACACACACACACACACACACACACAAACATAGCAGGAGTTCAACACCGCTGACACTGTTCTGAACTATAATTGTAATTCACCTACTTGATTCTGTGACAGTACTGTTTGTCCACTAAAACAGATCTAATTTGGGTTTTTCTTGTTTGAATATTGATAGGAGTGGCTTGGTTGTCATGCGAGGAGTTCTGTGAGGAGGCTTTGTGTAAAAAGGTTCGGTTGCAGCCAGAGATATCCTCCTGGTATTCATTCCAGAGTCACTCCAGATGCTGCAAATTGTGTCAAATTGGGCCAGATTAAGGCGTGCTTTCATAACGTCGATGGCTGCTCCAAAGATCTAAACACAACATGTGGCCTGTAAACAGCATGAGACTGGGTTCCAGACAGAGACTCATTCCTGCAGAGTGGCAAAGCCAGTAGCTGAGTATTAAAACACCTACATTTATATTTTACATTTTTGGCATTTAGCAGACAACCTTTATCCAAAGAAAGCTACTTACGACAAATACATTTGTCTGAGTAAGTGAATCATCTATCCATCAGTCATCATAAGAAACCTAACGTAATCTATGCTATAACCAGGGACCATAGGCAGTTACAACGCTAGAAGAAGGAATTATTATTAAGGAAATATTATTGTCATTATTTTTATTTATTTATTTATGAAATAAAAAAAAATGCCACGTAAATAAACTGTACAGGGGGGGTAGTGAGGATGAGGAGGTCTTTAGGAGGGACAGTTAAGATGTAGCCTGAAGAGATGGGTCTTACGGAGGATAGGTAGTGACTCTGCAATCCTGACAGCAGTGGGCGGCTCATTCCACCAGCGGGGCGCAAGGACTGTGAAACGTCGATACCTCACAAACTGGACCTCTCAACTTCTAGAAAATTTGCTTCAACACAACTTCGTAGGGTCATGTAGATTAGATTAGTTTAGATTACATTCACCTCTATTTTCATTGCGGAGTACAAGTACCAGACAAACGAAATGCAATTTAGCATCTAACCAGAAGGGCAAACAGTGATATAAAACATGATAGAGATAGGTACAGTATGGCAAGTACGGTAGTTTAGAGGTATATACAGTCATGAGCTATGTACAGTTAAGGTAACTACAGTATGGTATGTACAGATGTATAAGTAGTGGCTACATTATGTACAGTATTTACACACACGAAGCACACGTCCATTTTCTAAATGGTGGCCAACTGCCCAGGTCAGGAGGGTTCCATGACCAACTGTAGGCCCCCTGCCTCCCCCTGAAGACCATGGAAGCCGGGGCAGCAAGCCAGGGAGTCTACTGGGTATGAACTGCTCCATGGAGAGAGTCATAAGACAACCGTACCTTCCTTCCTCTGTTAGGTTTCCCATGGGGCCGAGGGAGGGGGAGGGAGGGGCTCGAATCAACTACAGTCCGCAGGCCAGGTCTCCTCACACACACTGGACACGTCTGGCTTGGCTGGAACTGAACTGGAGAGCACACAGGCTGGGTGGGTGGGTGGGGGGGGGGGGGGGGGGGGGTGGGGGGGGTTGGAGAGTGGGGGAGAGGGGGTGGTGTGTCCAACACCCCTTCAACTGTTAGAGGAGGGACACCTGGCTCACTCTCTCTCTCTCTCTCTCTCTCTCTCTCTCTCTCTCCCTCTCAAAACACGTCTCACCCCCTTATCGTGACATGATGATGATTTCCCTACACGAGATAACCTCAGTTCATTAATTCTCACTTACATTTGGCCAGAGAGAGACAGGGAGAGTGAGAGTGAAAAAGAGAAGCATAATTCACCAGACAGGACAGGATATACAACATGAACGGGCAGAGCCTTCAAGCAGACCGCTAGGCTACTCCTGTGTTGTGATTGTTGGACGGCGTGTCCGTGAGGCGGTTAAGGGAACGGTAATGGAGTTGGCATAGCAGGAGCGTTGCAATGGGAGACATCAGTTCATCTCTGTGGGTTGAATGGGACAGGGGCAGCCAAACTCTCTTCGGGTTGTTTAAGAACTTATGGGAGAGAAGCGTGTTGTTTCCAGACATTTGGGAGGGAAACTGATGATACAGCATGGATGAGACAGGGAAGATGAATGGGATATGTTATGTTATATAAGTACTTTTCCAAGCAACTCAAATTATTGAGCTTTAACTGTGAGCTTCCCATTTCCCCCTAGTTTGTATGACAAAAGATCATAATGTTATCAGTGTCTTCTCAATGTTTTGTGATCACTTGTACACAGTATCACGAATCATCAGCATGTGTAGGTTTTGAGTATACCCAAAGATAATAACGTACATTTATTATTAACGAGCTATGCGCGAATGGCAATACTTCTAATCTAATAATGCACACTTGCCTCAAACTCTAATTACCATAACAACCTCCTCACCCTATTCGCTCATCTCATTACTAATAATCCAATTAATGAGTAGTTTCATACGATCACACAATGAACTTTGTCTGTATCCACATTGCGTTTTACCACGCGAGGGCAGGGCAAAATAAAATGACCACAATATTAGCGCACTTTGGAATAAGTGCCTAAATGTGTAACGTCTGATAATGCAGTTTATTTGGCAGACATTCAGAGTGCGCCTACTCGGAGAGTGCGTGGGCATCAATAAGACCACGAAGGGGGAGTGAACTTCTTGTAAAACGCATGCAAACCCTCCAAATATTCCCGGTGTGACTTCAGATCCAAGGAGGTGGTCATATCCATGGGAGCACGATTCAAACTCGAGTACTTTCACTTCGAGTAGGAGTGCAGCTTCAGCCTCTGGGACCACAGTGCTGTCCGCGCGCTTACCTCGCAGATGAACGTGAACTCTTAACAGCTGGATTAATAGGCTACTTTATTTGATATCATCTTCTTTTTTTCTTTTTTTTTACATTATTGTGTTGGAAGTAGGGAAGCTTAGTAGTTTTATTTGTAGGCTAAGACTTTATGCAAAGGTGGAAACATAGATAGGTGAGTTAAAAGGCGTCAAGCTATACCAATTCTGCAAAGCTAGAAAAGCTTACCTGGGAAATATGTGGAGATATCAGAGCGTTCTGCACGCGCGGAAGAGGATATCATCTCGTTGAAACTGTCTGTGCGTCTCGAGTCCATTAACCAAACGTCAATTGAAGAGGTATTGAAGATCATCAGATCTTCATCAGTGAGTGACCACACGTGGCAATTTTAAATCAGTCGGGTTTGTCGCTGAAAATGGACCGTTTGTGGCTTTTAGTTTTCATGGTTTTAACCATTGCACTGGTACGAATGTGTGACTGTCAAAAGGACTTAACAGGTGGCACGCGCGAGGGTGCAGGCGCCCGTAGTACGGTGCGGGGCCAGCTGCGGTCTCGAGCGAGAATCCAAGGTCACTCCGAGGAGGCACCGGGAGACGGCGGCGTCGTCCCCGCCACCGACAGTTCGCACGGGTCCTCATCTCACAATAACTCACGCACTGCTCGCGGGACTCCGGTGGTGACCCGGCCGAGGAGAGATAACAGGCACGCGACTGCAACGAAAGTAGCTCCAGCAGCAGCAGCGCGCGGTGCACCGGAGACATCACGCCGGGAGGACGGTGCTGCGCTCAGGACCGCGAGACACCCGGGCGCACAGCAACACTCCTCACAGCACAGACCCCGGGTCAGCTCCAGGCAGACCCACAGACACAGCTCCACGGTCACCAGGCGCCTTGTCGGGTAAGATGCGGTGCCAAGTTTTGTAGTAGTACAGTAAATCATTTTGATTTTGAGCTGTCTCCCCCCAAAAAATCAACATCCTCTAAGCGTAGCCTAACTGCCATCGTAAGGTGAGAATTACATAACAATTGTTGTTGTATTAAAAAATACTCTTCTGAAGTTCTGAGATACAAATTGTTTGAGTTGCATGCTTATTTGGGGACATTTGAGACAATCGCGGAATATATCATGTTGATAACTTATAGGCTACAGAAAGTCTCAGAATTTCTGCTCCTTTCTAGTGCTCGCCCATTTGCTATACATATGGAGTGGAGTGACTCACGCAATGTGCCTTCCATCTGCAAACTACTAATGTGATGTACTAAAGTGATGTTGCCCCATTCGCATAATCACATTAGGCCTGAAAAACACTGGGCCAAGTTACCGAATGAATGAATGAAGCTATATCCCATGATGAGAAACCCGGGGGCCCTATTCTTGGTCTGAATTCCTCAGTGACATTTCCCCTGAATGGAATGATCATTTGTCATCATATAATCTGGGATATGGAAGCACATAGGGAATGCGTACTACTGACCAATTCAGATGTTGAATAGGACACTGATGGAAACTGACGATGTCTCCTCGAATCCATCGTGCCATTCATTGGACACACACACATACACACACATACACACACACACACACACACACACACACACACACACACACACACACACATATACACACACACAGACACACATATACACACACATAGACACACATATACACACACAAACGCATGCGTGTGTGATGGTGCCCATGGCATGTGGTGGTTCTACCAAAAATCCTGGCGCACATTTGCGAATTCACTTAGTGATCAGAAACACCTGTTTCTCTGAGTCCTCTCCTCTCGATGCTAGAAATCCCTGGAGTTTTTTCTTCTTTAACTCTGAACAGACACATCAGTTGTTTCCATTAAAGTCCTTTCTCTCTGCTAAATGAACCCTTATGCAACCAGAGTGCTGCTTATTCCATAGTATGGACAACGCATGGCACACACACAGTAGAGGAAAGTGTTGTTTAAAAAAAAAAAGGGAATTAGAATGAAAGAAGAAAGTTTTAAGAGTTCACCTTGCGTTACAGAGCGAAGATGTAAATGGAATACTGAGTATGTCATAACAGGGCCACGTGCCCTATGGGCCGATGGTAATAACATTATTTATATGGCCAATTTATGTGAGACACTTTATGAGCAATACGAGGATTCGTTTTAATTGGTTAAACATCTGTTTGGAGGATGTAAGGTGTACTCAAACCCGCAGTTTTGAGCGTATACTGCTGTATAAGCAGGACAGGGATGAGGAGAGGTATGCCAAGCTGACTCTGTGTATCGTCTAAGTCTGTCTGCCCTGGTTTAAACCCTCTCTCTCTGCTTTAGGTATCTTGTTCAGGCTAGCTTCTGGTTCCAGAAAAACAAACACCCATAAATTTGTCTGTGATTCTGCGTAGATTTACTGTTTGACAGGAAGATTTTTCACTTCGACCATCAATCTGAGTCACCTGTTTTTGTCTGTGCCAATGCCTTCTCTCGCATTAAGCTGCTGTAGAAAGGAGGCAACATGTAATCTCTTCTCTCCCCATACCATTCCTATCCATTACTATGGGCACACAACTAATTTAAACTTGGTAACCCAAAAAACTTCTTCATCCTGGCACTATAAGAATGCAAGTCTGGATCCATGTATACCTAACAACACAGTGTTTACTGTGCGAAAAGAAAATAACTCGCAGTCTCTTCATTCATGGAAGAATGTTGTTTTTGACTTCAGCCAGAAACCCTGTTACCAGATCTGATCGGAATAGAGAGCCCTTTGAGTTTAAGAGAGCGTAATAGAAAGGTGCCGTAAATCGTAAATCCTGTTTTTTTTCACTTTTCACTCTGTTTCATTAGCTTCAAATGAATCATCCGGTGGTCATTCAGACTGAGCGTGTGTTTGGATGACACATTTCCTCTCCCAGAATTCCCTCTCTCCTGACTCACTGGTTGGTAGTTCAGCCCTCAGGGAGTTCAGAGTTGTAAACTTGTCGCTTTCTTCTCCAGCTCTTCTGGAATGTCCTCCTGGACCGCTCCAAACAGATCGAAAAAAACAACAACGATTGTTTTTTTATTTATACAGGCATTACTGTGCGATGTCTTTTGATATCAGAAACGATTCCTCGATGGGCTAGAGACCTTCCAACAGACCTGGCCTGTTTTGTGTGGTTCATCATTTACCTGTTGTTTACCTGTGGTTCATCATTTACCTGTTCATTCAACACCTGACTCACCTTGTTGTTTTACCTGAAGGCATTTTCTCCTACGATTTGTCACCACAACAACAATTTAGTGAGCTTTTCATTCAGAGGCCACTGGTTGTCATACCGTATCTACATGGAATTCACAGTAATATAGGGTGATTTAAATGGTGGGAGAGCAGATTTATGCCGTCTACTTATGCAGTTTGAGGTTTGGAAGTTGCCCCGAAAGTCGCGGTATTGTGGCGCGCGGTATCTCCTCATGTACCTCACTGTAACATTGGCGAGTGCAGCTCTTGCGGATGATAAAATATGCACAGAATCCAGTTATTACTGTTGGAAACTTGTCACCCTTCATTTGCCCAGAGATTTATGCATGGCGCTTGGTGCTTTTCATGTCCTCTGTGAGTCTCTCCCTGTTCCTCTGAGGCTCAGATAACCCTGGGTTTGTTTTCACTACGGACTCTGTGTAGGACAGGGAGAGAGGGGTGTGTAGGGCTCTGCACTCACAGATAGGGTTTCACGCTTCGCCTAAAATGTTTTTGAATCAAATGCAATTACGTACGAATCTCTGAGGTGTCGCTTCAATCGGCCAACCCACATTAAAGCGTCTGATATAATGGCTTCAGAATTAAATCTGCGACAGGAATGTGACGGTTTATGGACCAGGAACACTCAAGTTATTATTCCTCTATGAATTATGGATCATGGGTTTCTGTACATTCTGCATGCTGGTCCATTATAATCATACATGTTACATATCACATTTCTCTCTCTCTCTCTCTCACTCTCTACCTCTCTCTCTCTCTCTCTCTCTCATATACTCTCCCTCTCTTTCACTCTCTCTCTCTCTCCCTCTCTCTCTCTCTCTTTCCCTCTCTCTCTCTCTCTCTCTCATATACTCTCTCTCTCCCTCTCTCTCTCTCTCCCCCCCCTCTCTCTCTCTCTCCCTCTCTCTCTCTCTCATATACACTCTCTCTCTCCCTCTCTCTCTCTCTCTCATATACTCTCTCTCACTCTCTCCCTCTCTCTCTCTCCCTCTCTCTCATATACTATCTCTCTCCATCTCTCTCTCTCCCCCCCCTCTCTCTCTCTTCCTCTCTCTCTCCCCCTCTCTCTCCCTCTCTCTCTCCCTCTCTCTCTCTCTCTCTCTCTCTCCCTCTCTCTCTCTCTCTCATATACTCTCTCTCTTTCTCTCCCCCCCCCCTCTCTCTCTCTCTCTCTCCCTCCCTCTCTCCCTCTCTCTCTCTCTCTCCCTCCCTCTCTCCCTCTCTCTCTCCCTCCCTCTCTCTCTCTCTCTCTCTCTCTCTCTCTCTCTCTCTCTCTCCCTCTCTCTCTCTCTCTCTCTCCAGGCCCAACGTGTGTGGAGGTCAGCAGTGCTGCTCAGGATGGGCCGTGGCTCCTGGGACCAACCGCTGCATCAAGCGTAAGTATTCAACTCCAACCCCCCCCCCGGTCCCTGGGTTACACAATCATGTGTAACAATGTCAAGATCCTTTGGCTTTCTCTTTTTTGCTCATTCTTTTATAGTAAACAAATTAAGGACACAAAGAATGAAGCACACGAAAAGGCAGAACCAGGCAGGGGACACACAGGGTCTGAATCAGTCAAAAAAGCTGACTGTGTAAGAACGTGGAGAGTGGAAACACTAAATCATCCGTCCTTGGCTTAAGAACCTCATGAGATCGGACTGAAAAACAACAAACCTAACTCTGACTTGTCAAGTGGGATTGTGCTATAGGAAATGTTCCCAGAGATGTTGTTGTTGTCATAGCCTCCCGCCGTCATGTTTGTCACGCGGAATAGCGTGTCCTTTTCATGTCGAATCTTAGCACGGAAATTACCAGCTAGCGCTTAGCATTTGGCTCAGTTTGACACAAGCCCTTAATTATGGTGGGGGGTACAGTAACTGCTCCTTTTTACTTTTTATTTGACCGCAGCAATATTGCATACCTTAACTGCCATCTAATTAAAAGCCCAATGGCAGATACCGGGGCGAGAGAGTGAGTAATTGGCCACTTTTTTTTTTAAAGCGCAGTTTCGGCAGAAATTTTAACAGCTTACAAGTGTTACCATGCTTTTTCGCTGTAACATTCTTGACATTTGGCAAGTTTTTTTTTCCAGTTTTTTTTCTTTCTTTTACTGCTATGTGGGTTGTTAACGGTGCTGGCGTCATGCTAGTAGGGGGCTGGAGTCTTAAAGTATTTGTCCTGTTGATAGAGTAGAAGAGTGACCTAATAGCCTGCTCACTGTAGCACTGATTATGGCCTATCAAGGCCTGTCTTTGCATAATGCCAATAGGATTTCTCCCTTTTTTATTTTTGACCGCCACCGTCTTTTGTCGCAGACTGAAATCGGACTGAAATAACAGGCTATAAGAGAAACCGTTTTAGAAAGAGTTATCTTTAAGTTTTTACAACCACACGATGTGAAACCCAAACTCACAAGCTGCATTTCTGTGTGCCGAAACAGTTCTCACAGCAACTACAGTCAGTACTCTCTCTCTCTCTTTCTCTCTCTCTCTCTCACACACACACACACACACACACATACACACACACACCACGATGCCCCGCAGAAACTGGTTGTTTACCCATCAAAGGAGTCAGCCAGTCCCTTCACCTCTTCAGATTACACAGCAAACTCATTAGCCAAAGCCTGCTAAACTGATCTGAACCCCTCCCCCCCACCCCCACCCCCACCCCCACCCCAGTGCCCACTAGTGGTTCACTGCCTCTTCTCCTCAAAGGCTCAGCTAAAGGCACACTTACCAAGGTGTAAATTACCTCAAGAACGGAGCCAGAGTTACCCAGACCCAACCCAATAATGGGTAAACCTGGCCCCAAAGTAACAAGTCCCTTCTAAAGTGTCCAGGTTAAACATCGCAGGCTGTCTGAGACGGTGGGGGTCTCCGTCCTCCATCCTCCCACCATCTGGTCTCTCTTATGAGCTTGGCCCTCACCCAGGTGTGACTGGAGGGGTACCGTCGTCAGCTGAGTGAACCCCACATGACCAGGATCCCCAGCCCCAGCCAGGTGCCAACACAAAAGCCCCCCCAGCCTGCCTCCCTCCCTCCCTGGCTGGGCGGGGAGTGGGGAGCGCCCCCCTGCACTGGAGACCTCCACAACGATGGAACCCCCCCCCCCCCCCTCCACCCCCCACCCACCGGTCCCTATTCAGTCAGACTATCACATTCTTGTTCCTCCAGACCCAAACGAGGCAGCTTTGGTGGGGGGTGGGGGGGGGTTGGGGGTGGGGGGTGATGGCCGCATGAGAAAACATGTTCACAGTAGGGGAACGTAAAGGAACAGACCTGTCAAGTGTTGCCGTAAGTAAAAACATAACCTCACCCAGCCTAAGTGGAGGAAATTCTAGGTGAAGGAACTGAAGTACCGTCTAATATAAAAGCTGTCAGTTTGTAGGTTTCACCCGTGAAGGAGGTAGGATTTTGGTGTCTTGAGTTATGGTTTCCTAACAATACTTACCTTGTTGAACCAGACTGAGGTCAGAGCAAATATATGACAGGAATCGGTTTGATAGTTGTCCAGAGAGAATGCCTGCTGCAACGATGTTTTGGAAATGGGTTTTTATAGAAAGTGTGTGTGTGTGTGTGTGTGTGTGTCTGTGTGTGTGTGTGTGTCTGTGTGTGTGTGTGTGTCTGGGTCTGGGGTCTAGGTGTGGAGTTAAAGTATCTTAAGTGGATTAAAAAGGCTTTGAGAGTTCTTGTCTTGTTGTGGGTCTGGGTTGCTAAAGGTTCGGTGCTGGCTCAGTGTACTGGGCTGCAGAGGTCCTGACTCTGGCTGTATTGATGTGGATGCTCAGAATGGATGATTAGCAGACCGTGTTTTTGCCTGTTTAAAAGCGAGTTACATCTGTCAAAAGTATTTGATGTCATGCAATGAAACACGATCAAGATCAAGAACGAGAAATAACAAGAAAGAACCAGAACGTTGTTATTTTTTTACGTCACGTCATCTTAATAACTTTTTCTTTGAAGTCGACCTTAATGAGATAAAAAAAATAAAGAAACGCATACTTTAGCGGGTGACTTATTTATATACATTTTTTAATCAAGCTTTGAACACCATCTTTGAACAGGCATCTTTTGACAGTACGGTCCAAACATTGGTTTTATTGATGGTTGTCATGAGACATATGCTCTCTGTGGGTTATTTTGGGTTTGTTTGGTCTGTAGAGCAAAGTGAATCCAGGTGTCAGTATGGCCCTAATGGGGAAGATTCCCCCTGTTTACTTTCATATTTATTTACAAGCGGCGTTCAACCCCCACAGGGGTGGAAAGGGTGCATCTGGTTTTTGGGTCATTCATCCTCCTGCTTTCTTTAGTAAGGTTTCCAGATTCACATCTGTTCACCAAAAAAAGACGGACTGTTATCGAGATCAAGAGCCAGACAACCAGACAACCAGACAGACAGACAGACAACCAGACAGACGAACAGACAGACAACCAGACAGACAGACAGATAGACAACCAGATAGACAGACAGACAACCAGACAGACAACCAGACAGATAAACAGACAGACAGATAGACAGACAGACAGACAGGCAAACAGACAGACAGACAGATAGACAGACAACCAGACAGACAGACAGACAGACAACCAGACAGATAGACAGACAACCAGACAGACAACTAGACAGACAAACAGA
Organism: Nansenia antarctica; assembly: GCF_963989245.1. Lineage (NCBI taxonomy): Eukaryota > Metazoa > Chordata > Actinopteri > Argentiniformes > Microstomatidae > Nansenia > Nansenia antarctica. The sequence goes on along the minus strand of NC_137674.1, from coordinate 33,130,057 downwards.
CAGACAGAGAGACAACTAGACAACCAGACAGACAGGCAAACAAACAGACAGACAGACAACCAGACAGATAGACAGACAACCAGACAGACACACAGACAGACAAACAGACAGACAGACAGACAACTAGACAACCAGACAGACAGGCAGACAGACAACCAGACAGACAGACAGATAGACAGACACAGACAACCAACCAGACAGACAGACAGACAGACAGACAACTAGACAACCAGACAGACAGACAGACAGACAACCAGACAGATAAACAGACAGACAGACAGATAAACAGACAACCAGACAGACAGACAGACAGATAGACAGATAGACAGACAGACAACCAGACAGACAACCAGACAGACAGACAGACAGACAGATAGACAGATAGACAGATAGACAGACAGACAGACAGACAACCTGACAGACAGGCTGTCAGAACTGCAGAGTCACTACCCATCTTCCGTCGGAGACTGAAGACCCATCTCTTCAGGTTACACCTGCTTACACTGCTCCTCCTGAGACATCCACTACCCCCCAGCACTGCGTCTCCTGAGACACCCGCTTTTCCCCTTTATTGTGTCCCCTATGACTTTTACTGCCCCCCTCGTACTGTCTCTCTGTTCTCCAGTGTCTATATATATATATATATATATAATAAAGAAAAAAACGTTTTCCTTCTATCACTGAGACTGCCAATGGCCCCTGGCCTGAGCTAGATTACTCTTCCTGATACGACGATGGTGGATTGATGATTCACTTGCTTAGTCAAATGTATTGATTGTAAGTCGCTTTGGAATAAGAGGTCTGCTAAATGCCAAAAATGTAAATGTAAATGTAAATGACAGACAGACAGACAACCAGACAGACAGACAGACTGCATCTGGACATGCGTCTGCTCAACCTGCTTGCAACAGTCCTGCACTTTTCTCTATCTTGTTTCACAGCCAGCTCCATACATGGACTGTAATATAAAGAATCGCAGACTTCACCTTTTGCTGAAACTTCCTACACACTTTCCTCCTCCTGGGGTAAGACCTTGGATTCTACTACCCTATAGAACACTGATGGAGCTGAATAGTCTCATAAAAGTACGTTGAACCAGTTAGGATTTCACTTAGTGTCTAACTGTACATTCGAAAGAACTAGTGGAGGTAGAAATCGGAGGACAGGTTCATTGTGATGTAATGGAATGAGGAATGGTAGCAGATATCCCCTGCCCCTTATTCCATGTGTTACATTGAGCCTGTCCTCCGATTTCTACCTCCACCAGCCTTCCCCTGGAATGCAACACACCTTGATAGACAATAATTGCCTTAAAAAAAGGGGAGCTGAACATCGGATTACTGGAATTCCATTGCTTTGTATCGTAAATAGCCACAGAAACCTGTTTCCAAAATAGCTGGCAGCCAAAGTAAATCAAATCAATGGAGAATGTGGTCTGGACATTTTTAGAGGGGAAAGTGTCACCTTATTAGATAAAAGGACCTTTTAGTTTATACAGATTACTTTACCATCTGTCTACCTCAAATGTGCCGTAATCATATTGGTGTTCCTCTGTGGCTCAGTTGGTAAGAGTAGTAGGCACTAACAATGCTTAGGTTGTGAGAGATTCCCGCTGGGATACTGGAAAATGTACGCACTCACTTTAAAGTTAAGTGGCTTTGGATAAAAGCGTCAGCCAAAATGGCATATCTTATTATATTACTGGTGTAAGTAAATGACCAGCAATACCAGGATTAGATATGGTCAAGATTTACCGTTCAAAACGTGTTTGTGCTTACACGACGTCTCATTCTACGTAACGGCGATCCTTAAATTGATTCACCGTCTCAGCCGTGACCTGGAAAACGGTATCCCAGGAGACCAAAACACAGTTGATCTGAGCTAGCCTAAACGAGCTCTGAGCTCTGCTGTTCCGTGTTTGTTTTTGGTTCGCTAGCTTTAATTCCTCCTAACTATCAATGTCGACGTTCCTAAGCTGATTCCTCGAACCAACATGTGTTTACACGCCGCACTGACCGCAACGGTCACACGTCGCGACCGCAAGATGGACGTCTAACCGGCCGTGTAAAGAGGGGGCCAGACCCCCCTGGCAACCGAGCCACCAGGGTCGTTATGCATCAGTGTCATCAGGGCTCTCCTTCTGACATGGTCTCTTTGTTAATTGGATTAATGACACGGTCCACCGCACACAAAGTGAAATTCGGGACTTAAAATGTTGATTGCCTCTCACAGGCAGAGGGATATTCCCCACAGTGCAGACCGGGTCTTGTCCGTCTTGTGCCGGAAACACTGAATTGAACTTAGGTGAGCTAACCTTTTGGTAGGTTATTTCTTCTGTAGTGTGTTGAATAACATACTGTACCCACAGTAGTACAGAGAACGTTGGTGCGTTGGTGCGTATCACAACATGCGCTAAGTCCAGTAAAAGCTAACCCTGAGAGCATGCTAACCCTTTGATGGGCACGCCAAATGTCTCATGATTGAAACCCATCGCTGTGGCAGAGAGTGCAGATGAAAGGTGCATCATTCATGAAGAGAAATAAAGTTGTTTTCAGCCTCTTAAGCAGCCTATGATTGACAGAGTGAAATGCGGTAGAAAGGAGTTTCTTTTTGATTGCCTTCCAGCTTTCTTTGGCCTGCTGTGCTGCTCTCGGAGCCCCATCCAACCCTAAAATAACTCTTCATGCAGAAAGTCTGCGTCTGCCTCTCTCTCTCTCTCTCTCTCTCTCTCTCTCTCTCTCTCTCTCTCTCTCTCTCTCTCTCTCTCTCTCTCTCTCTCTCTCTCTCTCTCTCTCTCTTTTCTTCCCCCCCCTCTCTTTTTCTTCCCCCCCCTCCATCTCTTGCTATTTCTCCCTCCCTCTCTTTTCCAAACAAAAAAGTCCGGCATGTAGAATGTTTCTTTAATTCCATCATATCCTCACTGCTGTTGAAGTCAGATTAAAGCCTTCCCGTGTGGACACATTTTACAGACACCATTTGGAATCATGTATGTTTAGTTTAAGGCACTGTCCTCTTGCCCAAGTTTTCAGAGTTACCTCATCGTACATAACATAACATTGTTCAGTAGATGAGTCGTCGGGTTTGAAACCTGTTAAATGCAGAGAAATACAGAAATAAAACTTTGCAGACGACTGATATAATTTTCCTGAATATTGATTTTGGAACACGTCTAACTTTGGACCAGTCTGGTTTCTCGAATTGAGCACTTTTCTGTTATTTTAGAACGGTATTATTGAATACCCAGATGTATGATATCATCTGGGCATCGCTGTGAACATCTTGATCTTGACCACTTCATCATGTTACTACCCTACCGTCTCATGTGTTCATCTTTGATCCTCCCTCATGGATTCATCTTTTGATGTTCCCCCTCAACTGCTTTTCCATGGTATCCTCTCCTCTGAACTACACCATGTTGCGCCCCAACGTTTCCACCAACCAGCCCCATGGAAACCCACATACCTGCCTGAAGCGCTCATTGGGGACCTGGGGACCGTCGGGGGGGATGAAGTAGAGGTTAGGGAACAGGGATGGTGCAGTGGTTGGATATAGGGATCAGCACCGTGCCGTGTGTGAGACAGAGTACAATTTTAATACGCTCTCTCCTCTCAGATCCACATGTGTCCACCAGCTGGTAAAGTATCAAGGACGTTCGTACACGTGTGAGCATATTTTTTGGGGGAAAAAGGCTCCAAAAACAGTGCCTTTTTTAAGATAAAGAGCTTCGCAATCATGTCATATATAAAGAAATATATTTTTAGAAAGAAATATTTCCACACGCAGCCCAGAGTTCAAAAGACGTTCCTGGTTTTATCATGAAGTCAACCAATGTTCAAATTCAAACCTATAATGGAATCTGACACTATTCCGTTGATGTCAGTTGGCCAGTTGCTCATCTTTATCTCAACCGTATCTTGCTTGTCAGCCGTGTCACCTGTACGAGCGCTCACTGGCAGAAAGGACGTTTAACTGTCCGTTCAGTTGGTTGAAGAGACTGCTAAACGCATTAGCTTTATAGAAGAGTTAGATATGGGACTTAACGAGCCAATATCTCCTGGAAAATTGGCCCTTCTATCTATTCACCTATAGCATCGCTCGTGTAATCTTCATAAAGGGAATAGGGCATCAGATGCTGATATTTATATGAACAGAATAGAAACAGTCCACCCAGCGATGATACAGTTGATTACTGATAAGAAGTCTAGCCTAGAAAACTGCTCCATTTTATTTTATTTTTTACAAGACCTGGGGAAGAAGGTCTTTAAAAACCGCTGGCTCTCTCCAGTGACGTTGTTCAGTCAGGGTTGAAGTAATTGCTACACAGACAGACAGCCGTGTAGCCCCTCCACCGCTTTACTTGCCCAGAGCGGATTAGCAGGGGTCAGGTGGTTCACACTTTAGGGGCATAACTCTCCCTGGCAGTCTGGATGGCTTTATGGGCCATTAGACAGATCCTGTAATCAATACACACACTGTCGGCCTCACAGACCCATCATTACCCCCGACTCTGGGCCGGACCCTCTCTCAATTTGCCCAAAAACCAGGAGTTGCTGCCTTCCCTCTCCTCTCCAGCTGTTGCCTGTCTCGTAGGTGGCAATTGGCGTCCCTGTTTGGGCCTCCTTGGCCTCCTCCACATGTTTTTCTAATTGCTACCATGGACGACCAGCAACATACTGTAGCAACACAAAAAAGTGTTAGCGCTGTGGCTCTGGATGTAGATGTCTCTGTTAATGAGGAAGTGGAGGTCTGCTTTTCTGTTTGTGTGTAGGGGGGGGGGTTGAGGGGGTGGGGTGGGGGGGGGTTGCGGGCTACTGTTGACAGAGGTGTGTGAGGTATTCTTGAACAGCATTTGGCTGTTTCTGTTTCTCTTTGTATGATGCAACAGCACAACACATGGTGTTATGTAAGTCGAGAGGGATGGCTGTCAGGGATCTCTCATCGTCGAGTCTGCAAGAAACGAGGCTTGATTGACGGTGTTACAAGCTACAACCCCTAACCAGTAAACACTCCCTCCCATCGCCACACGCTATTAGCAGGCCACAGCTTTGTCGGTGCAACACCCAGCCAGTGATGTATCTCTCTCTCTCTCTCTCTCTCTCTCTCTCTCTCTCTCTCTCTCTCTCTCTCTCTCTCTCTCTCTCTCTTCTCTCTCTCTCTCTCTCCTCGCTCTATGGCCATATGGAAACTGTTGTGATGTTATATGTTATCGCATGGGGGGGGGGGAGGTGGAGTTTGTGGGTTTTGGTGAACACAATGTCTCACAAAGTCTGCTTCACATGTAGCATGGTGCCCAGATACCCCCCCCCCCCCCACCCCCCCAGGATGCCTGGTGGGCACTCTGCTCATTAAAAGCTGAGCGAAGGAGACTGTGGGTGCGTTGGAAGCACGGCATAGCGTAATGTACACAGCGTCATGGGCCAGGACCAGGTTAACAAACCCCCACCACCCCCCCTGCCCCATCCCCCCCCCCCCCGCCCCACCAAGTTGAGTTGGGTGGGAAAGTGAAACTCTCAAACTACTGTATTAGATTGAAAAACCGCACGCGTGAATTGATATGGAAGGGACACCTCCATTTTGTGAAATATTATCCCTGCAGGATCCAACCACAGAAGGGGAGAATGAAGGATCAGTCAGCCGGGTGTCGAGCTCCCACCACTGGCACTGCTGGTTGTGATTACGCTAGGCTAGGTAGTAGGCCGGATGGTGAGAGAGGGCTGATTCATAACGTGTGTTTCTTGATGAAATAGCACAAGCAGATACAGTAGGTAGCTAGCAGGTCATGCTGAAATGTTACACCTTTTCATACCAGTTGAGTGGAACATGGCAAAATTATCATCTACTGTTTTTTTGGACATTTTTCAGTAGAACCACGAGGTGAATGTAGGAGGTCAATGTAGGCGAATGTAGGAGGTGAATGTAGGTGAATGTAGGAGGTGAATGTAGGAGGTGAATGTATGAGGTGGTTTTAGGAGGTGAATGTAGGAGGTGAATGTAGGAGGTGAATGTAGGAGGTAGGAGGTGAATGTAGGAGATGAATGTAGGAGGTGAATGTATGAGGTGGATTTAGGAGGTGAATGTAGGGGTGAATGTAGGAGGTAGGAGGTGAATGTAGGAGGTAGGAGGTGAATGTAGGAGATGAATATAGGAGGTAGGAGGTGAATGTAGGAGGTCAATGTATGAGGTCAATGGAGGAGGTCAATGGAGGAGGTCAATGTATGAGGTGAATGTATGAGGTGAATGTTTGACCAATGGAACCTCCATCTGTCATCATGATTATTACTTCCGAAAAAAGGCACATTTCATTTTTGGGCTTTTTCCACTTGAGCTGACTTGCACATTTATGCCTTATTTTCTCATAGATCCTTCCCCTCCCACAACTCTGAACACTTGACCTGTATTTAACAGCTTCAGACAAGTCTGTGGTTGCACATTACAGTACCTAAAAAAAAGAAGAAAAAAAACGTTGACTTCACCTCCGAAAGCCAAGGCCAGGCCTACTAGGGTCTCCGAAAGAGTCTCTCTGAAGAAATCAATCATCAGTTGCAAAATACAGCGTTCTTTTCCCACTGTATCTGTCCAACTTTATATGACTAAACATGTGGTTTAAGAACATCTACTTGGATCAGGTTGCACTTACAATGGAGAACAATGTGGTAAAGTTGTTGCGTCGCACATAAGTGGTTCACAAGTTCCAGATTTGCATGTATCGGCGGGTAATTGCTATACCAACTGCATCAGCATTTCCTTAAACTTAAGAATCTCACTAGCTAAGCAAACTTTAAGTGTTTCCATTTGTGCCGTATTGTCCACCACATCCCACATGACGACTCTTCACTGTCCTGGCGCCCCGCTTGGTGGAACGAGCTTCCCACTGTTGTCAGAACTGTTCAGAGTCCCTATCTCCCGCCGTAGACTAAAGACCTCCATCTCTTCAGGCTACAACTTAACTGTCCCTCCTGATACCTCGACATCCCCTCTACCCCCTGTACAGTTTTCTCTGCTGTTAAATAAAAAGCATAGCATTACGACTGCCAATGGCCTGAGCATAGATTACTTTTTCCTGCTATGACTGGTGGATAGATGATTCACTTACTTAGTCAAATATATTTGTGGTAAGTCGCTTTGGGTAAAGGGGTCTGCTAAATGCCAAAAATGTAAATGTAAATCTGTGTTATGTAGGTCTGTAAGAGGCCTTGGTAGTGAGACCTTTTGTCAGACTCTCTTGTACAAAGAGGCTCTGAATCCTAATCGCTAGGACGGCTCCCTGCCCCTAAATCTCATAATGGCATATAATCTTCTCAACCCGCGGAGAGAGAGAGAGAGAGGCCTCCCCCAAGATCATCACGATTACACTAATTATTTATATAATTTTCGAAAGAGCACCAAATATCGAGTTAGCCGAGGCAGTGTTGTTGACCTGCGAATGAAAACTGAGAAATTTTTCATACTGTACGTGTTTGAGTTATGTCAAATATTCGGTTTCAGATTGCCCAACAGGGCTGAATGGAGAGGATTGTAAAAAGGTTTGATGGGTTGTATTACTGCGAGGTGGAGAGAGGGGCCAGATCTCTGGCGAATAGTAATGGGCTTGGAGACCGCCACTCTGGAGGAAATGAGAGCCCAGTTGGATGAGGGGGCGGGAGGGAAGGTCATCCCCAGTCCCACGCTCACTGTCAGACTCAGGATTTACTTACCTGCTGGGGGGTTTCAGTTCCCATAATGAAGGCCATGGGTGATTTCAATCTCAATATGCATACCCCGATTTAGAATTCTCATCGCTAATTCAATTCGGCCTTCCTTCTTCTCTAGCATTATGCCTGCCAACAGGCCCCTGGCCCGAGCAGAGATTACTTTTTCCTGGCTTATGGCTGACGGATAGATGATTCACTTTACTTAGAGACAATTTGTAGTTGTGGATAAAGTCGCTGTGGATAAAGGCGTCTGTCTGTTAGATGATGAAAATGTTAAATGTAAATGAGAACTCCTACTGTGTAGATATGCTGCACTTTTTTATACACATTTTATACTCTTTTTATACTCTTTTTATACACTTTTTATACACTTTTTAGACTGAGAGTTTTATGGAAAAGAAGACTGATGGGTTGGCTACAGAGTGAATGCTGTTTGGAACCATATCGGTGCTTTAGTGGACCTCGTCTGTCCTGGATCTGTTCAGGACTTTATATCCTGACATCAGAGGTTCAGCCTCTCCTCTCTTCCTGTCCTCAAATAACTGGAAGTTGAGACGGTTTTATGGGACAAAGGACAGGACCTCCACAGTCCCACAGCCTCAAGATACCTCAGATGAGAAAACACGAGGATGAACTGAGCTCGGTGCTCTGTTAGTCGATGTGCGCATATGTATTTATGTACTTGAATATGCCGGCACGTTCCGTTGAATGATCAGGTTGTGAAAAATGTCCCTCTTTACTTCAGTTTTTCAGATGACTGGTTCGGCACTTTACGTCCTTGGACCGGACCGGGCGTTCAGTCTCAATCATAATTAAAGGACAAAAAAAAAACCGTCCCTGCCAGGAATGTTTCCTTTCCTAATTTTTTTAATTCTTTTTTCTCTCAAATGAAATTCTTATTTTATTATCTTTCTTCAACACAATAATTAAACCCCACATATCTGTTGAAAACGTGTGGAATGCGAGGCAATTAGTTTTAATGATGTGCAAGACAAATCTGCACGACAGCAATTACTGTGACAGAGTGTTCAGTAGCCCAGGGGCAGTCTGGGTAAGGCCCAGGGAGAGAAGGCAGGCCAGCAGGCAGGGACACCGTAGACGCCGAACCTGCCAGGGTGGAACTCATGTCAGTCAAAGAGGGCTTCAGAGTCACTGACCAGACCCAGACCAGTCTATTGTCTATACATGGGAATGTGTGTGTGTTGTACCACATTAACGACCCGCTGTTGGCTGACAGAGGAGTATTAGGGTCAAACCAGTTGAACCAAGACGGATGATGGATCTCATTCCAATCATAAGCTTGCTGATTAGCCTGTTTCCTGGAAAGACCAAATGAATATATTTTAATTTCAATTTCAAAAAGATGGGTTTATTTTGGAGGTGGTGTGGGGTTTCACACACTTCCATGGAACTTTTCCCTCATAACGCCCAGTTGGGACTGTTTGATCATCCAAGTCGTCGTCCCCCAAATCCGTGTAATCTTTGAGGTTAAGCAGACTCTGGACTAGGCTGTGGCACCGAGCCAGCCAGAAGCCTACTTAGTGGATGATATATTTAACTCCTTGCCAAATAGAGCCCAAGCAATTCTTATTTTTATCCGATGGTGGAAAACTGTGATCACATACCAAAGTTATATGAGTCCACGAGCACATTCCCCTCACTGTGTACACTTCATCAGCAAGGCCCTGTATTTTCCTCAAAGCAGTTAAAAGTAAATGCTCCAACAAATTTGTTGCGGGGTATAAATAGAATACAGTTCACCATAAATACCACAGTAATACAGCCTCGGTCTATTATTTAATTCCCCCAATTTGTTCGCTTTTGTCATCATAATGACATGATTGATTCTTTTTGCTGAATTCCCCCTCAATTAATGATTTCTCTGGTTCTTAGAGAGGCGGGCGTGGTGATGAATTGAAAACCATGTGGTCCTAGTTGACGATGATTTGTCATGGGAATCGCTATGCCTATTATTAGCATACAATTAGAGAATTACGTTACGTAGTAGAATCACGTCCTCCCACAGTGGCAGCCAAACACACATACTCCCATAATGCCATAGGAGACAGCGAGGTGGTCCACTCCACTTGTACATTTGAATAATAATAATATCTTGGTTTTATATAGCGCCTTTCACAAACCCAAGGACGCTTTACAGAATTTACGGACAGAAAGTCAGACAGACACAACAGGCACACGCAGTGACAGCGACAAAACTAGACTAGGGGCCAAAGGTCTTGGTGAACAGATGGATTTTTAGGGCTGATTTGAAAGTGTCCAGGGTAGCACTTTTATCCAAAGCAACTTACAAATTAAGAGAGATTACAGGGGGAAAGTCTCCCTGGAGTAACTTAGTGGGTGGTGTGGTGTGATTCCCAGGTGGGATTTGAACTCATGACCTCCTGATCCCCCCCCAGTCGTCCAACTCACTATCCACTAGGCCACCACCACCACCACCCCTCCCCGTCAGAGACACGTGAGACAAAGTGGACGCTCTCCATGCCTCGTACCACACACCACAATAACAAGAAGGGCCCCAGCAGGTAGACCAGGCCGGGCGGTGGGGGACTCTAGACTACCAGCTCCCCTCCTCTGCTGCCAAAAGCAGTGGAAGCCTTCCTGCCCCCGCGATCCGTCAGTGTCCACGGCATCTGTGTCAATAGCATTCCTCCTAGCCTGTTGACAGAGACCCGCTGTTTGCTTTAGCCACCAGAGAGGAGTCACCTGATTTACTGTTTGAGGACAATGTCATAAATTCTGGAGTGCCATCCAGTACATACAGCAATCGTGTCACAAGATGGAGGGCTTGTTTGCTTTCAGTGGCATGCCACTGGTTCTCTGAATACTTCAAAAACAGGCAGAGTGAGGTGGGAGGGGTGTATGGAAGGGGGTGGGGGGGTTGGGGAGGGGGGGGGGGGGTAGAGGGGGGGCTGCGCCGATTCTTTGCCATGAATGACCAAAAGATTACCTCAACACTCCACTCAACTGTATTTGCAGAGAATTGATAAATATTGTTTGGACATCAATCTTGTTTGGCGCTGTAAAACATGTCCCCCTTCAGATGTGGGGTTTGTTTTTTTCTCAAATATGAAGGAAGGAATATATCTCTCGCCATTCCATACGTATGAAGTGTGAGACATTTACAGTCCTGACTCTGGGATCCAATTTCCCATTCGCTCACTTTTTACAGTCTCCTTTTTATTATCCTTTTAAGCTGTTTGTCTGTATAACTGTAACGGCACGCATTGGATTCTGAACCAGCGATGAAAGGTATTTCTAGGAGACTCGCTGAGCCCAGCAACGCCAGCAGCCCGCTAAGCACGGCCAAGGAGCTGAAGTAGGGTCTTACCTTAGCGAGGAAATCGGATAAGGGTTAAATGTAAAGTGATCACATACACTTAGACTAAACTGTGGCTGTTATGGGCTCAAGGTGAAATTGAACATGACAGCCCCCTCCAGGCTTTTTCTACCGTGAGGGAAACTCTTGGAGGGTGGAGACATTACTGTATAGGACTAATCTGCCCCCCCCCCCTTTAATTGAATCATTTTTAAACTAAACCCCTAGTGCTGAGATCATGTAGGCCATGGCTGGTGGAGGAGGTACTCCCAGGTTAACAGTGGGACTCACGTTCTAACACGACCCAGCTAATACTCCCTCCTTCCCTCCTTCCCTCCTCTCCCCCCTGCAGCCGACTGCCAGCCCCCCTGCCAGAACCGCGGCTCCTGCAGTAGACCCAACACCTGCGTCTGTCGCTCGGGTTACCAGGGCCCCCGGTGCGAGGAGGCGGCTCCGGAGCAGGTGTACATCCGCTCGGGTACCGGGGGGGGCCTGAGGCGTATCCAGCCCGGGACCAACCCCTTCCAGAAGGACCAGCCGCGGAGGAGACCCACTGAGAGGCAGGCCGTAGACAACAACCCCAGGGCCCAGACACCCAGACCAGGAACCACCAGGCTGCCTGTGTAAGTCCCACCCATCCAACTAGGCCTCTCTTCTCTTCTCATCCATCATCCATCCTCTCATCCACCGCTTTATAGATGAATGATGCATTTCAACACATGTGTCAAGGAGGAGAAATGTTAAATGTCATCTCACTGATTAAAAGAAAGTCTTAGACGATAGACGATGCTTAAAACTGTAAACACTCTTTCGACATACTAGGGGAGAGGAGTTAACTAGGCCTTTCTCACCACTGTTCACCCCTAGGCCTTTCCTCATCCCTAAAACCCCGCTTTCAGATAATTATGTATTTCAACACAATGTACACAATGTGAAAGTCTTAGATGACACATAGATGCCGCTTAAAACTGTAAACACACTTTCGACATACTGGGGGGGGAGAGGAGCTAATTAGGCGCAGAAACATGAACACTGAACACTCTGTCCATTCTTCAGCTTTTGATGAGAATCATACACTCTGGATTCTTTGACACTAAATAATGAGGTGACTGTTGAAGATCCTCGGTTTCTATAGAAACCCTTCTTCTGCCACAGCCTTTGAACTGTAATGAATACTGATTCACTGGTGCTATACATCACTGACAACCCAAGATATTTTAATATGATCACTGGGTTCAGAGCAGGATTTAACCCCCTCCCGTGCCATTTCGTTTGATCTATGATGGCAGTCTGACACGGTTGGCATGGCAACTCCCTTTTTATGAAATGTTTTTGGCCCCGTGTCATGGCACGGTGATATACATCTTCATTTGAACGTGGAATTCGCTTTAGTGAAACTTGGACTCCCAACACAGATCCTGATGTTTATTCTGATAATGCTGCATTTCAAGTCCGTATGAAAAAGTGATTTATATGCCCCCGAGCTCCTCATTTTCTCCGCGGTAAGACGGTATAATTATTTTTTCACAACTAATCAAAGTCAGTCATGAATGTCAGTTCTGAATGTCTTTTCCAGTTTGGGAGTATGTGTTAGTGTTGGAAAAGGCAGAGTATCCACCATCATTAGTAACACAGAACAGCCTGACACATACTGTACTGTCGACAGCGTTTATATGCTGTAAAAAAAGAACCAAATGCAAGCGTGTTTTACTGACATATAAGTCAATGTCTGCAGTATACAGTGTACACAACAGGAGCTCATTATTCCTGTATGCATCGCAGTGTCGTATGTGTTTGTCCTGTCATTGATACAAAGCAGATGATCCATAGGCCCATGTTATGTTTAATGGAGATCAGTAAAACAAGGGCTAGACATTACTGCCCAATGCCCATGCCTTCCTTTTCACTATTGGAAAGAGCTGTTTCCTCCCAACCCCCCCCCCCCCCCCCCCCCCAAGGGGGTTAAGACCCAATGCCTGAAATACCATGAAGCTAAACATGTAAAATTAAGGAGAACAACATACGGGTTGCCAGATAGGAAAAGACGTGGTAACTCTTGCCATTTTGCAGTGAAAACGAGACCTGATTTAAATGAATAATGTATTTTCTTTGGGTTTATGTAACGCTATAAACTTTCAATTTGTTCTATGACTCATTTGACTCCAGGAACAATGACTACTGATGCACATAGCGTGACTAGCCAGTCAGACAGGGCCTTTCTCGCAGCAGCATTCAGCTACTCTCCACAGACCGTTAATCAGACCAGAGAATGGCATAAGCCTCTTGGCTTTGACAAACACTCTATTTTTGGTCGCAATCACGTTGGAAATGATACTCAGGAACGTTTCAGCTCATAATAATATATTTTTTTCTCCTCCCAGCCTGTTTGCCCTAAGCACGTTGTTAAGCTTGAAACTCACTGCCAGTTTATTTTTTTGATACATTTTTTTTGATTAAGATTTTGTTCTGGTTTGAACCATATTTCCGACTGACAATGTTGAAAGGTGGTACTTATTTGTTTCTGGGAGTGAGAAGGGGGGATTTTCGTTTTATGTACGGATTTAGGGGGGTGGGTTTATCTTGTCAAATTATTCCCCCGCCTTGGACGAAAGCCCAATGGTTTTCTAATCCCCAGGCGGTTGTATTTAGTGCCATAATTTGTTTCAGCACTGAGGTCACCGTTAGTTTTCAGCCAACGTGTCATCTGGGTAATATCCTCCTCTGAAATGTTTTCGGTTACAGTTGACAGTTATGATTTGGTACATATTAATTGCAAGTGCCTTTTGAGTAGTCCTGTCACACTGTGTTTCTGGTGCTGTTATGGGAATCGTCGTGTCCTGGCGAAACCACCGCCTGAAGTAAGTAGCTGCCCCTTAACGCGAACAAATGTTTTGGCAGATGTTTCATTAAACTGTTTTATTTTTTTTCTTCTTCTCCGGCATTGTTTTCTCCAGTCACGATAAATCATATAGTTAGTGTAATCAATAAAAGGTTCTGTGTCAAAAGTGCACAGTTGCCTTGCATGTGTTTTCTTTGATATTGACTCGGTGGACATTTTTGCGCCCTGAGTCACACAGATCTGGGACAAATAGAAAGCAGTGCTCGCGCGTTTGACATAACACGAGGCAGACAGAGTCACTGAGTCACACATAGCGTAGTGATGAGCGGCTTGATCTCCCTGCTCTCGTACGGAGCTGACTAACACGCATCAGCAGGTGCCGTTAATCGGAAGATGAGCCATTTCCTTCGGGCCCATAGCCCGCCCCAAACTTCTCAAGTTATTAACGTTGAATCCGGTCGAAGGCGGACCTAGACCCCCCCCCCCTCAGACGGTGTGCTGCAGACATTTGGAGAAAAAAAAAAAGGATCCATCCACCGTGAACCCACACGAACCCACAACCTCGCACGAGAGCTATCCCGGCTCGCACGTCTTGTGTTTCCAAACGAACCGTGGTGTGTGGCCTTTTTCAGGGGTGCTGCTGTTCGTGTAATATAAGATGAGTAGAGTCCAGACCTCCGGCTGAGGTCATCTAGCATACGTTTCTCCGTACGGACGGGCTCCGAGGTGGATCAGATGTTACCTCTCTGGCAGGTCACCTCAGTGTTACCTCTTGAGGATCAGAGGGTCTCTGGTCTCAGGTATCTGAGAGGCTTGTGGCTGTGCACGGCGGTCCGGAAGTGCAGGAGGAGCATTGTGAGGTCATGGTGAGGTCATTGTGAGGTCAGTGAGAGAGAGAGAGCGCCAGTGTCTGGTGCCAAGCCGAAATGAACGAATGGGGAGAGAGAGGAGAGGAGAGTCGCCTCGTCCTGCTCCAGATTAGAACCTCCTGCTGGTTTTACCCTCCTCTCTCCTCCCCTCCTCTCTCCTCCCCTCCTCTCTCCTCTCTTTGCCTCTGAAGGAAAGGCCACTGCTAACAACTGGCCCAGACGCCTGCTTCCTCCCCTGCCTCCCCTCTCCTCCCCTGCCTCCCCTCTCCTCCCCTGCCTCCCTCTCCTCCCCTGCCTCCCTCTCCTCCCCTGCCTTCCTCTCCTCCCTCTCCTCCCCTGCCTCTCCTCTCCTCCCTCTCCTGCCCTGCCTCTCCTCCCCTCCCTCTCCTCCCCTCCCCTCCCCTCCCTCTCCTCCCCTCCCCTCCCTCCCCTCCCCTCCCTCTCCTCCCCTACCTCTCCTCCCCTGCCTCTCCTCCCCTGCCTCTCCTCCCCTCCCTCTCCTCCCCTCTCCTCCCCTCCCTCCCCTCCCCTCCCTCTCCTCCCCTACCTCTCCTCCCCTCCCTCTCCTCCCCTGCCTCTCCCTCCCTCACCCCCAGGGCCTGGCCCAGTGGCCTGGGACCTGTCCCCTCCTCCGGCTCTGCTGTCCCTGAGACGGGAGGTGTGAGGTTATGTCTCTGTGTCTGGGAAACACATTATTTGGGGGCCAGTTACGCCAGTAGCACCTTCCTCGGTCCTTGTTACTGCACTCTCCCTCCCTCCCTCCCTCCCTTATTCCCTGTTGGGTGGTGCCAAGAAAACAAGGGGGCATTTTCTGTAAGGGCTCCAAGGAGGGGAGTCGAGGTGGGCCAAGTTGGACCGGGAGCGATGCCGGGGCATGAGGGGTCGTCTGGCTGGCTGGCTGGCCGGAGCTGGGCGGTCTGGGTCTGGATTCTAGACGGGTCCAGACGGGCCTGCCTGCCTGCCGTCCAGACCCTGCCAGTTGGCCTCCCGCGGTAATTAAATCACCCTGTGTGCAGTGTGCACAGTGTCAGCAGCAGATGGGGAAAGCATACTGTCTACTGTAGTTTGTGAAGTGGTTTGTCAACACTTGGGGGAATATTGGGGATGGTCTGTTAGGACATTCCGGTAAAACAGGTGTAGACTTTTTTGCCGCTGTTTTGGTTTAAAACTCAGTTTACAGTAGTTTTAGTAGGCCTGTGTGGTGGAGAATTCAGTCTGAGGCCAGACACAGGTTTTTTAGATTATTCATCAAACAGGAAAGAAAGATATTTTTCCAGTTTTTTTACCATAACCAGGTCCATATTACAAATCCAATCAAGGTGCGTCTCGAGGCTCTTGTTGACTGTTGCTGTGGTTACCTGGCGAGCGAAAAGTCTGCTTTGTACAGTTGGCGTTGCCAGCAGACAGTTGTCACTGACAGGTCGTCACGTCAGCTAATACCGTGGTTGAGGTCATGACAGAAGCGTATTAAGCCGTTCAGTCGTAACTGGTTGGTAGCCGGGATTGAACTCTGATAGAGGAGAGAGGATGGAAGCCTGATCCTGAGTCATTCTGAGTCATTCTGCCACACTTAATTAATTTCAGCCCGTGTCTTGCATAAGAATACTCTCTTTTTTTTGCACACTGTCCAAATATTGTACATATTAAATGGTAAATGGACAGACTTATACAGCGCCTTATTCCAAAGCACTTTACAATGGCCTCTCATTCACACACACATTCACACATCAATGCCGGCAAGCTACCATGCAAGGCGCAAGCCGCTCATTGGGAGCAATTTGGGGTTCAGTGTCTTGCCCAAGGACACCTCGACATGTGGCCAGCCGGAGTTCGACCCACCGATCTGGTGATATTGTATTGATACCCATTGCCATTGCTCTGTACATATCATACTGCATATATCTTACTGTACATACAATACAAATCAAAAGATTTGACACACTTTCCCATTCAATGGGAAGTGTGTCCAAACTTTTGACTGCTACTCTATCTCACCCTTATCTGTACATATCACACACACATATATCTGGTTCATATATCTGTCCACACATTTATGGCTTTTGCACTATGCACTGTTGCATCTGGCTAGACGCCCGAATGCGTTTCGTTTTCTTTGTGCTTGGTACTCTGCGCCAGTGACAATTAAACCGAATCTGAATCTGATTCTGAATCTGATTGTAACACCATATGAGTAAAGTATATTTATCCCTGTGATCGTTCCATCAGACATCATCGCTAGTCGGCAGTTGAGTTTTGAAACTCCCTGATGTTCCCAGTGAGGCAGCAGACCTTCCCACAGAGTGAGAAAAAGTACCTCGACCGAAACGAAACGTGGGCGTTTTACATTATGTTAATTTACACTGTGAAGGACTGACGGACTCCTACTTCGGAGGAGCGATCCAGAGGGGAGGATCAGATGTTCTCGAGAAGATGTTCTTACACGGTCACGGGCCGAGCCCAGCGGAGAACCTCCGGTTCTGAGGCAGAGAGGGATGTTATTGTAGTGGATAACCTGTAGAGTGAATAATCCCCGAGAATGAATCCAGCACATTGATGAGTGACAGTCGGTCCGCTCCTAAAAACAGTCCTGTCGGGATGGATAAAACATATGAGAGGAGCACCCTACTGTTTAGGACGGGCCCTGGTCCCTGAGAACTGTCATTCCGTGTGTGTGTGTGTGTGTGTGTGTGTGTGTGTCTGTGTGTGTCTGTGTGTGTGTGTGTGTGTCCTTGTCTGTGTGTGTGTGTGTGTGTGTGTATATATGTGTGTGTATCTGTGTCCTTGTCTTTGTGTGTGTGTGTGTGTGTGTGTGTGTGTGTGTCCGTCCCCTCCACCTATAGTGGACTCTCCAGCCCACACTCATAAAACCTGGATGGATGAATGCATCCTTATGCAGCTGCCAAATAAATAATCCATTCCCCCCCACCCCCCCTCCCCCCCCTGGTCCCCCCCGCCACCCTCACAGTGGGACCCCACTACTCACCATAACACAGGCTTTCCTGTCGGGGGGGGGAGGGGGGGGCTTCGGCTCAGCTTAAGTAGTGAAACGTCCTTCCCCTCGCCAGGCACCGTGAGACCCTGGTGGTGGTCACATCACTCTGTCAGCCCCCGGCGTTTATGAGGGTCAAGGCCGCACGTGAGCGCTCTCTCCAAGCCCAGCTGGAGGGGGGGGGGGGGGTGATACGGCGTGGAGGAGGACACATTCACACACAGCCACTCCTCTCTGGGTCCTCTGCTGTCTCTCCTCCTCTCTCTCTCTCCTCACCTCCCTCTCTCTTAAGGCTCCTGCCCACTGTGCGATGTTATGTCGGTGAACCCCTCACACTGCACGACTGAAAGTTTCAGTCCTACCGTCTCCGACTTGATCAGACCTTACGACGTGCGTGCTCACACTGTACGATTGTGCTCACACTGTACGATTGCTCTCAGCCACGATTGACATCCACGATTGCTTGTGACGCGACTTGTACAGTTGTTGAAATTGTTCGATTGTGAACAGTAAACAATACAAAGGTTCCTACCGTGAGTCAGAAATGGCGGACCAACAGCAATTAGCTGCAATGCTAGTTTGCACATTATTTTGTGCAGAAAAAACAAAAAAAGGAAGACGCAGGATTTGGGCCCGCAATCACGAGCTGGTTGGAGGAGCATGGAGGCAGGAGGGAATGCTGCAGTCAGCACAGATGGGACGAGCCAGAAACCCTGCAGTCACAGCCAAGCAGCAACGGGACCAGCTGAAGGACTACTTAATGTCACCTGCTGGTAGTGTCTCCTGGCAAGAAGATCGCATCTGACATTCATGAGCAGTATAGAGCATAGACTACTGTATATGGGTGCACCCTGAATCCTCTTCTAAAATAACTATATGTTGAGCTTTGTAAATTGTATATACAGTATGCTAGAGAAATGCCAAAACCTCTTTGTTTTTCATTTTATTCTCAAAAAAGTCAAACATTGACTGGTGTAAACAAGTTTTGTCTTAAAATAAATGTCTCAAGATAAAAGTAAAGCAGGGCTTTTATTTGTCCCCTCTCCTGTATTGAAATATGAAACAGTATCAGTTTTTAAAG
>NC_137674.1:33103751-33108751 GCF_963989245.1 Nansenia antarctica | reverse complement strand
ATGCAGGGGGACATGTGTGAAAATACTGAACCCCAAATCAAGACACCGAACCCCCAAATTGCTCCCAAATGAGCGAGCCGGCGCCTTGCCACGGTAGCTTGCCGCCCGTCGGTGTGTGAATGTGTGTGTGAACGGGTGACGGAGAGAGAGAGGCCATTGTAAAGCGCTTTGGTAATAAGTGCAGACCGTTCGTTTTGCTTGTGTTAGGGTTAGGATGTGTGAATGAACTTGACTGTGGCCTGGGCCGGCTCAGTGTTAGGGAGGGAGGGGGACAGGGGACGGGCGGTTTCGTCGCCTGTGCTGATGCTACAAACTTGACCTTTGACCCCGACCCCCCGGTCCCTGGTGAGCACTTTCACTTTGTGATGTGAATGGGCGAGAGCTTTCCGGAGCACCAGTGACATCCTCTGCTGCGGTTTTTGCCGGAGAGAGGAGAGGCATTGTGTTTCTCTGCTAACTCTGGATTATTGAACGTCAACATGACAGAGTGCAGACTCAGCTCTGTGGGCTATATCCTTGTCCTCAGATGATCCCTTGTGGGGGCCTGGTGAGGGGGGCGGGGGGGGGGTTGGTGGTGATCGGGATCGGTACTCAATCCCAACTGCCATTTCAAATTTCAAAGCTAGCCGTTTCTGCATGTCTCTGTTGTCTCTGTGTGTGTGTGTGTGTGTGTGTGTGTGTGTGTGTTTCCGGTACTTGTTTTTGTAGCGTAGTATCCTTTCTATGTTTTTCCAACAGTTTACCTTTTTAACCATGAAATCGAGGGAATCATAAGGATATTGGGAAAGGACATTTGAATTTGTTCCTGTTCTGATTGTATAAGTTGAGCTAACACGCCTGTAGCACTGTGTAACTACATGGTTGTTATTACGTACGCTACCAATGTAAACTGTCTCTCAACAACAAAAACAGATTGGACACTTAGTGAAACATCATTTCTGGCAATATGGCAATATGAACAGACAGCAGGTCAGGGATTGGCAGTTGTTTCCTCTGTTGCAGAGACAGGGTCAACAATGTCCCATGAGCGCCTGGCTCCTTGTCAGGCCGGAGGGAACAAAAGAGCTTTAGAAAACCGCAGCTAACAGGACAGATATGGCTCTCTGTCTCTCGGAGCCAAACCCCCCCCCCACCCCTTCCCCAACCCCCCCCTCCCCAACCCCCCCCCCCACCTCCTCCCAGACATACTCTTCCTGCCACAGTGCCGGCGGGCTGCGGGTCCCAGGCCAAGTCCTCTACATCAACCAAGAGGCCCTGCGTGGAAGCAGCTGTCTCAGAGACAACAACAACAACAATTCTAGGAAAGAATTGCCCCGTCCCAGACTGCACTTCTTCTTCTTGTTCTTCAGCATCGATTCCAGCCCCCCGCCTCCCCCCCCTCCCCGAGCCCCCTCAGTGTGGGCCAAACAGCATCAGTGGTCAGGCTGAGTTCCCGTGATGGGGCTTGGTGTTGAAAACATGAATTACCAGTATGGCTGTGCATGGGACCAGTTAATCCAGTCAGAGAGGTCAGGGGTGGAGGGTCCCCGCGGGCCGAGGCAGTGGAGCCGAACATCCCCCGCTCTGAAACATCCACGTCTGACTGGTCCTTGGTGAGCAGTAGCTGACTTATGGTGGCTGCTGCTCAATAGGTGATTACATACATGTACTGACATGTATGGGTCCCCCACTGGAAACACAGAACCTATCGCCAGTTCTCCTTTCCAGATGTTTTAAAAAAACAGTTAAAAAAAAGTTATTTTACTTTTTTTCGGCATTTTTCTGTTTTTCTGTTTTCTAAAAACAATGTTTCTTATTGTGTCCAAATGTCCTCGCATCACACTTCTTATTTGCACACCTGTTTGGCTGTAAGTATGAAAACTAAACTGTGGTTTGAGACATCCCACTCTCTGAGACATTTTAGCTTTTAGCAGCATAACTTTTATGTTTGTTGTGAAGACTTGGCATCACAGTGACTCCTCTTCCTGCTTGGCTGTCTGGCTGTAATTTGGTAAATGAATGATCAGAGAGAGTACAATATTCTGGAGAGGGTTGACTGGCCTCTCAGTTCCCCATGCCTCCGGGCGTGTTGGGTCCCCTCCCTGAACCACGCTAACCGCAGCCCTCTTGTTCCGTCCGCAGTCTTTGCCTCCTGGCCTGCTTCTCCTAGCCACACTCCACTCTCCAAGAACTGAGGTGGAAATTGATGGGCTGGCAAGAGTGTCACATAATATTGCCCTTGGGGGAGTGGGGGGGTAAAGGGGGGGGGGGGCGGGGGTAAAGACAACAGTTTATTTCACAGCTTTTGGCCGGAGATGTAGCCGACAGGAATATATAGCGACTCTCTTTACATTACACGGCATCTGTGGACCTCGTTGGGAGGTGTTGGGTTTCAACAAAAGGGCTGTTCTGTTCTGATGCACAAATCATGACAAAAAAACACAAGGGTAACATTTTTTTAAAACGACGGTTTCATTTGTTTTTGGGTGGTGGTGGTTAGCACCTAAATCAAAACCATGAAAGTGTCTTGTGGAGCTGGGAACTAGGCTCCTTCTTGTCCCCTGCCAGGCACAGCTTGTCCTCTGATCTAAGCCATGTCCACAAAGGCTGAGAAAGAGGAGTCTCTTGTGGAGTGGTTTAATTCCTAACCCAGCTCTAATTCACTGTGCCCAAGACTGCCAATGGCCCCTGGCCTGAGCTAGATTACGCCTCCTGCCAGAACTGGTGAATTGATGATTCACTTCCTTAGTCAAACGTATTGATTGTAAAGTCGCTTTGGAATAAGGCGTCTGCTAAATGCCAAAAATGTAAATGTAAATGCCCAGGCCATGGCTGTTCTAGTGTTAATCCTCTGTGCCCAGGCCATGGCTGTTCTAGTGTTAATCCTCTGTGCCCAGGCCATGGCTGTTCTAGTGTTAATTCACTGTTGCCCAGGCCATGGTTGTTCTAGTGTTAATTCTCTGTGCCCAGGCCATGGCTGTTCTAGTGTTAATCCTCTGTGCCCAGACCATGGCTGTTCTAGTGTTAATTATCTGTGCCCAGACCATGGCTGTTCTAGTGTTAATTCTCTGTGCCCAGGCCATGGCTGTTCTAGTGTTAATTCCTAACCCTGCTCTAATTCTCTGTTGCCCAGGCCAATGGCTGCTGCTACCAGGATTCCTGGAAGGCTAGACAGAGAGAGAAACATGATTTAATCCAGCCTCCCCAGCCTCTCTCTGTGACGCACCCAGGGTTTTCACGAGGGGAAAGTAATCTGCCAGGAGCTGCAATTAGCCGGGCCATAATGACTAGAGATGCTATCAAAGCACAATAGGCCAATGTGGGCCTTAATTGTTCGCTGATGTTTGGACCCGGTGCAACTGTGTAATCGAGAAGACCCAGAACTCTCTCTCTCTCGTTGTAGAAAGAAATCTGCATGTCCACTACTGTAACCAGGTGCTTTCCTTCCTATTAGAGTAGACAGATCCAATGTATGATGTGGCTGGCCTGGCTACTTGAATTTTTCTTCTATTCATGAAGAATGCTACCTACAGTGTGTATAATGTGCGACATGATTTGCTACCTGTAACGACTACTTTGAAGAGAAAAGACAGCGTTTCATCAAAAATGTGTGGAAAACTTAAACATGTGTTGTATGTTTTATTGCCTGAAAATGTAGCCGTAGCTGTATTTGAAAAAACTGAGTGGATTACAGAGGGGGAGAGAGGAAGGTATTTGCTCTGATGTGTAGCCACGGGTGGATGTTCAAACTCTGTGTACTACGGTTCCAAAACAAGGGTCAGCGGTTTTGTACTGATTGGCATAGCGATGTGTCACTGACTTCAACAGTTTGTCGGTGCTTTTAATGTGGTGCCAACGCACAACCAGGAGAAAGGAGAAACGCCAATAAAACTGTTAGCTTCCTCAGCTGGGCTAATGACAGATCTATTGCTGTTCCCCATAACAACAGATCTAATGCTGTTCCCCATAACAACAGATCTAATGCTGCTCCCCTAACAAGAGATCTAATGCTGTTCCCCATGACAACAGATCTAATGCTGTTCCCCATAACAACAGATCTAATGCTGTTCCCCATAACAACAGATCTAATGCTGTTCCCCATAACAACAGATCTAATGCTGCTCCCCTAACAACAGATCTAATGCTGCTCCCCTAACAACAGATCTAATGCTGCTCCCCTAACAACAGATCTATTGCTCTTCCCTATAACAACAGATCTAATGCTGATCCCCTAACAACAGATCTATTGCTCTTCCCTATAACAACATATCTAATGCTGATGCCCTAACAACAGATCTATTGCTCTTCCCTATAACAGATATATTGCTCTTCCCTATAACAGATCTAATGCTGCTCCCCTAACAACAGATCTATTGCTCTTCTCTATAACAGATCTAATGCTGTTCCCCAACAGATTTATCGCTGCTTCCCTAACAACAGATTTATCGCTGCTCCCTTAACAAAAGGTTTTTGGATAATGTTGTAATGAGAGCTCATTAGAGAACGTTTCCCCATGTTCCCCCCCCCCCCCCCCCACACCCTCATGCGTCCCAGCTCCTGATTGACTCCACATGGATCTGGTCAAATATGACTACATGGGTAGTGATATATTGATAATGAGGACATTGTCTCTTCAACCATTCCCTGAAGACCAAACGAGGCAGATGTCAAATTGCTACGGCCTGTGTCTGAAGGGGGAACACTGATAAGGCTTTTTTATGACATTTTCTAGTGGAGATGTAATGTTTGGTTGGTTGACATGCAAAGCTGAGCTTGTGGTTGAGTAAGTACCGAGAGAACCCGACAGCCAGTTGTGAGACCCGGGCCAGGACCAGGACCGGGTGTTTTTCTCTCTAAGCCCTCACACCACAGCCTAGCACGATCAGCGGGCTCAGGGTTACACGGCCGGCCACAGAGAGCCAACCTCCCCACACAGCCCTACAATTTAAGGGTCAGCCTTTGATGTGGCACAGACATCCTTGGTTTATTTTAGGGTTTTCCAAATGAACACCAACGTTACC
>NC_137674.1:33084723-33103551 GCF_963989245.1 Nansenia antarctica | reverse complement strand
TGACAGACCAGCCCAGGGCCAGGCCCCAGGTCGGGAGGAATTAATGGTCCTTAGCTGATAATTTTAGCCAGCATGTTTAATCACAGGAGGCCTTCCTGTGGCTCTGAACACTGGCTCCAGGTCCCCCCTCCCTCCTCCCTTCCTCTCTCTCTCTCTCTCTCTCTCTCTCTCTCATCAATCTATTCTCTTCCATTCTCTGTCTCTCTGTCTCTGTCTCTGTCTCTGTCTCTGTCTCTGTCTCTCTCTCTCTCCACCTCCCCTCTCCCCCCCCCTCTCTCTCTCTCTCCACCCCCCCTCTCCCTCCCCCCCCTCTCTCTCTCTCTTCACCCCCCACTCTCTCTCTCCAAACCTCCCTCCCTCTCTCTCTCTCTCTCTGTCTGTTGTTAACAGTGTCTGACAGAGGGTTTGTGCCCTACACGCCATCCAGCTGTTGTGGTTCTCCCCTCCTCTGTCATGCCAACTGAGTCTGTGGGAGAGTGAGAAAGCAGCACGCCACATGAGAGTCTGACAGCATGTCTCCACAGCTACACTAACAAAACAACCCCAGAAAAACATTTAGCTTTTATCCAAAGCAACTTACGATTGCAGTGAGCGCATACATTGTTCAATATATATATATATATATATATATATATATATATATATATATATATGTACAGTATATATGGTCCCGGCGGGAATCGAACCCCCAACCTAAGCGTTGTTAGCGCCATGCTAGCGCACCAAGTGAGCCACAGAGGACCACCCTTCTTAGAAATCCTCCTTATCAGAGGGTCAGGAAGAGGTGGGGGGGCGGGGGGGTCAGGATTATCATTCCCAAATATCCAAGAGGTGCCGTTCGTCTGTTGGAAATGAAAAGGGTAAATATTTCTACCCCTTAAATGATTTTTATTGGCCCGGGCTGTGTAGATTTTTCATCTGAGAGCGAGCTGCTTTTGAAGTATGACTGAGCTGTTCTGGTGAGATCCGGGCTGAGCTTGTATGTGATGCTAGTCCCAGGTATTTAGGACAGCGGATGGCTCTGCCAAGAGATAAGACCAGTGATCGGGGCGGCCTGTGAAAGCAACGGCAGACAGCAGGCTGCTTCCCTCTCTCCCTCTCTCTCTCTCTCTCTCTCTCTTCTCTCTCTCTCTCTCTCTCTCTCTCTCTGGGAACCCGTCGCTGGTTTTGCAGATTGCAGAGCGTAAATCAAAGTACACACTGAAGACAGTGACGTTTTATTATCCGCTCAGGAGCCGATTGCCTCCCA
The DNA here is from genome assembly GCF_963989245.1 of Nansenia antarctica. Taxonomy (NCBI): domain Eukaryota; kingdom Metazoa; phylum Chordata; class Actinopteri; order Argentiniformes; family Microstomatidae; genus Nansenia; species Nansenia antarctica. Next base: position 33,102,302 of record NC_137674.1, on the reverse strand, counting down.
TCTCTTCTCTCTTTGAAATTGTACACACAAGCTTTTGGTATTTTGATACGTGACAGGTTTTTCTCTTGTGTTCACCCAAAGCAAGTGCACAGAATGAATGAAAGTAGTAGTTCAGAAAGTCATTCCTTCTGAGGTAAAGAAAGAGGAGACTTCTGAAAAAGGTGGAGGCAAGGGGGGCGGGGGGAGGGGGAGGGCGAATATCAAAGCTTTACCCTGTGTTACCCTGAGGCAGGCTGGGGTAGGAGCGTCGTAAAACCCCATGTCAAACGATGTGTCTGTGAGTGAAGGGAACGGTAAAATGAATGTTACACACACACACACACACACACACATGCACACACGTACACACGCACACACGCACACATACACACACACACACACGCGCGCACACGCACACATGCACACACACACACACACGCACACGCACACGCACACACACACACACACACACACACACACACACACACACACACACACACACACAAAACAGTGGGTGTATCACCGAAAACAAATCTGTCCACAGGAAGTCAGTACACACACTCCCCTCCTTCTCTCCACTCTCCCTCCTGCTTCTCATTATTGGAGCGGACATCTCCTTATAAGCGCCGTAAATCACCTCAATTAAACCTGACGGTCCCGTACGCTAACGAACCTTACCCCTGTGGTAATGACCTGGTTCTGTTTCTCTCCCCTCTCTCTCTTCCTCTCTCTCTCTCCCTCTTTCTCTCTCTCTCCCCCTCTCTCCCCTCTCTCCTCTCCCTCTCTCTCTCCCTGTCTCTCTCTCTCTCTCTCTGCCCCCTCCTCTCTCTCTCTCTCCCCCCCTCCTCTCTCTCTCTCTTCCCCCCCCCCTCTCCCTCTCTCTCTCTCTCTCCCCTGCAGTCTTCTGCCAGATCTCCTGTCTGAACGGCGGCCGGTGCGTGGGCAGAGACCACTGCTGGTGCCCGTCAAACTCCACGGGGAAGTTCTGCCACCTCCCCGCCCCCCGCCCGCCAGACCCACCCCGGCCCGGAAGGACGCCGCCAGCCCAGGAGGAAGCAACTCCTCCTCCTCCTCCCACTCCATGTACACCCTGCCACTGTCCAATCAACAAGGTGATCACTGCGCCGCCTGGCCCTATGCGAGACCAACTGTGGCTGTGGCGCAGGAGGTAGAGAGTCACCGACTAATGATCGCAAGGTTGGCAGATCGGCGGTTCGAGCCCCGGCTGGCCCCCCCCCCTGTGCCTTCCCCTGTCCTACTCTAGCGTTTTTCTTTCTTCTCACTACTTTTACCAGGTCTCTCTTAACGAATACAATGTATCATGTCCCCCTCCTAAGTGTTTGTTTGGCGGTCGAGGCGGTCGAGGCTGACGTAAGTTTACTGGTTGACGTGCAGCAGGGGCCCCCGGTAAACTCTCTCAGTGACTTGGCCGTGTTTCAGAGGGAATATGTAATGTGTTTTCTCTGGAACCCCTTGTATTGTTCACACAGTGCTCCCTCTTATCAACAGAAGACCTCTGGCTGAATATTGGAACCAGAGCGTTGGGCTCCTAACCAATGCCATGAAGAGCAGCTAAAATAAGCAGCAACATTAGAGGAAAAACGTTGTTGTTTTTTTTCTTCTTCTTCTGCTCTCTCCTCCATTCCTCTCCTCTCTTCTCTCTCCTGGCTTCTCTCTCTTTTGTCCTCTTGCTTTGTAAGTGGAAGCAGAAGCTCCTTTGAATTCCATCCCCCAACCGCCCCTCCGCCCCCGTTTTCGGACATTTTATAAGGCTAATTTAATGACAGGGAGACCACATGTTACATTACATTACAGAGCAGTCATCCCTCCATATCTCTCTCTCTCTCCCTCTCTCCGTCTGGCGGCAGATCTGTCTGCTTGCCTGCACGTGTCACGATGAGCCCTCATCGATAAGGGCCCACGGGTCATGTGACCTCTGTAGTATATCAAACACTAAAGGCCTGTATGTATGTATGTATGTATGTGGAACCCAGTGATTTATGGATAGGGAGAGAGAGTGTGTCAAGAATTCCAGGAAAAAGGCCCTGGCACATCCTGAAGATGGATGTTCTCCCGTGCCAGATGGACAAAGGAGACCTTCTTCATTCTCCTCAAGCCTAGCTCAACTAATCTGTTCTGGATCATGAAATATAGATAATGTGATTACTCTAGTTGCGTGTGTGTGTGTGTGTGTGTGTGTGTGTGTGTGTGTGAGAGAGTTTCTTAGCCCCTTACAACCTCCTCCCCTACAAACCTAGCTCAGGGGGAACCCTTTGAGCGGAATTGTATTTCATATATTTGGGTTGAGGTCATGCTGTCATAAACACAGGTTGCTGTAGAACGGGCTGGTGGATGAAGGACAGAGTGCAGTGGTGTAATAGAGTGTGGGACTATTCATCATGGTCTGTTTCACATGTCTATTACTTGGATTACACTGTAGATGTTTCTGTAAGAGTAGAGAAGAGATGTGTATGTATCGTGACCGTGTTTGTGTGTGTGTGTGTGTGTGTGCGTGTGTGTGTGTGTGTGCTTCTGTGTGCGCGTGCGTGTGTATGTGTATGTGTGCGTGCGTGCGTGCGTGCGTGTGTGTGTGTGTGTGTGTGTGTGTGCTTCTGCGTGCACGTCTGTGTGTCTGTGTGTATATATGTGTGTGTGTGTGTGCCCCCCCCCCCCCCCTCCTCTAGTCTCTATGCACCCCTCCCTGGTGAACGTCCACATCCAGCACCCCGCCGACGCCGAGGTCCAGATCCACCAGGTGGCCCGGGTCCGGCCCGGCCAGAGGCACCCCCCCCCCACCACCGAGGGGGTCCACTCCGTCCAGCAGCGCTCACAGCCCGGGAACGGACACGGGAACGGACACACCAACGGGAACACCAACGGACACACCAACTTCGCTAACGGGAACGCCGTGGGCGGTCACTCCAGACCCCACCACCGGCAGACCACCGGATACGTGGGACGCTGTTTCCAAGAGACCATAGATGGACAGGTACTAGTAGAGAGAGAGAGAGAGAGGGGTGTCAATGTGTCCATGTGTCCATTGTAGAGAGAGATGTCTTTTCAGTAGTCTTTTTTTCTGAGTGGGGCAGTCCCACTCACATACGTATATATATATATATTCTTTTTTTCATTTTATTGGACAGATATAGTGAAGACAGACAGGAAAGTAAGGAGAAGAAGGGAGTGAGAAGTGCATGTCATTATGCTAATCCTTTCTGAGCGTTAGATAGATGGACAGGTACTGTTAGAGAGAGAGATTTATTTTTTAACATGAAAACAAATAATAATAGTAACTTTTTATTAGTATAGTGCTTTTCCTGCAAACGTTGCAGCTCAAAGTGCTCCAATCATTATACTATAATCATAATTGAATTATTTAGTCATCAATATTAAATGACAGGTGATTCACCCAAAAATTGAATAGTGTTGAAAACATGTTGGGTAGCAGTAATGACTGTATGGTTCGATCCCTGGCTCCCCCTGTGCACGTGTCGATGAAGTGTCCTTGGGCAAGACACTGAACACCAAATTGCTCCCGATGATCGAGGCCGGCGCCTTGCATGGTAGCTTGCCATCGCCATTAGGTGTGTGTGTGTGAATGTGTGTGTGAATGGGTGAACGAGAGGCCGTTGTAAAGTGCTTTGGAATATAAGTGCAGTCCATTTACATGACATACATGTTCAAAGTTCATCCTCAAAACACACAAATCACACAATCATACAGATACTACACACACTGTTAGATGATGCTAATCCTTTCTGAGCGGTCTAGGTTAGTTTGTCTCTGTCTTCTGTGATGTAAACCTGGGAGAAGCTTCCGCTGGCTGTTTTACCGACGGGCAGGCGGGCGGGTGGGGTCAGCCTACCTTCCCCTTCCCCTCTGTCCCGATAGCAGCTGTCTGACACAGGAAGTCGGCCTGTGGCGCTGATTTATGCTGCTCTCAGGATTTACGAGCCCTGAACACGTTGGTCATCTCAGGTTCCCGCCCCGCTCCCTCCATCCCCCCCTCCCTCCCGACACAGACGTGTTATGAGTCGAGGCCTCGGAGGAGAGGACAGAGGTTAGGCCCTGAAATCCACCCTTCACGTCACAACACAGGGGGAGGAGGACGGTTCCTCAGACTCCTGTGTACAGTGTTGATCCGCGGTGCGGTGTACTGTATCTCCCATCGCCGGGTCGCGGTTGCGGTGTGTGTGTGTGTGAGAGTGGCCCCCCTGCTCACAATGTGGGTTTGATTTGGAGACACACACACTCTCTCAGGGGGCCTGTGAACCTGGTGAACTCCAGCTTTCATATGCATCAGTGACATCTCTTCCTTCACACACACACACACACACACACACACACACACACACACACACACACACACATATACACACACACACACATCTAAACACATATACACACACACACACCTAAACACATATACACACACACACACACACATCTAAACACATATACACACACACACACACACACAGATGCATGCATGCATACACACACACACACACACCGAAACACATACGCACACACACACACACACACACACACAGAAACTCATAATCTGCGGCCCAGTGCAGCAGCATCTGCTGTTAGCTTGGACGTGAGATTCCGCGAGGCCTCATCTTGTTTTTCCCTCTCTGCCTCCCGCGTGTCCAACCCCTTTCCCTCTCTGTCCAACCCCACATGCAGCGAGGCCCTGCCAGGGTTATCTGCCGCACAAGCAGAGGAAGAGCTTGTTTATGCTGGAGGAGATCTCTCATTGTCCCTGCCGCGTTCTTTACACGGAGGAATTGAAAAGACACAAACCTTTTAGTCTGATTCATATCGGCTGTTGAGAGTGTGTGTGTGTCTGTGTCTGTGTGTGTATGTGTCTGTGTATGTGTGTGTGCGTGTGTCTGTGTGTGTGTGTGTGTGTTTGTGTGCGTGCACGTGTGCATCTGTGTGTGCATACGTGTGTGTGTATGTGTGTGTGTGTGCGTGCGTGTGTGTGCGTATGTGTGCGTGCACGCATGCATCTGTGTGTGTGTGTGCGTATGTGCATCTGTGTGTGTGTGTGTCCGTACTTGCATCTGTGTGTGTGTGTGTGTGTGTGTGTACGTGCATCTGTGTGTGTGTGTGTGTGTGTGTGTGTGTGTGTGTGTGTGCGCGCGCCCCTGTTGAGAGCGTGGCTGGAGAACGAGTTCTCACAATAAGTTTTACAAGGGGCTTGTGTGTTTGAACTTGAGCTTGAGTGCGCTGCCCGGGATAGGTGTAGTGTACCATAGAAATATGTCCTTAATTTCGCTCCCAAAGTTCCATGAATCACCACCACCGTGCCCCGGAATCCACTGAGGTTTTGGGTTGATAATAAATAAATTCTCCACAATTAGCCAGAATCCTTTAAGGAGCAGCATTGCCAGGAGCACAGCTATTCCTGACACGGGCTGTTTGTGTCCTCTCTCTCTCTCTCGCCTAACCGCTCTCAGATGTGCGAGGTTCACCATGTCCTCTCACTTTCAGATGTGAAGACTTGGACACTAAATACGACACACCCATGCAACCGCACACAAACACACACACGCACATACAAACAACACGCACGGGGAAAGAAACTCACACACAGCAAACACATGCACGGTAAACTCAAAACAAACACATACACACGTGCGAATGTACACACATACGCACACACACACACGCAAACAAACAAACACACACACACAAGCCCAAAACAAAAACAACAAATCGAAAACGGATGTGAATCTGTTTACCCGTCTGAGCTGTTTATCCTGTAATGAGTGTGTTGATGTGTGTTTGTTGTAATGAGTGTTGCTGACGCGTGTTTGTTGCCGCAGTGTGGGAAGCCACTTCCTGGGCTGACCAAACAGGACGACTGCTGCGGAAGTGTCGGAGCGTCCTGGGGTCTCAACAAGTGCACCGAGTGTCCCACCAAACCAGGTAAGACCACCTTAACCCTGTACCAAGTGCATAGAGTGTCCCACCAAAGCAGGTAAGACCACCTTAACTCTGTACCAAGTGCATAGAGGGTCCACCCAAACCAGGTAAGACCACCATAACCCTGTACCAGGTGCATAGAGTGTCCCACCAAAGCAGGTAAGTAAGACCACCTTAACTCTGTACCAAGTGCATAGAGGGTCCACCCAAACCAGGTAAGACCACCGTAACCCTGTACCAAGTACACATAGTCCAACCAAACCAGGTAAGACCACCTTAACCCTGTACCAAGTGCATAGAGGGTCCACCCAAACCAGGTAAGACCACCGTAACCCTGTACCAAGTGCATAGAGTCTCTAACCAAACCAGGTAAGACCACCGTAACCCTGTACCAAGTGCATAGAGTCTCTAACCAAACCAGGTAAGACCACCTTAACCCTCTACTACCAGGAAGCAGTCACCTCTAAAAAAAACATACCTCCAATCCTTTGTCCTTGACCGCCCCCCTTTTACAAGCGATGATATCCATGTTAGACGGTGTTATGGTGAATACAAATGATAGGCTTTAATCTTCTGAGGTTCTTAAATCACAAAGAGGGGGTGTGATTTATGCAGAGATTAAAGATCATTCAGTTTAACCGGGGCCTGATGATTCATGATGATGGTTTAATCCCTCCACATGGTTTGTGTGTTCCGGAATCGTGCCTTCGACTTTCGCTGCATCCTGTCTCCCCTTGTCATCCCCTTGTAAAATTAAGCTGTTTTGGTTTTGGTTTTGGTTAAAATTAAGCTGTTTTGGAGAAAACAAGGCGCCAAATGAAAACACATTTGGCGTGAATGAAGCAGGCTGGCAAGCGGCACCCACCCACCCTGCGGTCAGAGAGAGAGAGAGCGAGAGAAGGATAGAGAGAGAGAGAGAGAAGGATAGAGAGAGAGTGAGAGAGAGAGAAGGCTAGAGATAGAGAAAGAGAGAAGGATAGGGAGAGAGAGAGTTGGCCTTACCCTCCACAAATTTAACAGAAGATAGATTAACAGACACAGTTCCTGACCAAAGCTGCGCTGGGATGAAAAAGCATTGATGGGTTAGCGGCTAACTGTTAACCCTCGGGGTGTCTCTGCGTGTCTGCCCTTCTCTCTCTCTCTCTCTCTCTCTCTCTCTCTGTGAATCATCTATCCATCAGTCATCGCAAGCAAAAGTAATTTACGCTAGGAGCAGGGCGGCCAGTGGCAGTTACAATGCTAGAAGGAAGGAATAATATAGTATTATTATATATTTTTTAAAATTAACCATTTAATGGCAGAAGTTGATATATAAAGTGAGCTACTCCAGTGCGTATGAATCAGTAACACACTTCCATCTATAGGCAGGCTATATGCTTCTTTCTTTTTGTCTTTTAAACGGCTTTATTTCTTACATTCTTTATATGTTTTGTATACATACTCGGCGGGTGGGCGAACCGTTCCCGTGGGCGCAATCATCAACGCAGCTTCTATTTCCGACATGTTCGCCGTCTCGCTGCTAACGCTATAATCAGGCTAGGCATATTAACAAACAGTGGGGAGAGAACGAAAGGAAAAAAAAACATTACAAAAAGAATGAATTCTCTAAGTTTATTCCCAGAACAAACAGTACGATATCTGTTCTATGAACGAATGTATGCAATGAATGTGTATATCCTCCGTTAGGAGTGGGGATATACCACGTCCCCGATGGGGAGAAAAGATACTGATCAGAGGGAGGGGTAAGAAAAACAAAAGGGGTGTGTGGGGGTGTCGGGGGGGGGGGGGATATCCCCAATATCCCTGGTGGCAAATTGCACCCTGATGATGTCAATTGTCTACCACAGGCTGCTGTCACAGGCCGTTCCTCTGCTCAGTGTCTCTCTGGCCAGCCTCTAATCCGAAGCAGACCTCCGGTCCATCCATCATGGACGCCCATCGATCCTCCTTCCTCTTTCTCTCTTTCTCTCTCTCGCACGTGTCCCAGATACCTTCATTTATGCCACCCCCCCCCCCCCCCCCACACACACACACACACACACACACACACACCAGGCAGCATCCATCTCTTTGGCTCCCAGATGTTTTGCTCTCTCTCTCTCCTCCTCCTCCGACGAACGCCTTTGAAGTCTGGGGGTAGGGGGGGGGGGGACAGAGCTATCCCCTCCGCTGTCTCGTTCTGTACTTGTTTAGGGGGGGCAGCTCGGGCCGCGCTCGCGGGTCACACGCAGGAGATGACAACATGAACTGAACTAAGGGGGGGGGCTGAAGTCACATAGGTGCCGTCCCGTGGTGATTGGCGTATAGACATTGAAAGGGGGGACTATACAAGGGGGATGCTTTGCATTCCTTCTGACTGTTATTGTTTCCTCCGGTTTAGACATGTGGCTGGGGTGTACGCCACACAGACACTTCAGCTGGCTGGGTTGTACGTTGTTGTGTGAAGGGGTAGCTTATAGTATATGAAGATACAGGAAGTACATAAAATAATTTTAACTTTAACTTTAATCAAATAAAAACTAGTACGAGTCGGTCGAGATGAAACAACAGTAACATTATTAAAACATGGAAACAGGATATGAGACCCGACGAAATAAAGTGTGTTATAAACACAACAGACAGTCTATCACGACGACTGCCAATGGCCCGTGGCCTGAGCTGGATTACTCTTCCTGCTACGACTGGTGGATAGATGATTCACTTGCTTAGTCAAATGTATCGATTGTAAGTCACTTTGGAATAAGGCGTCTGCTAAATGCCCAAAATGTTTAAATGTAAGGAGGAAGGGGAGGCTTCAGGAGGAGGGGCAGCTTAAGTTTGCCCGGAGTACAGTACAGTACGTTACTGTAGGTACAGTAAAACATTATGGACAGACGTCAATCAAAAAAAATAATCATTTGGCTCATTCCGTACATTTCTCTGAGACTAACACACTAGGTTAATTGAGGGTTTCCACGCCATGTGGGAAGAATGGAGGCGTTTATTTATGCTCTGTGAGAGAAGTGTGTGTCCCTCTCTCTCTCTCTCTCTCTCTCTGAGGGTGATACTGATGTCATGAACGCCCCAGTGTGTGTTTTCGGGGTGTGACACCACCATCCATCAGTCACTTTTATTATACGACTTTGTTGGCAAAACACCCTGTTGATTGAAAACAAGTGTCACGGCGGGTCACAGTGGGTTGTTAGCAACATAAATTTATTGAGAACCGAGAGGGACGATGTCAGAAGAGACCACTGCATAAAAGGAGACGGACAGTATGTGGTTTCAGTCAGGAATGCCCCCAGCCTCCCAGCCCCCCCCCTCCCGCCCCCCCTGCCCACCCCCAGACTACTGTTTATCATCTGGATGGTAAATTCAGGAGAGAGAGAAGGAGAAGCTTTTATTGTGTGTCTGTCTGCTCATGTCTAAGTACTTGGACGATGTCTCTCATTCCTGTCCAATCCTATTCCCACACAGCTCCCCTGCAGTTCCCCCCCTTATTAAGGCCAAATCACCGAACTCTGCCCCCCCCCCCTGACCGTTGACGGTCGATGAAAGACGTCCATCTGAGCCGGTGCCAAACCTGGCTGTTTTCCTAGGCAGATAAAGTGTTATTGTTGTTACACGGAGCGGGAGGAAGCAGGGGGAACGACAGGGGGACGGGGGGGAGCGGGCGTGTGTGTCTTGAGGAGGGACGTTGACATAATGGAGGTAATGACACCAAGGAGATTTGTGTCCGTCAGGAGATGTGTGTGTGTGTCCCCCCACCCAGACAGCCCGAGGAACCCTCGGCCCTCGGCCTTGTGGGATTGAACATCGCCCTGAAACACTGAACAACTGAACACTGAACAACTGAACACTGAACAACTGAACAACTGAACACTGAACAACTGAACACTGAACAACTGAACACTGAACAACTCGCATGCTGCAGATTCCTACGCCGCCAGTAATGAAATCCAGATCAAATAAGACCCTGGTCAACCTCTCTCTGTCTCTCTCACTGTCTCTCTCTCTCTCTCTCTCTCTCTCTCTCTCTCGAATAATTCTCTCTCTCCCGCCTCCTCTCTTGTTTTCTGATGAGGCTGAGAGGAAAACAGTGCGTCGGGGCCTTGTTTGCAGATTCCTGGCTCGCCGGTTTGGAAACGTTGAAGTGAAGTGAGTCTTCTGACTGGAAAGGAGATGGAAGCAGTTAAATCTGGTTGTCTCCCCCCCCCCCCCCCCCCCCTGGGGGGCTTAACCGGGATCACTGAGTGAATGAGTCAAGGCCAATAGGAAGTATGGAACCCATTGGCACACTTCATTTTGCTTATCGAATACATTGTGAAATTGTAGCACAAGAGACAGAATCCCAGCACTTTGTGTGAATACTGTATGCTGGGAACGGAAGTTACTGTATCATTTTATAGCGGTGTTTCTATCAAATATGTTTTCCATCTGGGGAACAGCCCTGTTTTTTTTTCTCCCTTGAGGGTGTTCACCTTTAAAAAAAAAAAAAAAAAAAAAAAAAGGAGATTCTTGATCTGAGCTTCCCATAGATTAGGAAAAGGACAGCCTGTGTTTTGAGGATGACCTTTGACCCAGTGTGAGGGTGCCAGGACATTTCCCGATGACTTGTCCTGGCCTAGCCTGGCCTAGCTGGCCTGGCTGGCCACCACTCCCAGAATGCATCATCATGGCTTATGCAATTATTGCCCATACTCCCATAACGGATGTTGCCATTCATCTCCCTCAACCGCTCAGCAGTTGGGCAGCTTCCCTCCCTGCGACACTCCCACTCTGGGAGACTGTCGGTTGGGAGCCTTCCCAGGGAGCTGGATGGGACGTCCCCCGGGGCCGACACATAAATCACCCCGCCCGCAGGAGCCCTGGCCCCAAAGACATTTCCTCCCCCAAGGCCGGCCGGGGTCAGCTGATAGTGATGTCAGTCCCCTGGACCGCCCGCTGCCCCGCCCCGCCCTGCCTCCCTCCCTCTCCCCCACCCACCCCGCCCCACCACTGTGGGAGCCATCTTTTTCTCCCTCGTCTGTCTCTTTCTCCCTCTCTCTCTCTCTCTCTCTCTCCCTCTTTCTCTCCCTCCCTCTTCCTCTCCCTCCCTCTCTCCCTCTCCCTCTCCCTCTCTCTCCCTCCCTCTCTCTTTCTCTCCCTCTCCCCCTCTCTCTCTCTCCCTCTCCCTCTCTCTTTCTCCCTCTCTCCCCATCCCTCTCTCCCTCTCCCTCTCTCTCTCTCTCTCCTTCTTCTATCTCCATCTCCCTCCATCCCTCTCTCACAGTGAGGCTATTCATGAGCATCAGATCAATACAATCAGAGGAGGACGACGGAGCCAAAGGGGAGATCTTCTCTCGTGAGATCATCCCTCCCTCCGCAAGTTTCCCATCCCCTGTAGACGACGGTTTAATCTGCCATTAATCTAGAACCAAAAAGCAACCGCCGCTTATTACTTTTTTATAAGCAGTGATCAAACGCGGAGCACTTGTTAATGACCGACATAAAAAAAAAACAGAGATGCGGTCGAGAGACGACGGCTCGTTTTTATTTTGATTAAAAAAAAGACGGAGCTGAACATCTGCTCGCGTCGAAACGACGCCAACCGCCAAACCGTTAGATGGAGACGTCACGTTACCGACTTTTGACAGGTTTTTAAACACTCGCCGTGTTGTCTCAGCTTAGAGGCCCGGTACAAACAGAGTGATGGAATCCATTAGAGCGGTAGATAGCAGTGTGGCTAATCAGGGCTAACTAGGCCTCGAGGCTCAGGGACGTAAATCCCCCCCAGGCAGACATACCCCAGTCTATCCCAGGGTGCATTGGGGGCACCCGGCCAGTTCGTTGGAACAGGCACCACATGGAAATGAAATTGTTGTGTTGAGTGGCTTAATAAGATACACGCTAAGCCTGTTCATCATGCGGTATGTACTGTACCATGTCATCTCTTGGCCTCCGCACCCAGTGGTAAATATTTGACAGAGAGTGTGTGGCGGCAGTGAAGGATTACGGATGAATGTGTGTGTGTCTTGTTTGTGCAAGAAGCTCACAGTTACACATTGCCACGGGTTTTGGGAGAGAGGGCCAAAACGAAAAAGTCATTGAATTATGTCGAAAGAAAAGTCTGTTATCAAGTGTTTTTCTTGTTGTGTTTTCAACGAAGCGGAAAATTAGTACATATCGATGCCGTCACCCGAAAGCTGCTGTATTTGTATTCATATCCACCACAGCGTGGGCCATTGATCCACAGCAACACACAGCTGGGATCCTCATTGTCGGGAAATAAATCTTAACTTGGTGCTTGAGCTGGTACTTTCCCCGTTTTTTTCTTCGTTTTATTTCTGTAAAAATAATTAGCTTTGCATGAGTGGTAGTGTCTGAGTCTGATCCCATCAGAGGGGATGTTGATGTTAGACCCATGTGGCCGTCTGGTCCGATGCCCCACACCGCCACCACTTGACGTTATGAACAGGGGGGGGGCTTGTGTGCTACGCGGGCCGTGCCAGATTGGCAAATGTTGGCGCGTGCCAAGGAAGACGTTTGTGCTTAAAGAAAACTCTTAGCTGTTTTTCTTTAATCAGGCGGCGCTTGGCCTTGGGGGCCAAAGGGAGACGGCTTTTGTCATCTTTAGAATCTCAAAGAAACTCAAACCCCCCCACCCCTTCTGTGATTAAAGAGTTTGTGTGTGTTTTGCCCCCTTGTTTCTTTCTCTCTCCCATCGTGGCACCAGTTTGTCCCGTGGCGTTTTTTTTCTCAGAAAACAAGTCACTTGTGGTGGAGGGGGGTCCTGAAGGAGGGGTGGGGGGGAGGGGTGGTTTTGGCTCTCACGTCAGTTGTGTTGCTCTACTGCAGTAGTAGTATGGCGCCCGTTGGAATGAAGACAAAGACTCTTGTCTCTCTCCCCCTCTCCCCTCTCTCTTCTCTCTCTCCCCTCTCCCTCTCTCTCTCTCTCTCCCCATCACTCTCTCCGTCTCCCTCTCCCTCTCTCTCTCTCTCCCTCTCTCTCTCTCCCCATCCCTCTCTCCCTCTCTCTCTCCCTCTCTCTCCCTCTTTCCCTCACTTCTTTAAAGTCTCCCACTCCCTCCTCAGGTCCTCCTGCTGGCCTCCCATGAAGACCCCCGGGGGGGGAAGGGGTGGGGGGGTGGGGGGGAGTACAGTGCTCCCAGCTCCCCCTGATTGATGGCCGAGGAGTCTGACCTCTAAATGGGGCCGAAAGGAACTCTCCCCTCTCTAGGTCTGGGTGGTCCCGTACAATGATTGCACTAAATTACCAATTAAAGATTTTCTGTCAAGCAGAACCCATTTGAGGAAGGCTCGCCACTCTCTCTCTAACCCTGCCCCCCCCCTCCCCCACCCCTGCCCCCCCTCTGTCTCCGTACCATCACAACACCCCTGTTTGCGTTAGCTAAGCCCTTTTCCTCCTCTCTTTCAATACACACAGTCAGTGACGTCTCTCGCGTCTCAAAAGGCCCCGTTTTGAAGGCCCCATTGAGACCAGCGGAAGCTGACACGTACTGTTGGGCTTTCAAAATTAAAAGCGTGCAGTGCCACCTACTAAGACATTGTGGGAAGAAGACACATAAACAGTTTACAAACAAATATTGCTGAACGGTTGCCAATAAAATGCTCAATGCGATTTCTGCAATGGTTGGGTGAAATACAACAAATTAGTAAATGGGGGGGGGGGGGGGTGGGGGGACAAAGTCCTTTGGTAAACTGGCATGAATGGATGGAGACAAGTGAAACCTACTGTGTCTGTGTCGCTCTGGTTCCTCTGTGTGAAAAACACAATGGATTGTGGGCCGGTCCGGTCCTGTCTGTCGCCCCCCCCCCCCCAGCATCCACGTTACCAAGGGGAGCTCTAATGATGCAGTGAGGTCACTGTTGCAGGCCACCGCGTTGGTATCTGTGACAATGGACATTGTCTGGACTGGCAGGGATTGTAGAGAGGTCTCTCTCCGCTCTTGGATTCTCCCCACCGAAGGAATCATTGAACACTGTTGTTTTACAGATGCTTTGGTTTTCCTAAAACCGTTGACTTAAGCGTTTCGATTCGTCATATTCACGTGTGTTTTACATGGTACTACATACTTACGCTCTACTGTTCTGGTACCTCGTTTGCCCTCGTCTCTAACGGGGCTGTTTGACTTTGTCAGATGACTTCTGTCGTCTTCTGTGAAACGTTTGCAAAAGTTTGATGTCCCCCCGGAGAGCTCCTCCTCTCTGCGCCCCCCCCCCCCTTCCCTCTCTCTCTCTGCTAATAAGCTTTATTGAGAAGCACGCCCCCCACTGGGCATCCCCTGGCATGGCCTCCCCTCGCTGTCACTCAAGGCTAGACTCTCCCTGATCCCGCGCCTGCCGGCCCGTCACAACAACAGCTCATTACCCAGAATCCTCCCTGGGGGGATTACAGGGGCACAGGGGCAGGATGGGCAGACAGGAACAGGGGCGTCGCTTTGACACGATTATCACCCTCACTCCCCCCCCCCCCACCCCCACATCTGACCCACTTCTGCTCTGTCAAAACCACAGGTACTGTGACCTAACTGGGTCGCAGCACGACCAAAACACTCCTGAACCGACACACAAACCTGGATCTTTCACAGTACTGTCGATATTGATGTGAGATAACAGGGATAATACTATAGATTAAATAGATTCAAGACATTCCACGGTCGGCCATTACAGCAATACCCCCACTGCTATACTGCTATACTATAATACTATAGTATTCTAAACGTTGAGGGGTCAACAAATTCAATAAAGGGAAACGGCTTTTGGCAGCTGGATTCGAAACCCTTGTTTTGTCCAATTAACAGCTTGTCGCCTTGCGTTGGAAGGGAAAGGAAAATAAATGTCGGAGGAGGGTGTGGGGGGGTTCCCAAACAAACAGTGGTCGGAGCACAGAGGAGGTTCTTTGTGCCTCTGTGTCTCTTCCCGTGTTACACACTGGTGAGGTAAGGGGGCAGATGCGAGGCGGCGGGGGGGGGGGGGGGTGCCGGGTTTGAGCCTGTTTGCGCCGCCCCGGTGTCTGGATGGATGGGCTGCAGGGAAGGGGGGGGTTCTTGTCAGGTTCTGTTTGCCCAGCGTCTGCTTGCTGCCAGGCGGCCAGCGACACCCCAGACCCAACGCTGCCTGTCACTCACACACTGGCCGGCAGATCAACACTCTGGGCCTGGGTCTGGGTCTGGCCGGCAGATCAACACTCTGGGCCTAGGCCTGGGCCTGGACCTACAGATCACCACATTGTGATTTTGTATCTTGCTGCAATGCCAATGTTGAGGAACCTAAGCCAAAGATTTTTGCTCTTGTGTACATCGGGATGTAATAAAAGCAATTCTGATTTGATTCTGATTCTGACCACCCTGGGTCTGGGCCTGGGCCTGGTTTGGTGGAGCTCCAGCTAGAGATACTGTACACTTCCCCTCCTGGCTATAGCACTACCTGGGAGAGAGCCTAGAGCGAAGAGAAGGTTCCCGGTGACAACATCAATCACAACCGTAACATTCCTGCTTTTTCGCCAGATGACGACACAAATAGAGCAATGGTATTCATGTTGGACCTGGGAGGAACATTGGCACTACTAATGGATCTTTCTTTACTTCACTGGTGTGATAACACTGTAATAACAAGCTGCAGCTCAATTCCTTGTTGACTGCGTGATTAATTACTGTGTAATGTGTTAACACGTTAATACAATACAGTGTTTCTCCACAGGTGTATCAACATCTTCATGTAAGGACACTTTTTTAATGCTTTTGAGCTTTTGAGAGTAATTTCTATATATTTATATATAGTAGTCTATACTTCTGCTAGAGTAGCACAATATGCTCTTCTGTCCCGTTCTCGAATGAAAATGTCAAGTATTTGTCAGTATAAGTCATCGTGACCCCACCAGGCCCCCACCCCCCCTAAATCAACCTGAGGGCTATGCTCCTTTCAACATACGTGTGATGATATGAGAGACTCTTCATCTACAGATCCGGTTTCATTTTTCAAAACCTGTGAAATCTGTGACTAATCACCTAGTTCCTGTCGAGCATTCAGCACCGATTACCCCCCCCCCATGCCTCCAAACCCGCCTCTTCCTACTCCCCTAACACGTGAATGCTCAGTCTCCGGCCATCTGATATTCACAACAATTAATGGAGCGTACCGTGTCCTGACTAGGCTGCTGAATGAATGATGACATCATGTTTTCAGGCCTCTAGTCAGGGACTGTCACAGCCGCGCTCGGGGGGGGGGGGGGGCGTTAACGGACAAGAGAGAGAGCGTTATTTACAACGCCCCGCTTCTGTGAACCTCTAAAGTACCCTGCTGAATGACACGCTACACGAGAAACATTGTTATTGTTTTAGTAAAACAACCAAGAAAAAAAACACACGAGGGCCCCCCCCCCTTCGTAAGCATTCCAATAAACCTTTAAGCGTTTCTCATCGTTCCTTGTGCGCGTAACACATCGGATGGATTTACGACACAGTCCAAGGCTGTTTATGATCTACAGACTCTCTCTCCCCCGTGTCTGTCTGTCCCCACGGGGGGGGGGGATGTAGGTAATGTGATTATAAATGACGTGTGATGTTGTTGTTTGGTACATCCCTCCGCTCTGGGGCGTCCCGCAGGGCGCAGCTGTGGGTCCCTTCACTTTTCCCCTCTGCCAAGGCAGCTCACATCTGTAAGTTATATGGTTCCCCTCCTAAAGCACAGCTCTCCCTCTACTCTCTTTCTCTCTGTGTGTGCTGTCAATGCTATGTTTATTAAGTAGGGGGGTACATTCTCTTCCTCTAATCAGCATGCCTCCCTCTTTATTCCTCTCTTTCTCTGCAGCGTATGCAGTGATTGCGAACGGCCAAGTGGAGTGCCCCAAAGGATACAAAAGGATGAACCTGTCACACTGTCAAGGTAAGCTGAACCTCCCCCCTGTTTGTTTCTGTATGCTGAGTAACGCCATATTATCTGTTCACCTGAAGACTTCAGGTTTCAACTGAGACAGTTAACTATGCATTCTAGCTGTGCCGTGTCGGTGTTGAATACTGATGACCAGGTAACCCCCCCCCCCTGCATGCAACTACATTTGGAATGTCTCAAAACCTCTACTCACATTTTACCTCTTGTGCTCAGACGGAAACACACAAATCTTACAATTACTGTCCGGCCATACATTTCCGAGCATACATGACTATCCCGCAGGGCTTCTATAAGAGTATTCCGAGCTGTACGTCTATCCCCTGTGGGAACCAGGTCAAGGGTACAATTAGCTTTGGCCCGGTTCAGAGGTCAGCTGCCAATAAGCCTCCTGGGGTTGCCGTTTAATTGGACCTATGGAGGTTTTTATGGAGAATGGTACAGCAGGCTGTGATTATGGTTAATGTGGTTCACAGTGGGTTTTTTGAGGGGGATTGGAGCTATAGTTGCAACCTTTTGTCTAGCTGTTGCTCAACCCTCACACTAAATCTGTCAACGGAGGAAAGCCTGCTTGACTTCCAGCTCACCCATCCATCTGCGTGTGAAAACAAACTGTGGCCTAACCCTTGAACGCGAGGCGAGCCTTGTCCTCACGGCCTCTTCTCCGTGGTTCCTGTCAGCCGCCTCTGCATGCTTGTCAAGAGATAACCACCCACAGAGAGAGGGTTCATTGTCTAGATTAGATTGACAACCGAGAGTGAGAGTGAGAGAGAGAGAGAGAGACAAAGATAATT
>NC_137674.1:33074723-33079723 GCF_963989245.1 Nansenia antarctica | reverse complement strand
AGGTAGTGACTCTGCAGTCCTGACAGAAGATAGGTAGTGACTCTACAGTCCTGACAGAAGATAGGTAGTGACTCTACAGTCCTGACAGAAGATAGGTAGTGACTCTGCAGTCCTGGCAGCAGTGGGAAGCTCGTTCCACCAGCTGGGCTCCAGGACAGTGAAGAGCTGTCCCGTCTCGTTGGTCTGGCCTGGGTCTGGTCAGTCTAATGGGCTGTCGTGTTAACATGCGAGAGCCACTACCAGAGCCACACAGAGATTGCGTCATAAATGATAGCATGTGCATGTGCACTGAAACTGAAGCGTGGCCTCTGAGTGAAAAGAAAAGAGCATTTTTGTCTGTAATGTCTTATGTCTGTCTAATGGATGTTCCATGCCTCTCTCTCTCTATCTCTCTCCCTCTCTCTCTCTGTCTGTCTCTCTCTTTCTCTCTCTTTCTCTCTATCTCTCTCCCTCTCTCTCTCTATCTCTCTCCCTCTCCCTGTCTCTCTCTCTCTCTCCCCTCCCTCTCTCTCTCTCCCTCTCTCTCTCTCTCTCTCCCCCCCCCTCTCTTTCCCCCCCTCTCTCCCCCCCCCCCCCCTCTCTCTCCCTCTCCTCAGCTGACAAGGCCGTGTCAGACCAGAGGGGGATGTGCTACCGCTCCGTGTCGGTGGGGTCCTGCTCCCTGCCCCTCGGCCAGCACATCACCAAGCAGATCTGCTGCTGCAGCCGCGTGGGCAAGGCCTGGGGCCAAGCCTGCCAGAGGTGCCCTCTGCCAGACACAGGTACTGTAGTAATAATACCCTCTGGAACACCCTCCCCAACCACATCAGACAGGCCAACACCCTGCCAACTTTTAAACAGGCCCTCAAAACCCACCACTTCAAGCTTGCCTTCACCAGTTAACCCTCTCCCCCTCCCCTTCCCATGTGTCCCCAGCACTACCTTAATTAGGCCCCTATACTTTCTTTTATTTATTTGTTTTTGTTTTTGTTTCTTTTTATTATTACTACTCAATCTTTTCAGTTTGTAAAGCGTCTTTGAGTGTCTAGAAAAGCGCTATATAAGTCTTATGTATTATTATTATTATTATTATTATTATTATTATTATTATTATTATTATAATAAGACAGACGCTTTTAATCCAAAGTGATTTACAATTAGAGATTACAGGGACAGTCTCCCTGGAGTAACATAGGGCTAAGTGCCTTACTCAAGGATTCACTAGTGGTGGTGTTCTCACTATCCCCCTAGATAGTAGCCCTGGTCTAGGGCCTAGACCACAACAACTACCCCAGGTACTGTATCCACATCCACGCTGGCACTAAACAGTGTTTCCCATCTAAGACTGCCACCTTTAGCCTTTAGCAGTATCACTAACCACCCGTTCTCTGCTTTAGAGGGTCAGAGGTTTCACCCACCACAGTCTCAGAAAATGTGGGAAAGACTGAGCTCACATTGAAAGAACAATTCCTGATTAGTTTTTTTTCTCTCTCTCTCTCTTTTCTGTCTAGCCATTTCTCTCTCCCTCCTGTTCCTCTGTTGTCTCGGTCCAGTCGTCTATAACCTCGATGAACTGGTCAAATATTTCTACTTTGATTGATTGCAACTGGGTGAAATGTTATGAGGCTTGGGCTTAAATATTTCCGCCGATATGAAATGTGTGATCTTAGGCTGCATATTGTGATATTAATGAAAGCACACACGCTATTAAAAACAACACTTTGTTCAACCACCAAACTCCACTGGCGACCAGGCCCTCTAACACAGTCCAAAGATGGCCGAACATGTTTGATGTGGTAAAAAGCCCAAAACAAAAGAGTCCTTCATAATATTGCGAGGAGGCTGTATAATAGTGGGCGTCAATCTTATGTGTTATCACACCAGTCCTCGGAGAGAAACCCCATTTAATAGTCCCCCCCAAAAAAGCCTTCGTCCAAATGAAACATGGGGAAGTAGTTGTCATTCGCCTTTTTCTTTTCCACCGATATTATCTTCAAAGTCAGACTGAGAGAGAGAGAGAGGGCCGTTTGTGTGCAGTGGCCCGTTTTTTGGGAGAATGATTCATTCTTAAGGTTGTCGCGGATCAGATATCGTAGCAGCAGCGGCGGCGGCGGCAAACCTCCGTGGTGCACGGCCAGAACTTGTGCTAACACTAGCTAACGGCGTACCAGATGCAGTACAGACACAGAAAACAGTACCGTGGTATAACAGGGCTGATTACCCAGACACTAGGCTTTTCCTATGTGAGCTGAGCCACTTTCAACACAAAAGGATTCCAGATCTCATTAAGGCGAGGCGTTTCGGTAAGAGGAGATGCGTCGACTCGCATTCCAGACCGACGTTCGTCTGCTCTTGATGTGGTTTTACTGGCCAACGTACCGCGCACCGCCGTTCTTTCTTCCTGTATTTAAGAGACATCAGTCAGGGAGAGGACACATCATACCTGCAGCTTCCTGACATTTTACCGTACGGTTGCACTTTTACCTAACTGTGCTTGTCAGCATTGATATCCGTATTCCAAAGCTCTGTCTCTCTCTCTCTCCCTCCCTCTCTCTCTCTCCCTCTCTCTCTCTCTCCCTCTCTCCCTCTCTCTCTCTCTCTCTCTCTCTCTCTCTCGCTCTCTCTCGCTGTCTGTCTCTCCCCCCCACTCTCTCTCTCTCTCCCTGTCTCTCTCCCTCCCCCCTCTCTCTCTCTCTCTCTCTCTCTCTCTCTCTGTCTCTCTCTCACCCTCTCTCTCTCTCTCTCTCTCTGTCTCTCTCTTGTCTCTCCCTCTCTCTGTCTCTCTCTTGTCTCTCCCTCTCTCTCTCTCTGTCTCTCTTGTCTCTCCCTCTCTCTCTCTCTCTGTCTCTCTTGTCTCTCCCTCTCTCTCTCTGTCTCTCTCTCTCTCTCTCTCTCTCTCTCTCTCTCTCTCTCTCTCCGTCCATTATAACATTGGCAGTGAGTCCCTCCTCGTCCCAGGTCAGATAGGGGACAGTACTATTTAACTGTAACGGGATTCGCTACCCCGCTGAAGTTTGTTGGGCTCGAACAACAAAGAGGGGCGCAATCACCCCCGCTTTCATCTCCTCCGTCCGTCCGTCTGTCCGTCCTCCGTTCCCGGAGCGCTCAGTCAGACTCCTCCGACGGGGGGGAGAGTTCAAAGGTCAGCCCGCTATTACACGATCCTCAACTTCCCCCCCCCCTACCCCCCTGCCACTGGCACTGGCTTTGAGCCTGCCTGACACCACACACGTCCCCCACCCACCCACCCTACCCCACCCCACCCCACCCCACCCCACCCCACCCCACCCCACCCCACCCCACCCCACCCCACCCCACCCCACCCCACCCCAGCCAGCCGTCCAAATCCCTGCAGTGATAGGGCCTCTATCCTGCGGCTGTCACTGCCCTGGCAAGCTCCCTCTCTCCCTCCCTCCGCCAGCATGGCTGTAACCCAAGCCCCTCTGCTCCTCCACACACACACACACACACACACACACACACACACACACACACACAGCAGTACAGTACAGGATGGTATGCTCTATACACACAATGGTATTACACGGAGGGCTTATGGCAGAGCAGCGAACACCAGACAGAAATATGAGCCGTAATGACTCCCTGGCAGTGTTTCATGTGAGCTCAGAAGCACCGGTGGGTTGGGGGGGGGGTTGGGGTGGGGGGTTTGTATGGTCTTATGATGTTTTCTATGTGCTCATTGTTTGCCCCTGTACTGTATGCCCCCCCCTCCTAACCCACCACCCCCCCCCCTAACCCACCCCCCCCCTCCTAACCCCCCCCCCCCTCCTAACCCCCCCCCCCCCACCCCGTCTGCAGACCATTTCAAGGAGATCTGCCCCGCCGGCCACGGCTACACGTACTCCCGGTCGGACGTCCAAGTCCACGTACTCCCGGTCGGACAGCTGGAGGAGGAGGAGCTGAGGAGGGGCGGCGGAGGGGGGGGGGGCTCCTGGAACCAGCAGATCCCCACGTACCCCAACCCTCCTCCTGCCCAGCCTCCAGTGCCACATCCAGGGCAGCAGCTGCCCCACGTCCCTCCCCACCACCAGACCCCCCCCCACCACATCCCACAGTACCCCCAGACACCACAACACATCCCCTCCCAGTACCCCCACCACCAGACCCCCCAGATTCCAGTGTACCCCCAAACACCACACCACATCCCCTACCATCCACAGGACCCCCAGCCCCCCCCCGCCCGGGAGACGCCCACCCCCAGGCAGCCAGAAGGTGAGAGAACAACAGAAACATGCTGTGAAACACGCTATTCTCTCTTAAAGTGTATTTCGGTCTTCACCGAAATGTATTTCGGTCTTCACCGTCACACACCACCAATTTCCAATTATCTTGTTTTCTAGTTTGTATTCTTAGTTCTTCTAACAAGAGACTGGTGAAATACCGTTAAGAATAATGCGACTCGACTTGTTTTCACTTTGTATTCTTAGTCATTTCTAACAAGAGACTGGTGAAATGCTGTCAAGAATAAATGCGACGCGTACCCAAGGGCGGTTGTGTTTGTTGTCCAGAAATAAAGTACCATATTAAAGTTATTACTGAATCATTTATACCGCAGCATGAGTCAGTTGGTCATGAGTCAGTTACAAAATCAAAACCTCCCTTTACTAAACAGGGAGAAAGTAGCTATTTGTGTGAGCATGCATGCAAACACCAACAGGATGTTTTGATCTGGACAAACACGGCCCGCTATAAACATTCAACAGTGCTAGCTAGCACTACTCCCATCCATCAGGACACACCTCCCCTAAGCCGATGAGCAGAGGACTTAATCCAGCCGGGTCAAACATCTGCGACCCTCTGGATCTTCTCTGTAACATTCTTCTGATTTATAGTTTATGAGATAATTTATTGGCCTAGCCAAAGCAAAACATGATTTATTCGAGTAGACCCTAAATATTTAGGCATTTGTGTCTCTTCATTGTCTGAGTTAGCCATTTCCCCCTTTCTTTAATATACATTTTTCTACGGGCTTTAGTGTACGTTGTTTTCCCAATTCGAGG
>NC_137674.1:33059723-33069723 GCF_963989245.1 Nansenia antarctica | reverse complement strand
GGGGGGGGGGGGGGTTCTGTCAGGGTGAGAGAGGGCCCATGGAGGATGGGGGGGGGGGGGGTTCTGTCAGTGTGAGAGAGGGCCCATGGAGGATGGGGGGGCGGTGGTGGTGTTCAGATTCAATGTAGTTGTCGTTGGCAGAATACAAGTACAAAGACAACGAAACGCATTCGGCGAAACGCCATCTAGTCAGACAACAGTGCAACAGTGCATAGTGCAAAAGCCATAAAAGTGTAGACAGATATATGTGACAGTGTACAGACAAGGGCGAAGATATGTACAATTAAGATATGTGAAGTGTGATATGTACAGAGCAAGGGGCAGTGGTTATCAATACAATATGTGTGCAAAAAAACAGACAGTGGGCTGATGGATGACAGGGGCGGTAAGTGGTGTTGTTTTAACCGAGGAATGTTCTAGCATACACAGTGTGTTGTGTAGTACTACCCTGTCACATCATTTTTGCAAACACTACATTTCCATTTCCCATTTCCATTTCAAGACCATTTAAGATCAAAAGTCTTAAACAATGCGGTTTGCTTTTTAGCCAAGGCGGCCGGAAATTTGAATGAATTATTCTTTCGTTCGGGGGGGGGTTGGAACAACAATAGCCTAACTCTCTCCTCCTCTTCACTCACTTCGCTTGTTATGTGCTAATGACGCTCCGCAGACGTGAACGAATGTGACATGGCCAACAAGTGCCAGGATGGAGAGTGTGTCAACACCGAGGGATCTTACTCCTGCGAATGCCGGGCCGGCTACGCCAAGTCCTGGAGAGGGCAGTGTGAAGGTGAGTCCACCACCAGAGCTCAGTCAGTCAGTCACAGACACACGACACGACAACTGACAGGCTAGCTAAGCGCCGCGGTTACTGCTAGCATAACATCACAACACCAGGGCCAGGAGGTGTTTATGGGCTGACCCCGGGGTTCGCTCGCTGCCACAGAACAGCCATTGTTGTATATTTTTCCTCAGCTCTGAGCCAGAGGAAAAACAAAGTACTTTTTGGAGTGGAGAAAAAAAAGGGGGTTGAAGAAAGAGGTGTGTGTGTGTGCGCGTGTGTGTGTGTGTGTGTGTGTTTGTGTGCGTGCGTGCACGTGTGTGTGAGTGTTTGGGCGTGTGTATGAGTGCTTGTGTGTGCGTGTGTGTGTGTGTGTGTGTGGGGACGTGTGTGTGGGGCGTGCGAGTGATTAAAAGCAGAGAGACTGGACATGATCTAATATTACTTGTTTCAATGTCGGCCTTGTTGTAATGGTTTATTCCCTCACACCCCCCACCCCCTCTCCCTCCCTCCCTCTCTCCCTCCCTCTCTGATCCCTGGACAGACGTGGATGAGTGCAGGGACCCCAGCGCCTGCCCCAGCGGTCGGTGTGAGAACACCCCCGGGTCCTTCCGGTGCCAGACCTGTGACCCGGGGTTCAGGCCCGCCAGCGGGAGGTGTCTGGGTAAGACTGGGCCTCTTAAACAAGCCCTTAACACTAGAACAGCCGTGCCTTTTTGACCTACTAAAAGAGCCGTCTACTAAAAGAGCCGTCTACTAAAAGAGCCGTCTCAGGGGTCAAATGTCCTCCTCTTTACAATGCTCAAGCTGCTATTTACACACAACGACCACTAGTTGTCCGTCTTGTAAATTAGCCTGCTTCCTACACAGAAAATGGCAAAATAGCTTTATACTAGCTTATCCTGATGTGATTTTGAAAATCGTAAGGATACTGGGTGGTAGGACGCACATATCTAGGAAAAGTCATGAAAGGAGGGAGCTGAGATTTGATCGAGTGCAAAGATATAACAGTTTTTTTTACTCACAGGGTAGAGTAAACAGCCTCGTGGCTGATTAAGTGTTAAACACACCCTCTTAAAGGGGCGGCTGTGGCGCAGGAGGTAGAGTCGGCGTGTAATGATCACAAGGTTGGCAGATCGGAGGTCCGAGCCCCGCTGGCCACATGTCGAGATGTCCTTGTGCAAGACACTGAACCTGAAATTGCTCCCAATGAGCGGGCAGGTGCCTTGCATGGTAGCTTGCCGCCATTAGGTGTGTGAATGTGTGTGTGAATGGGTGAATGATAGGCCGTTGTAAAGCGCTTTGGAATAAGGCGCTATATATAAGTCAGTCCATTTGCCTCCGCTCCACGGTGATGGTGGCGGCCGTGATGCCTGGAAATGAGGCTGGGTTTCCCCTCAGAAAAGCAGCAGCTCTCTCTTTTTTATGACTGGATAAAAATTATTGTCCCAGCCTGGTACCGTGGTGATGATGGCGGCTGTGACGCCTGGAAATACTACTACTAATAATAATACATTAGACTTATATAGCGCTTTTCTAGACACTCAAAGACGCTTTACAAACTGGAAAGGTTGAGTAGTAATGCTGGGGACACATGGGAAAGGGAAGGGGAGAGAGGGTTAACTGGTGAAGGTGAGCTTGAAGAGGTGGGTTTTGAGGGCCTGTTGTTTAAATGTTGGCAGGCTGTTGGCCTGTCCGATGTGGTTGGGGAGGGCTTTCCAGAGGGATGGGGCTGAGGCTGAAAAGGCCCTATCACCCCAGGTCCGGAGCTTGGTCCGGCTGGTGGTCTTGACGGTGGTTTGGTCGGCAAACCTGAGGCAACGGGAGGGGGGTGTGGAGGGGGACAAGTTCGGCAAATGAGGCTGGGTTTCCCTTCAGAAAAGCAGCAGCTCTCTCTTTTTTATGACTGGATAATATTGTCGCAGCCTGGTACCGTTTACGTCAGCAAAAAAAAAGTCGCTAGCTCTTGGCAACGCCGGGATATGACCAAGGCGTCATGGCAACAGCCACATGGCCCTAAGGACGTGTTGACAGCCCGCTTGATTCTCTCCAGTTTGCCACCAGAATAGAACCGGCTGAATGTGATTTTTGCGCTTGTGGTTTTTCTTGTGTGCTCAAAGCGCTGGAAACGGTTGTTGGGATATTGGTAAGGGATTGTACAAAGCATATATCACGCTTTTAATCCTTGCTCAAAAGGCTTAATATTGGATTTTCTTTGTTTTATGTGCCGAGGACTTCCCACAGCTCCCCAAACCGCAGCGCAGAAATGCTTTGTGGGACTTGGTGGGGGTCGATGGTTCTCTCATGGCGTAGGTCACCATATTTCAAGACTCCTCATCCCTCTTCTCCCCCCCGCCCCTCCCTCTCTCTGTCCAGTGGCTCCAGTGTTTTTGTAACGATCCGGTCCCTGCTCTCCCCACCTTTCCCCAGCGCCCGAGGCGAGACCCCGTATTCTTTAAACACCCTCCACCCCTGTTATTGCTGATCTTTCCATATCAACTGCTGCTGTAAAAGATTGTTTGTAATACTGCAATTTGGGAGAGTCCAAATATTTTGCCTTGGGCCACAGCCTTAAACAAACAGGCTATTATTTTTGGATGGCTCCGGCCACTGTTGCTGGCCCAGCGGGACCAGGGGTTTTATTACTCCTGGTGCCTGGGGGAGGGAGCAGGGACGTATGGAGAGGGAGGTCATGGGGTTGGAGCCCCCCGTAGAGAAGAGGTCTCGACAGATAAACAGAGGTTTATTTAGTCACCCCTGGTACCGCCGCTGTCACACTATAAAACCACTACTGTGCTTTATGAGGTTCCAGTGCACAATGCATGACGCACTATACAAGGTTTCGTCTTTTTATTTTTTTAAGTGAGGGTAGTCCCGCTCATATTTTTTATTTTATTGGATAGGGATAGTGAAGATAGACAGGAAAGTAAGGAGAGGAGGGCATGTCAGCAGGGCATGGGTCGGATTCAAACCTATGCCGACATGGGCTCATGCGTGCACTGACGATCGCGGTGCTAGACCACTGATCGCGGTGCTAGACCCCCCTCTTCCACTTTCTTCCCCAACCCTTAACAGACTATTGTGCACCTTGGCCACTACACAAGGTTTTTGACACACAAAGGGCCGGTTTCATGGACACCAGCTTACTTCGTAGATCATTAGCCTTGATCTAATCCTAGACTAATCCTAGGCTAAAACGGCATCCTCAAAGGAGAGGTTTTTTGCAAGTGTGATTTAATCCTGGACTAGTCCTAAAGCCTTGTCTGTGAAACTGGGCCATTCGCTGTTACATAAGCCGCCCCTGGCTTGGGTTGCGACATCTTCTCCGCTCCTAAAATCGATTGGAGACGGTGCTTCTGTCCTGATGAGTCCTTCACGACTGAATTGACAAGTGGAAAACACGTTCGGTTCTACTGGACTATCTGCATGTGTGTTATTGAAAAGTGTTTTTTCTTTTTGTGTTGAAGCTAAAAGACAAATGTGTTCTCAGTGACTCCTATGACTGAACAAGGCCCAGACTTGCCTCATGTTCGCTAATTTCTGTTGCTTTTCCCTGTAAAGAAAACATTACTTCATGTTAGCTTCATCCTATTTTGCTAATGGGTCTTTAACACATACAATCAATCCACATACTGTATGATGATGTAGCTCACTGTAGGCATGTCTGCTCAGCGGCATTTCCTCTGTAAATGAGGTGGACCAGATGAGGTAAATAGGTTTGTTCAGACAGAACCACACACACGCACACTTGCACACACGCATGCACGCACACACAAACACACACGCGCACACACACACATATCGTCACACACACACACGCACACACACGCACAGATGCACACACAAAAACACACACACATACCGTCTCACCCACACACACACATACATACACACACACACACACACACACACACACACACACACACATACCCCCCCCACACACACACACACGTCATGCTAGGAATCCAACAGGCTAATATCCATGTAGTAGATCTCATAAAACAGAGACCAAGCCAGCCAGTATAGAGCCTCACTATGTTATGCGTTCCAGTATTTGCCTTCGGTCAATTGACTGTAGCACAGTGGTGGTGGGGGGGGTGGTGGTGGGTGGGGGGCTACGGGGGCCTGCTTGGCTGCCTTCGATGGATAAGCTTAATTGGTTGTGTGCTGGTCCAGTCCCTTGTCAAGGCTTATCACAGAGTGACTGAGAGATGCCAGGAGATTGCAGAAACAAAGCTTCGGGCCGCGCTGAGAGACGTCTGGCCCGGGCCCCTGTGAGGCAGCACAATGCAGCGCTCTGTGTTTCACTGGGTGGTGTTTTCACCCCCAGCGGTCCTCCTCCTCTTCCCCTGCCTCCCTCCTTCACCTCCCACTAAACCTGCACAGCTGCTGAGGGAGAGAGAGCTCTCTCTCTACTGACTCCCTCTCTCTCTCTCTCTACTTCCCTCTGACTCCCTCTCTCTCTCTCTCTCTCTCTCCCTCTATATCATACATTCTCTCTCTCTCTCTACTGCCCACTGACCTCCTCTCTCTCTCTCTCTCTCTCTCTCTCTCTCTCTCTCTCTATCATACATATCTCTACTGCCCACTGACTCCCTCTCTCTCTATCATACATTCTCTCTCTCTCTCTCTCTCTCTCTCTCTCTCTCTCTCTCTCTCTCTCCTCTCTCGCTCTCTCTCTCGCTCTCTCTCTCCCTCTCTCTATCATACATTCTCTCTCTCTCTCTCTCTCCTCTCTCGCTCTCTCTCTCCCTCTCTCTATCATACATTATCTCTCTCCTCTCCCTCCCCCTCTCTCTCTCCTCCCTCTCTCTCTCTCTCCCTCCCTCTCTCCCTCTCCCACCCTCTCTCCTCCCTCCCCCCCCTTCTCTCTCACTCTCCTGCCTAGCACATCCTTTGTTCCATGAAATACCTCCATTTTTTTTTATGCCTCTTGGATTCCAGGGTAAAACAATGTTTCTGTATGGAGGTTTTCCACAGAAATAACAGTGTTTCGGCCCCCATCGTCATGTGTGCCCGCTCAGAGCGTGAAGTGGAAAGGATCGAGGTTACTTCAATAGAATAAGTAATAACCGGCGTTCATGTACAGCCCGATTTATGTCCTGTTAGCGTGTAATCACATCATGTGATTCTAGTGGGCTTACTTTACCGTGTTCAATCTGTCACAGTGAACATGTCTGTCTCACATGTCTGGCTTGGTGTGTGGATTGTGACCTCCCCGTCTCACCCCTCTCTTCCTGTCTCACCCCCCCCCCCCCCCCCCCCCCCCTCTTCAGATGTGAACGAGTGTTTGGACCAATCGGCGTGCGCGCACGGTAGGTGCGTCAACACCGAGGGCTCGTACAGCTGCGACTGTTACCACGGATACC
Organism: Nansenia antarctica; assembly: GCF_963989245.1. Taxonomy (NCBI): domain Eukaryota; kingdom Metazoa; phylum Chordata; class Actinopteri; order Argentiniformes; family Microstomatidae; genus Nansenia; species Nansenia antarctica. The sequence goes on along the minus strand of NC_137674.1, from coordinate 33,063,573 downwards.
AGGCCTCTCCGGATAACGACAGTTGCCAAGGTACTTTGCGGTGAAGGTGTTTGTGAACAAACGGTTTTCTCACACGTTTTTTTTTTTTTTTTTACAGGATTATAATGAAAGTGGGGGGGCTGACAGGGCTTCTGAGGAAGCCTTTGAGGTTGGGGGCTGGGGAGGTGGTGGGAGAGGGAGGGGGGGTCGGGGGCGGGGTTCAATAAATGTTATAGAGAATGAAGGAGCAGGCTTCTGTTTTGTTGTTTTTACGAGGGCCTCCTCCATCCATGTCTTTCCTCTCCAGATGTGGACGAGTGTCTGCTGGGCTCGGACGGCTGTTTCCACGGCAGGTGTGTCAATCTGCAGGGCTCCCACAGGTGCAGCTGTGACCCCGGCTACCTCACCACCGTGGACGGCAAAGCCTGCGAAGGTCTGTGAAGGATTAGGAGCCTGTGTGGAAACATGATTCCCATATCACACATACAAGTTTCTCTCTTCTCCCTTTCATAGGCAGATAGATAGAAAGATAGATAGATAGATAGATAGATAGATAGGTAGATAGATAGATAGATAGATAGATAGATATCAGAATCAAATTGACCATAGTCTTTACAATGGGAAGCTTACACACAAAGACCACTAGTTGGCGCATCTGGGTGGTAGAATGCACATATCTAGGAAAAGTTATGAAAGGAGGATCCTGAAATGTCAGTTCGAGTGCAAAGATATATTTTTTTAAATGACTCACAGGGTCAAATGACCCCACCCATGGCTGTTCTAGTGTTAATGCCTCCATGATTATTATTGTTTTATTAGATGTCGACGAGTGCGCGACCGGTAATGTGTGCCCCGGGGGAATCTGCACCAACACAGACGGTTCCTACTCCTGTCAGACCTGCAGGGCCGGGGCGGTGCGGTCTGCAGACGGGCAGAGATGCGAAGGTGAGTCACAACTCTCTCAACAACATCGGATGTCACACGTTCTGAATCATCCTCCGTGCTACTGAGCAGTATAGGCAAGGCAAGGCAAGTTTATTTGTATAGCACATTTCATACAACAGGGGCAATTCAAAGTGCTTTACATGCATTATTTAAAAATACAGCAAGAGGAGCATAAGAAAATAAAAATTACAATGAATAAAAGCAAATATAAGAAGTAAATAGATAAAACATTTAAAAAGACAATAGTTAATGGAAAAAAGACATTGATAGAAGTGTTTGTGTTTAATCATAACTGGTGCAAAACATGAAGGTTTTTATCTTAGATTTAAATATTTTAAGGGTTTGGGCCTGTTTGATTTCTTCAGGGAGTTTGTTCCAGGAGCATGCAGCAGCGTGACTGAAAGCTGCTGCACCGTGTTTTGTTTTTACTCTTGGAATTATTAGCTGATTTGTCTCAGCTGACCTTAGGGACCTTGCGGGAATATAGGGTGGGAGGAGATCTGATATGTATTTTGGTCCAAGACCATTTTGTGATTTGTATGTAATTAGGAGGATTTTGAATTCAATTCTCTGAGAGACTGGTAGCCAGTGCAGGGATCTCAGGATTGGTGTAATGTGTTCAAATGTCTTTGTTTTTGTTAGGACCCTAGCAGCGGCGTTTTGGATGAGCTGCAATTTACGAACAGCTCCTTTAGATAGGCCTGTTAGTAGACCATTACAATAATCAAGTCTACTCGAAACAAATGCATGGATGAGTTTTTCAAGGTCTTGCTTGGACATGAAACCTCTCATTCTTGTTTTTCAGGTGATAGTAGGCTGATTTAGTTATTGAGTTTATGTGGCTGTTGAAGTTTAGATCGGAGTCTAGAATTACACCAAGATTTCTGACCTGTTTTTTACTGTGAAGAGAGAGAGAATCAAGTTTTGCACTGACTTTCGATCTTTTGTCAGGTGCACCGAATACAATTATCTCTGTTTTGTCCTTGTTTAATTGGAGGAAGTTTTGTGTCATCCAGGCGTTTATTTGCTCAATGCAATTACAGAGATTGTCAATGGGACTATAGTCGTTCGGTGAGAGGGCTATGTAGATTTGAGTGTCATCCGCATAGTTGTGGTAGGCAATTTTGTTCTTTTTTATGATGTGTCCCAATGGAAGCATGTAGAGATTGAATAGAAGGGGGCCAAGGATTGACCCTTGGGGAACCCCACATGTCATTTTAATTTGGTCAGATACAAAGTTGCCAATGGAGACATAGTAGCTTCTGTCCTGTAGGTAGGATCTAAACCAGTTTAGGGCAGTGCCCGAAAGTCCTACCCAGGTTTTTAGTCTATCTATTAGAATGTCATGGTCTACAGTGTCAAAGGCAGCACTAAGATCTAGTAGTACCAAAACTGAGATTTTTCCGGAGTCTGTGTTTACGCGAATGTCATTAAGGACCTTAATAAGGGCCGTTTCAGTGCTATGTAGGGGGCGAAAGCCTGATTGAAAGTCATCAAAGAGATCATTTAGGGTCAAATAATTGCTAAGTTGTTCGTGGGCAACCATTTCAATAATTTTTCCTCTACAGGGAAGGTTTGATATGGGTCTGTAGTTGTTTAGTACAAATGGGTCTAGGCCGTTCTTTTTTAGTAGAGACTTAATAACTGCAGTTTTCAGGGCTTCAGGGAAGATTCCTGATGAAAGGGAGGTGTTAATTATTTGTATTAGTTTGCCTGCCATGCAGCTAAATATGTTTTTTAAAAAGCTTGTTGGCAGGACATCAAGGGCACAGGTGGATGGTTTAAGACGTGACATGATTTTATCTAGGGTCTTGTAATCAATGGTGTTAAATTGTGACATGGTTGTTATGTCCGCCCTATTTGGGGTTGTTAATGGGGACATGTTTTTCATGCCTGACACAGAAGACCTAATGCCTTGTCTAATGGTTTCTATTTTATTGTTAAAAAAGGATGCAAGCTCATTGCATTTACTAGTTGAGTGAAATTCCTGAGCAATGGGTGTTGGGGGATTTGTTAGTCTGTCAACAGTTCTGAAAAGGATGCGGGCATTATTGATGTTATTGTTTATGATCTTAGAGAAAAATGATTGCCTGGCACTTCTTATTTCTAAGTTATAGTTCTGAAGATTCTCTTTATAGATATCATAGTGGACTTGAAGGTTTGTTTTTCTCCATCTGCGCTCTGCTTTACGACATTCTCTTTTTAGCTTTTTGCTTACCAGAGATGCATTTGGATCTAATGGGTGCAATATCATCAATGGTTTTTGTGATTTTTAAGTTGAAATCGTGTAGAAGGTCATTTACTGAGGTTGGAATAGAAGTTTGGGGGGGGGGTAGGGAAAAGGCCTGTGTGAACAGTGCACTGGTCTTTTCATTGATATATCGTTTGGAAATAGTTTTAGACATAGTTTGAATAACAGGAAAGATAGATACGTCAAAGAATATGCAACAGTGGTCAGACAGGGCAATGTCAGTTACAACAACATTTGAAATATCTAGGCCTTTGGTGATGATAAGGTCCAGAGTGTGACCTCGATTATGAGTAGGGAGGTTCACATGTTGTTGAAGTTCAAAAACATCTAACAGAACAGAGAGTTCTTTGGCTTTGTTGTCCTCTGAGTTATCTACATGAATATTGTAAGTTCATTAAAGAAGCTAGTAGAGTATTGGGGTGGTCTGTATAAAATTATAAAAAGAATTCGAGTGGAACATTTAAAAACAACTGAAAGATATTCAAATGATAAAAATTCCCTGAAGGATTTCTGTTTGCAGTTAAAACTGTCTCGGAAGAAAGAGGCGATTCCACCACCTTTTTTGTGGGATCTAACGACATCTAAGGTTCTAAAATTGGGGGGTGCTCACTCAATAAGAATTGGTGTCTTGTTATCTTTATCTAACCCGGTCTCAGTGATAAATAAGAAATCTAG
>NC_137674.1:33033000-33040500 GCF_963989245.1 Nansenia antarctica | reverse complement strand
GCTTAGTAATGCTGTCACTCCCAAGGACTTCATCAACAATCGGAGGCCGAGGTTCCGAGTTCTGAGGCGGTCGGTCCATGGAAAGAAAAGACCGTTCGCGAAACGTTTTGGCCCCCGAATTGCCTCAACCACCTCCTCCTCCTCCCAAGAAGGAAGATGATGAGGGTTGATAGCATCACGCTACAGTGTGCTCACAGATGTGGAAACACAAAAAAAACGGGCCGGATTTTGTTCCGTGTTTCAGATGAATGAAACCCCCCCCCCCCTCTCTCGCTCGCTTTGCGGACCGCTGATTATTTCGTTGTAGCAGCTGACTAGATTACCTTCCTGAGAGACCTCCCTGCTGGCTGACTGGGCTGGCTGGGCTGGCTGGCTGGCTGGCTGGCTGCTGCTGCGCTCAACACCGATGCTCCCAAAGCCTGACTTAAGCTTTTTACACATGCCGGAATGTTCTTCACAGTGATACACAATACGCCTCAGCTTACCCGTACGTTCGTCTGTTCTGTAGCGAATTCTCCAGCGTCCTCCTCCTAAAATTCAGACTCTGCAGTGGGGGCCATCGTTGCTTCTCTAGTAGGATATTATGTGGTGTGCCACAGTATGAGGAAGCCTTTTTTAATGGGAACATACAGCTCCTGTGTTACAGTATGTTTGATATTTACATTACACTATGTTCCATGACCCCTGCTGACCTTTTGTCTTGTCACGTCAGCCATTAGTTACTACTAGTTAGTTACTAATTAGTAATTACTAGTTTGGGATCTCGTCTTTGGTCATTTTGGGATATATTCGATCTGATATTTTGAAGGGAGGGGTCAGTGTAGGGTGGGAGGGTCAGGGAGGGTTAGTGTAGGGCGGGGGGGGGCCTGTCAAGGGTCAGGGAGGGGTCAGTGTAGTTCAGGGGGTCATGACCGAAGGCCTCTGTCCCCCCGCCAGGCTGACAGGGTGAAGGGGGGGTCAGAGAGGGACGGAGGGGTCAGGGTAGGGTCAGGGGGGTCATGGACGGGTCAGTGTAGTTCAGGGGGTCATGACCGAAGGCCTCTGTCCCCTCGCCAGGCTGACAGGGTGAAGGGGGGGGGTCAATGTAGAGCGGGAGGGTGTCAGGGAGGGGTCAGTGTAGGGTCAGGGGTGTCAGGGAGGGGTCAGTGTAGGGTCAGGGAGGGGTCAGTGTAGGGCAGGGGGTCGTGACCTTAGGCCCCTGTCCCCCCGCCAGGCGGACAGGGTGAAGGGGGGGTCAGGTCTCCCCCTGGAGCGTATAGAATGAACTCTCCTGTAATGGAATGGAGGGCCCGGCCCCAGCCAAACCTCCCTGCGTCCCTCCTGAGTGGGATGGCTTATTGCGGTTGTTCTGGCTGCCGTTCGTCCCTCCTCATATGATACCTCATATCATTTACGAGGGTCCCGGGACTAAATAAAGTGCTTCTAGAGACAATATGCGAATGTCATTTCTTTTTTCTTCTCTCTCTCGTCTCTATGAATATGAATCTTGTTTTTATGTGTCTGAGGCACCACTGTATTTTCGTACGCTCTCATACTGAGGCGTAAGCATGTTTGATAAGACAGACAGACAGATATACAGACGTTTAAGGTATATATGCCCTAAAGTTGAGTTTTTTTTTTTAAAAAGATTGTTCCATTTTGCGACGCTTCTTCAATGCGAAGCGACTTGCAGTTGCAGTGAGTGCGTACATTGTTCAGTGTATACGTCCCAGCGGGACCCGCCAACTGGACCACAAAGGACCGTAAGAATACATCATCTATACTCGAGTCCAAACTGTCATTACATCATGCTCCATAATTTGAGAAATATAGAAAATACTGCGCCCTATTCTCCTCCATTTTCCTTCTCCTGAACATGCTATTCAGAGGGATTAGCTCCTGCTGATTCAGGAGTTGTGTTTATAAAGTAGAAAAGGAACTCACACACACACAGCTTCTGGTCTCCAACAAAGAAGAAGTTGGCAGAATTCCCTCGAATTCATTATCGCCGAATATGACTTATGACTTGAAATATGTGCATGTTTATGCTATCGATCTAGCACCGTTGTACAACACAGGAAAGCTGTGTTGGAGCGTAACCGGCGGTGACACAGAACGTGGGGACTTGACAGGTGAACATTGACCAGCGGTCCGTTTGGGTTGACCAGAGAGCAACCCTGAATGACCGATGTGTGATGATCAAACTCTCGTGTTTGTTTTTCATACAATTATAATCAGCCCTCACCTTGTTAGTGGTATCTGTCTTTGGCAAACCGGCAACCACGCGAACGGATGCCAAGAAATACTAAATTATGTATGTAAGAAATTGCTAACAAATGTTCCATTTACACAGAAAAGGTCAGGCATCAACACAGGTATTATATATATATATATATATATATATATATATATATATTATATGGCCTAGTGTGTTAACAGCCTGCCTGCTGGTCCAGGCTTTCCTCTCCTCCTCACACATCCCAATGTATTCATAACGAGCTCTCTCCTCCTCACAGTTTTTCCCAGAGTGCTTTATGATCTATCGCTGTGCATGCGAGCGACTGCTTCGGGGTTTGCCAGGTCTTGGCCTTTTTTCCCTCCATTTTGCATCCGGTTTTGAACCTGCTCCCAGATCAGTTCCCCTGCTTAGGTTCATGGGACGTCAAAACAGGCTTTTATATTCATTGATTAGAATGTTCTGTACAGCGATGCGGCCAAATATAAATTATATTTATTTACCCATTACCGTCCCATCTATACAAAACATCTCTGTAGAGGCTTACGTAAGTGTGGGACCCCCCCCCCCCCAAGGCCACGGTATCCCTCACTGCTGGCCCCCTAAGTGAACAACAAGTCACTTCTCACTCCATCGACCCCACCCAGAGGAAACACTACCTCCGATCCTGAAGGCTTCCAGATGCTAGCTAGCTTCACCTTAAACACTCTCACATCGCACTAGCCACGCAGGGCGCAGATCACTAGAGAGTGAGAGCTTACAGACTTCCCATTGGGATTCATAGATAGCCAATCGGAGCCAGCCAATCAGAGCCAAGCCCAATGGACTCTATCAAGTGATCTGGGTCCCCACGAAGCTGTAAACCATCCAGTTCTCTACCCTGTATCCCTTTTCCTTGTTTGACATGTTATGAAGACGGTGATTGCTGTTGTTATTGTAAGTGGTTCTGTAGCAGTAGTAGTGTTTATTTGAGTACTGTATCATAGTCATCAGAACAGCCAGTTGTACTGTATCAACCGGTACAGTTATATAGGCGTAGCAGGTAAACATGATGATGTAGTGGTGGCTTGGGTATTAGAATTCTCAAGCCGGTATACATTTCCCTCCAAAATACTCTGGTACACACAGTAATATATGTGTGACAGCAGCTGGCGAAAAGCTGGAACAAGCAGGCAACCAAACAAAATGTTCAGACTTTTATTCAGGAAAAATGTAAATAAATGTCAACGTTGTTGAAAATCAATGACACACTCGTTTGGCTAGTCGAGCCAAAATATTGCAATGCAATGGATTCGGTGAGTAATCCCCCACTACTACCTAGTTAGAGTAGAGGAGTAGTGAGGATTACTCACTGAATCTATTGCATGCTGCTTGTTGCTTGTTAACCGCTTTCACCAGCTGCTGTCACATTTTTACTGGACTTTCAACATGACTCAAACTTCTAGCAAATCTACGGCAAGTAGTTTATATCTCTTTCTGGCAATCGTTATCAGGCCTAAAGTCAGATTTATGTCCTCCACCAGCCCCTTGCCCTCAGACGACAGTTACTGATCATGCATCGTGCGCGTTTAATTCGGATGATGTTTATGAAACAAACATTAATGGGTATAATGATAGAAAAATACAGGTGGAGACTGTATTATATGGATGGTATAAACTTGAATACCTTGTTTACACGGTATAACACTGTCCCAACTGCCCAGCCCTAACGTGTTATGTCACGCCCTCCTCTGTGTCCTGTCCTGTTTAGACATCGACGAGTGTGTGAACGAGACCATCTGCGGGGACCACGGCTTCTGTGAGAACACGGACGGCGCCTACCGCTGCCAGTGTGACCGGGGGTACACCAACCCCCCTGGAGACGGCCCCCAGGGCTGCGTGGGTACGTAACCTCTGACCCCGCTGGGGCGCTACTGGGTAGAACGACACAGGATATCCTGGTTACCAATGTACAGTATGTCAGTGTGTGCTAGAGTGTGTATGTCAGTGTGTGCTAGATTACAGTTACATTAGTTAGAGAGTGTGTGTGTGTGTGTGTGTGTGTGTGTGTGTGTGTGTGTTTGTGTGTGTGTGTGTGTGTGTGTGTGTGTGTGTGCATGAGTGTGCGTGTGTGCGTGTGTGTGTGTGTGCGTGCATGCGTGCGTGTATATGTTCCTGCATCTGCGTGTGTGTGTGTGTGTGTGTAAGTGTGTGATGTGTACTGTAACCATAGATCACAGCTAGTTAGATACATCAGTTAGATTGTGTGTGTGCAGCGTGTCTGTATACAAGAACGTGTGTGTGTGTGTGTGAACCTGTTGTGTTGCTACGCTCCGTGACCCCTCTCCCCCCCCCCCCCCCCCCCCCCCCCCCTCTCTCCTCAGACGTGAACGAGTGTGAGATGAGCACGGCCCTGTGCGGGGAGGCCCTGTGTGAGAACTTTGACGGCAGCTTCCTGTGTATCTGCCCCAGCGACAACGAGGAATTTGATCCCAGCACCAGCCAGTGCCGCCCGCAGGGTAACCCAGCACACACAGAGGGGGCTTATGGGACTTAAGGCCTCGGCCTATCACACGGGGGACGGGGTTGACTCTTGCTTTAATGAGCCGTTTCACGTTGTCCAAACATCTGGGGGGACACCAGGATGTACTACTGTACTGTAACTGGTCTTCAGACTACAGTATCTGTCGGTCTGTCTGTCTGTCTGTCTGTCTGCTTGTCTGTCTGTCCATCTGTCTGTCTGTCTGCTTGTCTGTCTGTCTGTCTGTCTGTCTATGTATCTATCTATCTGTCTGTCTATGTATCTATCTATCTGTCTGTCTGTCTATGTATCTATCTATCTATCCATCCATCCATCCGTCCATCCATCCATCCATCCATCCATCCATCCATCCATCCATCCATCCATCCATCTATCTATCCATCTATATTGTCCCTCTCTGTTAAAGCTTCAGAGTCCAGTCTTTCTTGGGTAAGGTAGGGTTAATTTATCTCTGTTGCTAAATGCATTACAGCAGAAGTCCGCGCAGAACAAATTGCATGAGGGCTATTCCAGCCGTACGGAATTCGATTTGCACAACTCACTCCACGCACTGGGCCCTCACGGCCCAAAATGTCCCTGAGCCCAAACAAACCCCCCCCACATAAGGCAAAATAACGAAATAATAACGTATAGATAAAAATAAACCAAACAAAATAACCATGGAAACGGACGCACTCTGAAAACACTAACATGCATTCAAGTGTAAACAGATTTACTGATTAGGCTGATTACAAAACTGTCGAAAATGGAAAGGCGAGCGAGCGGGCGAACGCTCCCCCACCCGCCTCACCTTGAGTCGGTGGAACCGGGCTTGTCTTTTGGCACGTCAAGCGTGTGTGTACACTGACGGGGCATGTTTACCTTAGTAAGCGGCGTGCCCTCAATGGGATGTTTTTTTCTTCCCGTCCACCGGCTAAACCCCAGCTATGCCTTGTGTACTTTCACCGCATTCCCGCTTGTTTGCTTTTGACGTGCGTTAATCAATCATGTGAGAGCGGATGGTGCGTTCACTCACATGCCAGTGTTTCCATTTGGCTTAAGCCTTGCTGCTTAACACTGCAGGCCCTGGAGGAGCCCATGTCTGTGGCCTGTGTTGCCAGATTGGGCATATTCCCGCCCAATCGGGCTACTTATGATCACACTGGGCGGCTTTAGACTGTGGTTAGGCTGGAAAACAATCCCATCTGGCAACATTGTCTGTGGTTTAAGTGCACAGCAGCAGTCTCAGGTAGTGGCAGTTGTAGATTAGACTCAACCTTTTTTGTCATTTGCACAGAGTACAACGAAATGTTGTTGGTTGTTTTGCTCTAGGCACACAGGGTCAGCCATAGTCAGTGCGTCCCTAAGAGCACTTAGGGGTTAAGTGCCTTGCTCAAGGGCACAACAGCAGTGGTAGATAGGATGCCAGCACACACAGTATATACCATTTAGCTGACACTTTTATCCAAAGCGACTTACATTGCAGTGAGTGCATACATTTGTCAATATATACAGTATATATGGTCCTAGTGGGACTCAAACCCACAACCTCAGCGTTGTTAGCTCCATGCTCTACCACCAGAGCCACAGAGCACATGAGGTATGCACTCCACTGCTGTAGGGCCACTGACAGCTTTTAGACTCATATGATTTCTGAATGATATCGTTTTGATAGTGATAGACAGAGTAATATAAGGAGGGATTAAGAGGAGTTTTTCCTTGAGAGGCTATTACAGTATAACAACCCAGACCTGATTAGGTCACATGGTCAGGAAAAACCCCAGACCCTAATATTGGTAATGGAGTTAAGGTGGAGGCTGTGTTGTCGTAATGAAAGTGTTGACAGTAGTAAGTCAACATTTGTTCTTCGTTGTTCATTCCCACTGAATTCACCTGTGTGTCCTGTGTGATGTCATCATCCTCTTGTGTGATGTCATTATCCTCCCGTGTGATGTCATTATCCTCCTGTGTGATGACATCATCGTCCTCTTGTATGACGTCATCGTCCTCCTGTGTGACATCATCATCCTCCTGTGTGACATCATCGTCCTCCTGTGTGATGTCATCCTCCTCCTGTGTGACATCACCGTCCTCCTGTGTGATTGGTCATCGTCCTCCTGTGTGACGTCATCGTCCCTCCCCCCCCCCCCCAGGCGAGGCCTCCCCCGTGCCCCACCGCCCAGCCTCCCCCGCCGCGCCCTCGGCCACGGACAGGAAGGAGTGCTACTACAACCTGAACGACGCCAACCTGTGCGACAACGTGCTGTCCCGCAACACCACCATGCAGGAGTGCTGCTGCACCGTAGGGGCCGGCTGGGGGGACGACTGTGAGATCCACCAGTGCCCCGTGCCTGGGAAAGGTGAGGGATGAGGAGGGGGAGAGAGAGACCTGTCTGTCTCTCTTCTCTACAGAGGGGTTTAACCTGTCTGTCTGTCTCTCTACAGAGGAGTTTAACCTGTCTGTCTGTCTGTCTGTCTGTCTGTCTCTCTACAGAGGAGTTTAACCTGCCTGTCTCTCTTCTCTACAGAGGAGTTTAACTTGTCTGTCTCTCTCTCTTCTGAGAGAAACCTGTCTGTCTCTCTTCTCTACAGAGGAGTTTAATCTGTCTGTCTGTCTCTCTACAGAGGAGTTTAATCTGTCTGTCTGTCTGTCTCTCTACAGAGGAATTTAACCAGCTGTGTCCTCACGGTATTGGACATCTCCCGCAGGCCTCCCCCTCCTCCTCCCAGAGCGTGGAGCAGCAGCATTACAAAGGTACTTTACACCCACACACACACACACACA
>NC_137674.1:32860500-33030500 GCF_963989245.1 Nansenia antarctica | reverse complement strand
TGTCTGTCTGTTGTGTGTGTGTGTCTGTCTGTCTGTCTGTCTGTCTGTGTGTCTGTGTCCATGTCCGTGTGTGTGTGTCTGTCTGTGTCTCTGTGTGTGTGTGCTTCTGTGTGTGTGTGTGTGTGTGTGTGTGTGCCTCTCTGTGTGTGTGTGTGTGTGTGTGTGTGTGTGCTTCTGTGTGTGTGTGTGTGTGTGTGTGATCAGAGGACTATGCGTCGGTGTGTAACCTGCCCAGGCGGGGGTCCGACAGCCTGAGGGAGCGGCCGGGGTACGAGTACGGCCCCCCGGACGGCCCCGAGGCGCCCTACCTACCCCCCTACTGGGACAACTACCAGCCCGTCCCCCCCGGGGGGGGCTACTACAGCCCCGACGGCCCCCCCCAGGGCGTCATCCCTCTCTTCACCGACGACTCCGCCAACGACTACGGCACCCGGGAGTACCACCACCACCGCGTCCCCGTCCACCGGCCCAGGGACTACCAGCCCCACCCCCTGGACCGCTACAACGGTACCGAACCAAATCTTATTTAGTTTAAGTTTATTTGTAAAGGGACAATGCATGTTAATGCAAAAATGTAAATAACCCAGATTTAGCCAGAAGGCTAATTTTCATCCCTAGTCCCTCGCCAAGTTATTAAAAAGGTGCCTAAAAAGACACAATAACATCACACAGAAAAATCATACATAGCAAAGGTAATACTGTAAATCAAGTCAAATCAAAGTTTATGGGGGGTTAATGAGGGGTTTATGGGGGGCATAGCACATCCCTCCTCTCTCTCTCACTCATCCTTCCTGTCAGTCACTACTGTCTCTGTCCCAATAAAAGCAGAATGCCCAAAAAACATATGTGACGGAAGCTGGTGAAAGGGGGAACAAGTCGGCAACCGACCAAATGTTCAATGACACACTTGCTAGAAAATGTTTAAATTGGAGCTGGCTTGCTAGTTAATCTTGTTTTGTGAGCCTGGTAACAGTGTAAAGTAGTGTTATAGTTAACTAGGTAGTAGTGGGATAATCATTACTTTTCAACGTTGACATTTATTTGCCGACTTGTTCCCCCTTTCACCAGCTGCTGTCACATGTTATGTATATTTATTTTTAATTTTTAAAAAGAACATGGTAACTAGCAGCAGAAACTCAACAACAACATCGGGCAGCCTCCATTGTATCCGTGACAACAATGCTGTGTAATCCACTGCAGCAGATCAGACTGTTCTCATGAATCCTAATCCTGTTTTTTTCTTCCGTCCAATCAGAGCGCTACGACGGTTTCGAGGGCCTTCGGGCGGAGGAGTGCGGCATCCTGAACGGCTGTGAGAACGGCCGCTGCGTGCGCGTGAGGGAGGGCTACACCTGCGACTGCTTCGACGGCTTCCAGCTCGACCTCACCAAGATGGCCTGCGTCGGTAGGTTCCCAGTACTCTCTCCCCATCCCTCCCTCTCTCTCCCCATCCCTCCCTCTCTCTCCCCATCCATCCCTCCCTCCCTCTTTCTCTCACCATCCCTCCCTCTCTCTCTCCATCCCTCCCTCTCTCTCTGCATCCCTCCCTCTCTCTCCCCCATCCCTCCCTCCCTCTCTCTCCCTATCCCTCCCTCCCTCTCTCTCCCCATCCCTCCCTCCCTCTCTCTCCATCCCTTCTTCCCTCTCTCCCCCCATCCCTCCCTCCCTCTCTCTCCCCATCCCCCCCTCCCTCTCTCTCTCCCCATCCCTCCCTCCCACATACTCTCAGTACATTTCCATTTTTGGCATTTAGCAGAAAGCGACTTACAACCTCCATAGCGACTTACAACAAATACATCATCTATCCATCCAGTCATAGCAGGAAAAAGTAATCTATGCTAGAGACCAGGGGTCATTGGCAGTTACAATGCTAGAAGATGATGGAAGAATTAAGATGTATTTGTTTTATTTACAGTAGAGAAACCGTACAGGGGGGGTAGAGGTGATGGAGAGGTTTCAGGAGGGACAGTTAAGGTGTAGCCTGAAGAGATGAGTCTTCAGTCTGCAGTGGAAGATAGGGAGTGTCTGCAGTCCTGACAGAAGATAGGTAGTGACTCTGCAGTCCTGACAGTAGATAGGTAGTGACTCTGCAGTCCTGACAGAAGATAGGTAGTGACTCTGCAGTCCTGACAGCAGATAGGTAGTGACTCTGCAGTCCTGACAGCAGATAGGTAGTGACTCTGCAGTCCTGACAGAAGATAGGTAGTGACTCTGCAGTTCTGACAGCAGATAGGTAGTGACTCTGCAGTCCTGACAGAAGATAGGTAGTGACTCTGCAGTCCTGACAGCAGATAGGTAGTGACTCTTTAGTCCTGACAGAAGATAGGTAGTGACTCTGCAGTCCTGACAGCAGATAGGTAGTGACTCTGCAGTCCTGACAGAAGATAGGTAGTGACTCTTTAGTCCTGACAGAAGATAGGTAGTGACTCTGCAGTCCTGACAGCAGATAGGTAGTGACTGCAGTCCTGACAGAAGATAGGTAGTGACTCTGCAGTCCTGACAGAAGATAGGTAGTAACTGCAGTCCTGGCAGCAGATAGGTAGTGACTCTGCAGTCCTGACAGAAGATAGGTAGTGACTCTGCAGTCCTGACAGCAGATAGGTAGTGACTCTGCAGTCCTGACAGAAGATAGGTAGAGACTCTGCAGTCCTGACAGAAGATAGGTAGTGACTCTGCAGTCCTGACAGAAGATAGGTAGTGACTCTGCAGTCCTGACAGCAGATAGGTAGTGACTCTGCAGTCCTGACAGAAGATAGGTAGTGACTCTACAGTCCTGACAGAAGATAGGTAGTGACTCTCCAGTCCTGACAGCAGATAGGTAGTGACTCTGCAGTCCTGACAGAAGATAGGTAGTGAATCTGCAGTCCTGACAGAAGATAGGTAGTGACTCTACAGTCCTGACAGAAGATAGGTAGTGACTCTGCAGTCCTGACAGCAGATAGGTAGTGACTCTACAGTCCTGACAGAAGATAGGTAGTGACTCTGCAGTCCTGACAGAAGATAGGTAGTGACTCTGCAGTCCTGACAGAAGATAGGTAGTGACTCTGCAGTCCTGACAGAAGATAGGTAGTGACTCTGCAGTCCTGACAGCAGATAGGTAGTGACTCTGCAGTCCTGACAGCAGATAGGTAGTGACTCTCCAGTCCTGACAGCAGATAGGTAGTGACTCTGCAGTCCTGACAGAAGATAGGTAGTGACTCTGCAGTCCTGACAGAAGATAGGTAGTGACTCTGCAGTCCTGACAGCAGTGGGCAGCTTGTTCCACCAGCGGGGCGCCAGGACAGTGAAAAGCCTTGACCAAGTAGGAGGTTCTCTCTCTCTCTCTCTCTCTCTCTCTCTCTCTCTCTCTCTCTCTCTCTCTCTCTCTCTCTCTCTCTCTCTCTCTCTCTCTCTCTCTCTCTCTCTCTCTCTCTCTCTCTCTCTCTCTCAGCATCCCGTCTCACCATAGACCACCCTCAGTCACACTCCCCTCTGGTTGGGATCCAAAAAACTGTTGTTTTGGGGGGAATTGTTTTCTTGGGCGGGAATTCATGGAAACAAACAAACAAACATGTACTGTACAGAACCTTTTGAACCTATTGACACGTTTCAAATTACGTGCCGATGTAATAGCGTGCGCCTTGATCATTAAAACATGAAGAACCATCTCCCAGGGTTAAGGTCTATGGAGACGGGTCTTGGGTTCACTTCAATGGGGTGCTGCAATTCATCACGCAATATCACTCAGCCCCGAAAGAAAGGCTTTCCATTTTCCCCCTTAAATTGGGAAACCGATCAAAGTGCTCTTCAACAACGTATTGTTTCTTAACCCCTCTGGTCTGAACTTGATGATATAGACACACCCTGCCAACAGCACACAGAAAGAAAGAAAGAGAGAACGAGAGAAAGAAAGGCCTTGGCTCACGGCCACACCATGTAGTTACACGGACAGTACAGGTTTTCGACGGGGGCGGCTGTGTTTGTTTAGTCGGAAAGCGAAACCCCCTTCGTCTCATAACGATGTGCCGGAGATTACAGTACCGCACAGGAATCTGTCCGCCGCCGCCGTGCAGAACTAGCAGGGCCTCTGAGGCCGACAGGCTCTCCACCACAACACAGGCGAGCGGAGAGGGATCTGACTCGGTGGTTCTAATTGGTTAAAACACTTGTGGGGTAGCGTCTCCCTCCAAGAGTCATATTATAAATACCGCCGGTCGTTTCCAGAGTGTAGAGATGACATAAACAGAGGAGGGGGTCATTTGAGTTTGACTAGCGGAGGAATTACAATCAGAACCCCCCCCCCTCATCCGCCCCCCCGCTGCCAAACCCGCACATAAAAACCACATCAGGGCCAGCAGCATCGAGAAGGGATATTTTAGTTGTTTTTTTAGATTACATTTAAACTTGTTTTTGAATGTAGGCGAAAATATATCTGACTGGTCTAATAATAATGTGGCTGTTATGGCCAGCGACTCCCAACTCCTGCGGTCAAGTTGTATCAATCACCAAACACCCGATATAGCAACAACGTGCTTCGTGAGTCGTACAGTCAATGGTGAGTGTTAAATATGTCCTGCTTTCCAGATTACAGAATGATATTGTATAACGTATAGCCTAAACAAAGAGAGGGAAAGAGAACAAGGGAGTGAGAGAGAGGGGGGGCGTGAGAGAGACAGAGAGAGGGAGAGAGAGAGAGAGAGAGAGAGAGAGAGAGAGAGAGAGAGAGCGCAGAGAGAGGGAAAGAGTGAGAGACAGAGAGAGAGGGAGAGTGAGAGACAGAGAGAGGGAGAGTGAGAGTGAGAGAGAGAGATAGAGAGACAGAGAGACAGGGAGAGAGAGAGAGGGGGAGAGTGGGAATGAAGAGGGATATTGTGAGAGGCAGAGCATGCTGCTGGCGGAGGAGAGAGCGTAAGTGATTTCAGTGATATGAATCATTGGTAAGCGTTACTTATTCTATCACACCACACATCCCCACTAAGCCACTCGGTCAGACTCGACATGGCAGAGGGCATCTGACAGGAACAGCTGCAGCAGCTGTGGAACCCCTCTCTCCCTCTCTCTCCCCCCCTCCCTCTCTCCCCCTTCTCTCCCTCTCTCCCCTCTCCCCCTCTCTCTCCCGCTCTCTCCCTCTCTCTCCCTCTCCCCCTCACTCTCTTCCTCTCTCCCCCTCTCGCTAACACTGCTGTGTCTGTCTCCCTTCCTTCCTTTTCCCGCAGACATAAACGAGTGTGAGGACCTCAACGACAAGGTCCCGCTGTGTAACAACGGCGTGTGCTCCAACACCGAGGGCTCCTACAAGTGCACCTGCCTGCCGGGCTTCGTGGCCTCCGCCAGGCCACACACCTGCATCCCAGAGCTCCCAGCGCCCCCAGTTCTCCCAGCGAGAGAGCCTGCCGGAGGCCCCAGGGAAGAGGCTGGGAACTGAGAGAGGGAAGGAAACTCTGACTGTTAGCGGGTTAGCGGAGCCTTCTGGCTCCTAGAACAAGCCCCCCCCCCGTCCCCGTCGTCGACCCGTGTCTCCCCTCCCTCCTCATCTTCACACTGCTCTACCCTTCTCCCTCCCCTTGGCCTGGCTGGCACTCCTCAACCTCCTCAAACTAAAAAACTCCACGTGTCGTCGTCGTCATCGTCGGCCCACACACACATGCACACACACTCATACACACACACACGTACCTATACAGTACTTACATCTTCATGTCTTTCATGTCTACCACCTACCACATATTCCTCCATATTGTACACAGGGGACCAGGAGCTGTGCGGAATGTATTCCCTGGGAGTTAGTAGTATTTTGCATTTTGCCTTAAAGGGATTTGTCTGAGGACTGATCTCCCATTCAGTAACCCCCCCCCCCCTCCGGGCAGTACCATTATGCATACAGTACCTTGTGTTTTTTCTTTCTTCTCCAATTTTCTTCTTCTTTTTTTTTTGTTGTTTCTTTTGATTTATTATTTATTTCATTTACATGACAAGACTCTGCAAAGTAAGAATGAGAACCGTTTCAGAGGGCATATATGATTTTTTTGTCTTGTTTGTCAGACCAATAGACATGCTAATGATGTGGGGGAAATAGTGTGAGTGTGTTTTGAAGATGGTGAACCCGCAGTACGCTGATAGTCATAAGCATGCAGCCGCTCCAGTATACTCATATTATAACAGGAAACTGCAAGGTCATGGACATTATTTTTGTTAAAACCACTTTGCTACAGAATACAGGGAAAGTCACTTTCAAACCACTTTTGATGTGATGATATTTGGGATTTTGGGATGAACGATAGTCATCATAATCTCTCCATATATTAGAAATGGACGTTATTGTTCTCCCAGGATTCCGTAACCAAGGAAACACATAAGTCAAGAAAAATATCTGTTGTGGTCACGTGAGGAGGCCTTTTACATGGACCAACGACCCCCTCCCTTTGTCAACGATAACATGGACTGCTGCCTTTCTGTGTATCTTAGCTGAACATTGCATCGAAATGCTATTGTACAGGCTTGAGATAGTCATTTGTGACAGCGGCAGCTGGTGAAACCGGGAACAAAGTCGGGAACCGACGGACCGTTCAGACTTTTATTCTGAAAAATGTAAATAAACGTCAACATTGGTGAAAATCAATGACACATTCGCTAGTCAAGCCAAAACATTGCTGCAATGCAGTGGATTCGGTGAGTAATCCCCACTACTCTACACTAACCATGTAGTAGTGGTAGATTACTCACCGAATCCATTCCATTGCAATGTTTTTGCTTGACTAGCGAGTGTGTCGACATTTATTTCAATTCTTCTGAATAAAAGTCTGAACATTTTGATTGGTTGGTGACTTGTTCCCGTTTTCACCAGCTGCTGTCACATTAGAACCCTGTCAGAATGGCCTCCTGTCAGTCAGTCCACAGCCAGAGGAGACACCCAGCTGAAGAGGATGCTCTGGTGGCAAGGCTGCGTCAAGACCAAGAACAGACAACTAGCAGGGTTCTGCCCATCTTACGCATGCTGTCTCAGTGAACTTTGACCTGTTGCCAGAGTGCCAAAAGTGAAACTAGGAGCATTGTCTATCTATGGGCATGGAGAGGCTTTAAATGTAAACTCACTGCACACTTTATGAGGAACACCTGTACATCTTCTCATTCATTCAGGTGGTGTAATGGTGTGGGGAATGTTTTCTTGGCACACTTTGTTATTGTTATTGGTATGATTGTTCATACCAATCAATCATCGCTTGAATGCCACAGCCTATTTGAGTATTGTTGCTGACCGTGTGCATCTCATGGCCACAATGTACCCATCTTCTAATGGCTGCTTCCAGCATGATAATGCACCATGTCACAAAGCAAAAGTCGTCTCAAACTGGTTTCATGAACATGACAATGAGTCCCAGTCACTGGATCTGAATCCAATAGAACACTTTGGGATGTGGTAGAAGGGGAGATTCACAGCTTGAAAGTGCATTTGAAAAGTCTGCAGGGATTGCGTGATGCAATCATGTCATCATGGATCAGAATCTCAAAGGAATGTTTCCAACATATTGTGGTGGAATCAATGCCGCAATGAATTGAGGCTGCTTTAGAGCGAAGGGAGGCCCTACCCAGTATTAGTGTAGTACCCCTGATAAAGTGTTCGGTGAGTGTACATGATGAGTTATGTGATGTTTTTGAATAGGGTCCATTACCCCTCTCCCACTTGGTCATGAACAGGCCAGATGTATGACAACAGCTTGAGATTATTAGACAGCACAGACTGTGTCCCACAGCTAAATTCTGATGTTTACAATCAACCACATTCACCACTGACTTCAGATCCCATGTTAGAACATTCCCATGTATGCATCTCTGAATGTGAGTAAAGGCTTTGTTGAAGAGGTTTGGGATATTTTGTACAGATCTAGTACTATGTATTAATTTTATGTCACATATACATATTCTAATAATGCATATAGTGCAACCAATATTTTTGTTTGACAAAAAGGAAAAAAAAAGTTATTCATTCAGCATTACAGTGTAGCTATGTAGATTTATATATTTCTGTAAAAATGTTTTTTTTTTAAATGAGAAAATGTATGAGAAAAGTGGTTTACACTGTACCAGAGAAAGTGTATGAGAAAGTGTATGTATCCTGCCCTGTGGAGCAGACATTGCAATGTAATTTTTTGGAAATGGCGGCACTGTTCTTAACATAGACCCAATGTGGAGCCGTTGATCCTTCGAGTTCAATACCAAGACGAATGCCTATTGAAATGCAAGCGACAGTGGTTGTACCTTAACAACTCTGTGCGTAAATATCAGGCTGTGATGGTGAAATAACCAACATTATGTGCCTTTGTCATTAAATCATTAAACTGGGATCAGCAGGTAATATTATTGACGTTTCACATTCAATAAACTGTACACTTTTTCTTTTTTTGCATTTCCAATCAAATAAGTATGTTATCCTCCTCCGCGTTCAGGTAACATAAAATGGCCACAGATCTGAGGTTCTCACCCCCCTGTGGTGAGAGAGATGTTGCCAAAACCCAAACATAATAAATATCTTACACATTTCCGGAGGATGTCTTGCTTTTAACGACCGATGCCCTTGACCTGCATTCAAAGAGATGAAACCTAATGTGCAGCTGTTGCCTAGGTGGCGCTGTAATGTTCACTGTACTCTATATTGTATGATTCATCCCACCGCATACCCAGATCAAGTCTTACATTGAGGTAAAACAAATGGTGAACATTTATTGGATACTATTTAAAGTTTTGTAAACCACAGCTGTTGTGGTAAAGAATGTGTATGCAGTGATCTATACAAATGTCATGTTCATTCCTTTTGTTTACCTCTTGGCTGTAGTCATTATCAGTCATCGAAATAAAATTTGAAAGTATCTGTTTCTTTGTCTCCTTTTGCTGTGAAATATGAATACACCATCATATCAACTTTTAACAACAGTAATTCACAATACCAATAACACAATATGACATTACATAGGCAAGGAAACTTGATAAGTAATATAATCAGTTATACCAACGCCTCTTTAAAGTATATTAACAAAAAAGTATGTTTATTATATACTTACTATATACTTATACTTATGTTGATGATAAGACATCTTAATGTAAGTGCCACACATAAATGCAACACAGACATCACAGGGACTTGAGCATTTGCTGATAGATTGCAACACCTACTAAACATCTCTAGTGCTCTAGCGCCACCTAGTGTTTTTATGGCGCTGAACACAGTGGAAAGCAGCCTTGTCCCAAACCTTCCCATTGGTAGATCGAGGGTGAGCCTGGGATTTTATTTGAATGACGGGAAATTGAGTCCATACACCTCGGTTGTGCATTCAATGGATTCCGCAGGGAACTCCTAATCCCAACAACCAGTTGGGATACATGACAAAGGTGGACAGTTAAACAGTGTCCTATGCTTTCGCAGATCTGGCAAAAATACACCCAGGCTAAAGGAGCAGTAGATAGGTAGGGTGAGACCACGTCCACATGGTTTGTAAACATGTGCAGATGATAGTCTGGAGATGAAATGCTGTTGATGTCGCCAGGACAGCACAGCAGTGCTTGTCAGGTAAATATAGATTATTTGGACTAAAATGACAGACAGACATCAAATGTGACTGTACTTGTTCTCATGCACTTCTTGGTCAAAACGAAGAGTTTTCTACAGCCATTATGTTTAAACACAATTCTGCCTTCACTGGCGCATAAGCAGGCTGGAAGCTGAGATGGGTTAGCTTGCTTGCTTGTATACAGTCAGTGTTATATTTACAATTCAGTGGTTCTGTTCTGTTACAATGTTTCCTAACATTGGCCCACTGATATACAATGTAACGGAGTATAAACGAGTTGTTGATGTTGCCTAGATTGTTGCAGCAGAATAGATCATGTCACCAAGAAACGAAGCCTACCGACAGTCAGATCCATTAGATAGCCTACAGTTTGTTTGTTTGTTTGTTAGGTACAGTTAGATCATTCAGATGAAATGTTATTGTCATTGGCATAGTACAAGTACAGTGACAACCCAATGCATTTGGCATCCAGCCAGATGGAAGCCATAGGTATGTACAGGCAGAAGCCAGGTATGTTACAGTAGGATGTGCAACAGTTATTCTTGCTTGGTAAAGGGACGGGATCACAGACGACAGAATCGTCTTGTCTGGACTTTATTCCAGTGTTAACTCATGGCAAAGAACGATGCTGTTGAACCAGGGACCAGAACAGAAGAACCATCCTCGACTCTACGAAGCCGGAGACCTGACCTGAATGCAGAGAAGAGGAGCTCCTCCAAGCCCTCAACCCGTCACCATGAGCTGTCTAAGGACGGTGACACACATCCAGACAGACCATCCTCGAACGGGACATCAGCGAAATGTGTTGGGGAGGTGGAAGTCCCTCCTTCAGGTCACCATGGGACACACAGCACCGGTCACCTCATGCTGGTGGTGTTGCTGTCATTTTCCACACGCTTTTATAAAATCATGGAGCCTCCTCATGTATGGTGAGTGATACTGTAGTCTCAGTACTGTCTTGTCAATTGACACAAGTGTTCAATTGTGCATTGCAGCTTGAAAGCAAGGGCACATGTGACATGGCCATATAGACCAGTGGTTCTCAAACCTCTCCTCGGGGACTCCCAGCCGCTCCACATATTTGATCTGTTCCACCACCACCAGCACACCTGATTCAACTAATCAAGTGCAAATCATAATTGCTTTGTACTTGATTAGTTGAATCAGGTGTGCTGGTGGTGGAACAGATCAAATATGTGGAGCGGCCGGTGGTCCCCAAGGAGAGGTTTGAGAACCACTGGTCTATATGGCCATGTCACATGTGCCCTTTCAAGCTGCAATGCACAATTGAACACTTGTGTCAATTGACAAGTCAATGAATGTGCAATGTAGACCCGATAATCAATCACACTGTTGTTGTACCTCACTTTTTTTCAGCTGGGATGAGACTCACTTCGGGAAGATGGGGAGCTACTACATTAACAGGACCTTCTTCTTTGATGTCCACCCACCTCTGGGCAAAGTAAGGCATAGCTTTACCTTCTCCATTACAAACATTAATATATTACATGTTTAACTTGTGCTTAATACTAAAGGATAAAGTAGAAGCCGCACACTCTCGTTCCTGATGCAAAAAGTGTATATTTATACGGTTTCGTCCGTAGCCTTTGTCAAGTCTTATAAACAAACTGGTGCATGTCAGCCATTAGTAACCATTAATGATAACTTTTTGCATCTGGAACGAGAGTGTGCGGCTTCTACTTTATCCTTTAGTATTCTGCCCCGTTGCCAGCACCTCGGCCAAATTTTCTGCGGTGTGCGTTCTCTACTTTTTCAATTAACTTGTGCTTAATACCAGTAGCCCTACCTGACCTGTACACCATCTCTCAACATGTTCCAACCGGTTCTGTTTTTTGATTATAGTATGCTGGATGTGACTGTGTGTGTGAGTTTGAGTTTGACATGAGTTTGACATTAAATGGACAGATGCTGCTCGGGAATGCAGCGCAGGAATGTTGCTCAGTAAAGTCAGTAATGTCAGTAATGTCAGTAATGTAGTGATGTCAGTAATGTAGTAACGCAATTAAAATGCACTTCTTGAGTCAAAACGGTGAGTTTTCTACAGCCATATTATGTTTTAAAAACACAATTCTTGCATTCACTTGCGCACAAGCAGGCTGAAAGCTGAGGTAAGAGTTAGCTTGCTTGTGACACGTACAGTGTTGTGTTTACAATTCCATGGTAAAGTTCTGTTACTAACATTGGCCTACTAATTATACTATGTAACGGAGTATGAATGAGTTCAAATGAGGTTGCTGCTCAATAATTTTCCTCAGGACAAACCTGCTCACCAGTAAAAAACCTGCTCACCTGACCTTATACCCAACCACCATGGTTGTGTTTGTGCTGGTGAATGAATTAGGTGCTGGTGAATCTTTCTGACTGGTATTTCCCCCCATGGCACTGAGAACTGCTAAGGTTGTGAAACGTCTCCTAAAGAAAAGTGACCTGGGTCCTTCAGTGCTAAACAATTTCAGGCCAATTTCAAACCTTTCAAGTAAAATTCTTGAGAAATTAGTATTTAAACAGCTAAATGATTACCTCAGTTTCAGCTGTATATATGAGTTAAGTTTCACTCTGGCGCTCGTCCTCACCACAGCAGTGAGACAGCACTAGTTAAAGCTGTAAACGAAGCGAGAGTGAACATAGATGACAGGAAATCTCTCAGTATTAGTACGTTTAGACATAAGTGCTGCTTTTGATTACAGTAGATCACAACATCCTTATTAACAGAACTACGGAAGCCTCTCTGGCTCAGTTTTAGATTGGTTTAGGACTTGATTGATGATTGATTGATTTTCTGATTGTACAGTGTTATTGCGGCTGGGTAGAAAAGTTCTCCTGATTATGATTTTGATCCTTTCCCCCCCCCGCTATGCCAGATGCTGATTGGTCTGGCTGGGTATATGAGCGGCTATGACGGTACCTTCCCCTTCCTTAAGCCAGGGGACAAATATGAGCACCACAACTACTGGGGCATGAGAGGAGTAAGTGTATTCTTTTGCCGTGAACCTTTTTTAAATGTGTTTTTAGGGCGTTTCTGCTTCATTGGGGTAGAGACAGTAGAGATTGACAGGAAGGATGGGTGAGAGAGAGGAGGATAGAGACAGTAGAGATTGACAGGAAGGACGGGTGAGAGAGAGGACAGACAGTAGAGATTGACAGGAAGGATGGGTGAGAGAGAGAGCAGGAATGACATGCAGGATAGGTCGATGGGCGGTATCCATGCATGTGGTGTGAGATGATGATGATGATGATGATGATGATGATGATGATGTTGACAACGATGACATTTTGTAGTTATGATATATATATATATATATAAATTCTTCCTTCTGTCACAACGACTGCCAACGGCCCCAGGCCAGGGCAGAGATGAAATGTTCCTGCTACGACTGGTGGATAGATGATTCACTTACCTGACACGTATTCACTCAGTCAAATGTATTTGTTGTAGGTTGCTTTGGATAAAGGCGTCTGCTAAAAGCCAAAAAATATAAATGTAAATGTACATTGTGAGATATGGATTGGCCATAGATTGTAGCTTATCGGCCAATACTGTACAGCAAATGGAACAGAGGGGTGTTTTACAATCTTGTATGAGAGTAAATGCTATTCCAAATAGAACTGATTTACATTTACATTTGAAATCTTTGGAATTTAGCAGATGCCTTATTCCAAAGCGACATACAATCGATGCATTTGACTAAGCAAGTGAATCATCAATTCACCAGTCGTAGCAGGAAGAGTAATCTAGCTCAGGCCAGGGACCATTGGCAGTCGTCGTGCTAGAAAAAGAAAGAAAGAATAATTAATTTTTTAACGTTTTTTTAGACACAGGAGAAACAGTACAAGGGGGGGAAGTAGAAATATTAGAAGACACAGTAGAGGGGGAATCAGGTGTCTCAGGAGGCACAGTGCTGGAGGGTAGTAGATGTATGTGTGTGATTTGACTGGTTTGTTTACCTGTTTGTCTACCCTGTGGCAGCTCTGCGCGGGGCTGGGCTCCTGTCTGCCCCCCTTCGCCTACCTCACTGTCCTGGAGCTGTCTCAGTCCCCGACCGCCGCTCTCATCAGCGCCGCCCTGCTGGTCTTTGGTGAGTATCTACCTACCAACACAGGAAACAGGGCCGGCCGCTGGCATAAACAGTCTATGCAATCTATGCAGTCTATGCAGTACAGAACCTGGACTCTTTTAAGACAGGCCTAAAAACCTTTTTATTCAAAAAGGCCTTTGACTGTTGAACCTGTGTTTATTCTTGTGATTTATGTAAGCAATTTACCATGAGAGGAAGGGGGTTGTGGAGACATTTACCACTGTACAGGGTTTTACAGGGTTTTACAGGGTTTTACCCTGTACAGTGGTAAATGTCTCCACAACCCCCGCCCTCGAATGGTCAATTGCTTTTCTACAACAGCCACCACATAATATAACAAATAAATACACAGTTGTAACATAAAATTCATTCTTATGATGTTTTTAGGCTGTTTTTGTTTTTAACTTATTGGGCCGGTTTCACAGACAAGGCTTAAGCCTAGTCCTGGACTAAATCACACTTTCAATGTAAAATCTCCATTGAAGATGCTTTTTAGTCCAGGATTAGGCTTAAGCCTTGTCTGTGAAACTGGCCCATTATGTTTTAGGGTGTTTTTTAACTCTGTAGCACTCTGAGATTCTTTTCAATGAAAAGTGCAATACAAATAAAATCATTATTATTATTATTATGCGGTTGTTTTGGGGCCACAGCCACCACACTTTTGCCGTCAAGCAACAACCCGTAAATCATCACCCCTGTCGATGAAACACCCGTCAATTAAAAAGTCTGCTTGTCTGTTTATGACAGTCTGTTTATGACTTGACTGACGTGTTGCGCAAAACACGTGTCTTCCCAAACACAAATTAGTTAACCACCCCCTCCATCATGTCCTCGCTGGGCAAACCAGCAGCCGCCGCAGAGGGCAGTTCATTTCGGTACGCTCCCGGACGGAGCGATATAAAAAAATAATTTATCCCGGCTGCACTAAGACTGTTCAATGGCAACTAAAGTAGTAGTCGGGGTCAAGGCTCCTGAATTTGTATTTATTATTTATTATAACCATCATCATCACTTTTTAGTATTTTAATATAATAACTATAGCCATCTTTTTATCCACTTTTCTATCATGATCTCACTGTTTTTTATATACTATACATGGCTGGCCCACAGTGGTGTGCCGTCAGGGCCAGCAAGGCCTTCTCTGCTGGCCTAAACATCATCAGAATATACATTTTATTTTATATATTTTTTCCACAAATATGTATTAATGATTCCCCATAGTCTATTCTCTTCATTTCATAGCTTTCCTCTTGGTTGCGCTGCTTCCAGTCTCCAATTGAGATTTGGAGGGCTGGCCTTTATGTTAGAGCTTTTATCCAATCAAAATGTGTTGCTAGGGGGCTCCCAAATCTGCCCGCCTTCACCACAGACGGTGCTGCGAATTCGACCTGTAACTTAACGTTGGAACGAGAAAACCTGTGGCGTTCCTAGTAAACCTACGTAGATGCGAGCAAAATCAACAACGGCGCCTGCTGGAAGGCTCAATCTGATGTCAGCACCCAGCACGTCTTTTGATTGGATACGCACTATTGAGATGCGTAGCAAGGTAATTTGCGTATCTTTATACCGTCTGCAATCAGCTACAATGGCGGAAGGGGGAGAAGAGGCAGATGTGGTGGCAGATCTTAAAACAACGCCATTTTCTAGAAGAACTTTCCAGGAAAAGATAGACATTATCAGAGAACGGCCAACCCCGACTCTTGCGAGCCTTTCTCAGCGGGGAAAAGGGTTTGTCCGGCACTTTCAGATCGCTAACTACCAGCGGTACCCCTGGCTCACAGGCTCCGAAAGGCACTGCAAATTGTACTGCTGGCAATGCCTGCTATTTGCAACAGATCGATCGGGTGTTTGGAGCCACACTGGTTTTGCAAACTTGAGTTGTCTAACCAAGGGAGCAACGAGACACCAAAGCACGAGACCATGGGGCAGCTTTACAGTTTGGCATGTGTGGCAGTGACCATCCCTGTGTCCACTGCTTCGGTCGAGCGGTCATTCTCGGCCTTAAAGCGAATTAAAACGTATGCCAGAAATGCTACTGGACAGACTCGGCTTTCAGCATTAGCTTCCATGTCAATTGAAAAGCACTTATTGATGGAGCTGAAGCGTACAGATAAACTCTACAACAGAGTAATTGAAGTATTCCTGAGGAAAGAAAGGAGGATGGATTTTGTTTTCAAATGAAGTTGTTTTGGTGAGTACAAAGCATTTTATTTTTTATTTTATTTGTATATATTTTTGTCATTTTATTTCGTTATTTCATTTTATTTTCGTTTCAATATTAACGAATTAATATATAGGTAATTAAAATTCATTTTATTTTCGTTTCAATATTAACGAATTAATATATAGGTAATTAAAATGACAAATATAGGCTTATAAAATAAATGTTTGATGCTTCTGTTGCAGGTTGCAAGAGATGTGGAGATTACGTGGGTGGCGCACGTGAATCAGCTGTGCAGTAAAAGTACTCAAGGAGACTTGTTGAATTGTTTTGTCACGTTTCTTGACGATAAAAGTGCCTTTTATTTAAAAGTTTTGACAGTATCCAAGCGAAGCGATCTTAAAGATCACACTCTTCATTGTAAATGCGGATTTATTGATTAAAAATGCTTCGGAAATATTAATATAACTCTGTTGTACTTGTCTGATTATGTTAAGGTGATGCAACGCCCGGTTATACTGTGTTTCTGTCTAGTTTCTAGAGCCATTGCGTCATAACGATGGTATTAAGAGGTAGAATAATTCAGGTAGGACTGTGTCGGACATCACTGAAGGCCTAGGTGTGAAATGCACCGCCCGCCACTGCTGGCCCAGTATTATTGTCTGTCCTTTATGTTGTGTTGTTATGTGTTGTTTTTAGAGAGTGGCGTGGCAAAATGAATTTCCCCACGGGGATAAATAAAGTATCATTGAATGACGCCACCTCACCCTCGTTATAGTAACTGGTTATTCTTGATGAACTTGAATGAATTCTTATGACAAGTTATTTTGTTGTTTGGCGTTAAGACTGTATTGTGTGTGTCCCACTTAATCGCTAAATTAATACTTACCTCCACCTGCTTTTTCCCCTACACTCACACACACACACACACACACACATACACACACTCACACACACTCACACTCACACTCGTACTCACACTCACACACACACACACACACACACACACACACACTCACTAACTCACTCACTCTCACATGCACACACACACGCACACACACACACACACACACACACACACACGCACGCACACGCACGCACACACACGCACTCACACGGCAGACACTGGCAGCATCACCCTGTCCCAGTACATCCTCCTGGACCCCATCCTGATGTTCTTCATCATGGGGGCGGTGCTGAGCATGGTCAAGTTCAACATGCAGAGGTACAGGTGAGGTGTCTCCACGGCAACGCCCACAGCCTGCTTGAATTCCCCTCTCTCTCTCTCACAATTAAAAACAAAAACAAAAAAATGTCTTACTTAGCTCGCCAACTAGTTCTGTCTCAAACTATGCCGTGTTGGGTCCTTGAAAGGTGCTTGAAAAGTGCTTGAAAGGTGCTTGAATTTGATGTTTCAGAAGGTGTGGGAAACCTGATCACTATTTTGCACTTCTGGTTAGAAGCTAAACTGCATTTCGTTGTCTGGTACTTGAACTCTGCAACGACAATAAAGTTTAATCCAATGTAAACATGTTGCCACAAACCTGCTTCTACATTTTTGATCAAGTCACATAATTGTGGTGTAGGTAGGTAGCCCTGTTGTCTGCGGTTGCCACTGATGACGAGCTATCATTGTGCAGGCCCTTCAGCGTGCCCTGGTGGCTGTGGCTGGTACTGACAGGGGTGAACCTGTCTGGGGCTCTGGGGGTGAAGTTCGTGGGGCTGTTTGTCATCCTGCTGGTGGGACTGAACACAGCCTGGGACCTGTGGAGGCTCCTGGGGGATCTGCACCTCTCTCTGGTATCTATCTATCTACCTACCTACCTACCTACCTATCTATCTATCTATCTATCTATCTACTTACCTACCTGTCTGTCTCTGTCTGTCTGTCCGTCTGTCTATCTTCTGTCTATCTGTCTACCTATCTATCAATCAAATCTCAATTAGTAAAGCGCTGCCCAGGTGATTGATTTACCAGATCTGACCAGTTGTACCTCCTCTCCTAGGTGGATGTTTGGAAGCACCTGGTTGCCCGGGTGTTTGTCCTGATCCTGCTCCCTCTGTTCCTCTACGTCACTGTGTTCGCTGTGCACTTTGTTGTCCTGAACAAAAGGTGTGTGTTAGCGGCCATGTCTCTTGTCACTGACTGTTTATGAAGTGAGTGAAATACATATATAACTGTACATCACTGTGTGATGTGAAATATCCTCTGGAACTGATATTAACTCTTTTTTCCATGTGTTTTGATCTTCTCTCTCTCTCTCTCCCTCTCTCTCTCCCTCTCTCTCCCTCTCTCTCCCTCTCTCTCCCTCTCTCTCTCTCTCCAGTGGGTCAGGAGACGGCTTCTTCAGCTCCGCCTTCCAGTCCCGTCTGATGGGAAACAACCTGTACAACGCCTCCATGCCTGAGTGTGAGCCCCCCCCGCCTCCCCCGTCAACACCCTCCATACGCACACACACACACACCCTGTCAACATCCTCCATACAGACACACACACACACACACCCCGTCAACATCCTCCATACAGACACACACACACACACACACACCCTGTCAACATCCTCCATACAGACACACACACACACACACACACACACACACACACACACACACCCTGTCAACATCCTCCATACAGACATACACACACACACACACACCCTGTCAACATCCTCCATACAGACACACACACACACACACCCTGTCAACATCCTCCATACAGACACACACACACACACACACACACACCCTGTCAACATCCTCCATACATACACACACACACACACACACACACACACCCTGTCAACATCCTCCATACAGACACACACATGTGAACCCCACGTCTACACCAACCTCCATACACATCCTCTTACCGCCTCTAGACGGCTGTAGCCTAGAGGTTAGAGAGGCCGGCTAGCAATCGGAAGGTCGCTGGTTCGATCCCCGCCTCAGGAGGGAGCTGCATGTGCCCTTGAGCAAGGCACTTAACCCCCAATTGATCCAGGGGCGCCGACTATGGCTGACACTGTGCCTAGAGCAAAAAATACCACATTCCAACAATTGGATTGACAGGTTGACGCTAGCAAGGCAAGCTGGCAAGTTGATTTACATGACAAGTTGACTGCACGGCAATAAAATATAATAAATCTTCTTTGTTTACACAATGGTGCGTTGACTTTCCGCTGCTCAGACATGAAGGGTATTCTAACGACTAAATGTAGAACCCAGCCACAAGGCTTCAGAGACCATCATGCACCAGGACTCCTTTGGCGCTTTTCCATTACAGGGCCAGGCCGGGCCAGCCCGGGCTGGCCTGCTTCTTTGGCGCTTTTCCATATGTCGGCCCGGGTCGCGTCAGGTCGGGTCGGGTCGCTTCTTTAGCTACCCTTCGATACCAGGGTCTACATTTTTAGATCCGGATCTTTTTGCCAGGCTGCGTGTGACGTGTGACGCTGCACACCGTTGATTGGTCAATGGAAATCGTCATCCCATGTTCATAGATTTCTTCACTAACCGCCATCTTGAAATACCACATTCGCTCTTGGAAAATGTCACTACAGTTTCTGTAATAGCTTATTAATAAAGATTAGAAAAATTATGCTGACCATCGTATTATCTTAGTTTAATGTCATTTCAATGAATCATAGAACTTTTATTTACAACAGGCATAACACAAAAATCGCTATTATGCACCGTCTTTGCCCGTGAATAACACCGGCTGTGGAGGTGGTACAAACACAATACTCCTTTGCTAACTTCACCATCGGTCTACGGTAATTTTGAGCCCTTAACCCTTTATAGGGCACTCATTGAAATACTTTGAAATTCTACATTTCAACCCTAGAGTGTTATTGGAGGACATAAGAAGACATTTTTACTTGAGTGAAATTTAAAAAAAAAAATATTTTTCATCTTCAAAATCAAGGTCAGCGAAGTTACCTAAAACGGTTATTTGCCCGATAAAGGGTTAACCACCGCGCTGACACCCAATTGGATTGACAGGTTGACGCTAGCAAGGCAAGCTGGCAAGTTGATTTACATGACAAGTTGACTGCACGGCAATAAAATATAATAAATCTTCTTTGTTTACACAATGGTGCGTTGACTTTCCGCTGCTCAGACATGAAGGGTATTCTAACGACTAAATGTAGAACCCAGCCACAAGGCTTCAGAGACCATCATGCACCAGGACTCCTTTGGCGCTTTTCCATTACAGGGCCAGGCCGGGCCAGCCCGGGCTGGCCTGCTTCTTTGGCGCTTTTCCATATGTCGGCCCGGGTCGCGTCAGGTCGGGTCGGGTCGCTTCTTTAGCTACCCTTCGATACCAGGGTCTACATTTTTAGATCCGGATCTTTTTGCCAGGCTGCGTGTGACGTGTGACGCTGCACACCGTTGATTGGTCAATGGAAATCGTCATCCCATGTTCATAGATTTCTTCACTAACCGCCATCTTGAAATACCACATTCGCTCTTGGAAAATGTCACTACAGTTTCTGTAATAGCTTATTAATAAAGATTAGAAAAATTATGCTGACCATCGTATTATCTTAGTTTAATGTCATTTCAATGAATCATAGAACTTTTATTTACAACAGGCATAACACAAAAATCGCTATTATGCACCGTCTTTGCCCGTGAATAACACCGGCTGTGGAGGTGGTACAAACACAATACTCCTTTGCTAACTTCACCATCGGTCTACGGTAATTTTGAGCCCTTAACCCTTTATAGGGCACTCATTGAAATACTTTGAAATTCTACATTTCAACCCTAGAGTGTTATTGGAGGACATAAGAAGACATTTTTACTTGAGTGAAATTTAAAAAAAAAAATATTTTTCATCTTCAAAATCAAGGTCAGCGAAGTTACCTAAAACGGTTATTTGCCCGATAAAGGGTTAACCACCGCGCTGACACCCAATTGGATTGACAGGTTGACGCTAGCAAGGCAAGCTGGCAAGTTGATTTACATGACAAGTTGACTGCACGGCAATAAAATATAATAAATCTTCTTTGTTTACACAATGGTGCGTTGACTTTCCGCTGCTCAGACATGAAGGGTATTCTAACGACAAAATGTAGAACCCAACCACAAGGCTTCAGAGACCATCATGCACCAGGACTCCTTGTCTTACTCTTATGGTGATCTAATAATGAATAATAATAATTATTATTAACTATGCCCCTCCCTCCCCCTCCCCCCCCCCCCCCCCCCTACAGACCTAGCATACGGCTCTACCGTCACAGTGAAGAACCTGCGCATCGCCGGCGGCTACCTCCACTCTCACTGGCACCTGTACCCAGAGGGCGTGGGCGCTAAGCAACAGCAGGTAAGCCACAGGTCTCACACGTGCCTTTTAACGACCTGAACACACCACCCCAACAATGTTCAGAGCCTCCAAACCCAGTGGGACCGGTTTACAGTGCATCGCTACGCCAGGACCTTACAGTAGGACCGGTTTACAGCATATCACTACGCCAGGACCTTACAGTAGGACCGGTTTACAGGATATCACTACGCCAGGACCTTACATTCACATTCACATTTGAGACATTTAGCAGATGTCTTTATCCAAAGCGACTTACAACAAGTACAATTTGTCTTAAGTAAGTAAGTAAGTAAGTAAAGCTTTATTTATATAGCACCTTTCATACAATAAATGCAGCTCAAAGTGCTTTACAACAGGGCTAAGAGCATGAAGTGAATATAATAAAACATAGCATAGAATGAATATAAAAGCAGGATATAAAAGCAGAATATAAAAGCAGGGGAAAACAGTAAAAGAAGAGGTAAAGATAAAATACAATAAATGGATCTGTAGCCCAACTTGGCTTTGTGGTACCAATGTTATCCCCCCACAGTCTGTGGAGTTAAAGACCATGTGCATTACTGTGTAGAAATATAAGAAATAAATAGATAAAACATTTAAAGTGCAGCAGCTGGCAAATGAGCAGTAGGCTAGGGATGCTCCGATCTGGATTTTTGGGGCCGATACCGATCACCGATTTTTTTCCTCAAGATCAACCGATACCGATTTTTTTTTAAATACATAACTGTAGGCCTACTGACTGGATAGCCTACATATTTTTTGCTTTTTAGACAAAAGTTTTGATCCATTAGGCACCAAGCAAACGCAGACCCATTTTTATGGCATAGTAAAGGTCTGGCCTATCACCCAGTTAGGGCCTGAAGCCCAAGTCAGTCGATATGGCTGTATAAAAGACATCATAAACGTGGCCTTCATGGTTTACATACTGTTACGTCCTCCTATGTTTTCTGTTCAGTTATCTGTCTTCCCCAGGAAAAAAAAAAAAAGGAATCGTTTTTTGCGATCGGCCATTTTTGCCGATCACCGATCGAGTCATTTGGAGTGAAATCGGCCGATTTAAATCGGTGGCCGATAAATCGGAGCATCCCTACAGTAGGCAGGTGCAGATGAGCTAGTTAAAGGAGTGCAATAGCTGGCAAATGAGCAGTGGGCAGGTGCAGATAAGCTAGTTGAAGGCTATATTAAAGAAGTGCGTTTTTAGTTTTCTTTTAAAAAATATTTAGTGTAAGTAAGTGGATCATCTATACATCAGTCAAATTAAAAACAAATCTATGCTAGGACCAGGGGCCATTACAATGCTAGAAGAAGAATTACTTTTTAATGTATTTGTATTTACAGTAGAGAAAACAAAACAATATAAAATCAATAGGGAGGAGGTAATCTGGGCGGCTGTGGCTCAGGAGATAAAGCCGGTGTCTAATGATAGCAAGGATAGCGGATCGATCCCCGGCCCCTCCTGTCCACGTGTCGACAATGTGTCCTTGGGCAAGACACTGAATCCCAATTGCTCGCAATGAGCGGGCTGGCGCCTTGCAAGGTAGCTTGCCGCTATTGGTGTGTGAATGTGTGAGTGAATGGGTGAATGAGAGGCCGTTAAGCACTTTGGAATAAGGCGCTATATAAGTGCAGTCCATTTACCATTACCATTTGTGTCACATTCTAATGCTTTGGCCCTCATGTTGGGATCCGATGTAATGATCAGACTTTTCTTTCGAAATATGTGAATACATTTCCGCGTTGTTGAAAATCAATGACACACTCGGTAGTCAACTAACGCAGCTTGTTTTGTGAGCCTGCTAACAATATCAAGTAGTGTTATAGTTAACTAGGTAGCAGTGGGGTTTACTCACCGAATCCATTTCGTTGCAGTATTTTGGATTGACTAGCGAGTTTGTGTTGTGATTCTCAACAACGTTGAAACGTAGTTCTGTGTTTCAAAAGAAAAGTCTGAACATTTTGATTGGTTGCCGACATGCGGACCAAATGACCAGACTGTGTCATATTTGTAAACTTACCCCCCACCCCCCCCTCCTCTGTTCCCCCAGGTCACGGCCTACCTCCATAAGGACTATAACAACCTGTGGCTGGTCCAGAGGCCTGGGGACCAGGATGGTGAGAGGCCAGCTGAACTCACAGAGCTTGATTACCAGACAGAAAGCCTGCATGTGCTGCATTTTTATTGTTTGATTGATTGTTTGTTTGTTTGTTTGTTTGTTTGTTTATTTGTTTTTCATTTGCTGTCCAGCTCAGACCGGAGCCCCTGAACTTGTCCGGCACGGTGACATCATTCGACTGGAGCACAAAGAGTAGGCGTTATACCCTCCTCTGTTTATGAATGAAAGCCATGATAACCAATCGGCATATGTCTGTTAAAACGATGTGTGGTCCCCCCCCCCTCCCCCCTTGCCCTTTTTAGGACGACCCGGAACCTCCACAGTCACCTACACGAGGCCCCCCTCACTAAAAAACACTTCCAGGTCACAGGATATGGCATTGTGAGTGAACACAGTGTTTTAAACTATATACATTTTGGTTATTGTTGTGTTAATGTGCTTAGCAAGTATTTGTGACGGTAGCTGGTGAAAGGGGGAACAAGTCGGCAACTGACCAAATGTTCAGACTTTTAATCAGAAAAAATGTAAATAAATTGGACTGGAAAATGTAAGCTCATTTGTGGGCGGTGACTTAATTTATTTCAAATGGCCTTTAAAAGAGCATTGATTCAAAACACATTGTTTGAAACTGAAACGTTGTTGAAAATCAACGACACACTCACTAGCCATTATATTGCAATTCAATGGATTCGGTGAGTTACATTTTTCAGAATAATAGTCTGAACATTTGGTAGGTTGCTGACTTGTTCGCCCTTTCACTAGCTACCGTCACATTTTGTCTCAACCTAAATGTTGACCTCTGACCCCTCCTGCCCTGGTGCTGTCAGAATGGAACAGGTGACCCCAACGACCTCTGGCAGGTGGAGGTCACCGGGGGTCGGAAGGGCGACCTCGTCAAGGTGTTACGCAGCAAAGTGCGCTTCCTGCACCGTGCCACCGGCTGCGTGCTGTATAACTCCGGCAAGGCGCTACCTAAGTGGTGAGAGAGAAGGACTGGGCTAGTCTCAACTAATAGTTCTCTCCTATATTGGTCTATCTTTAATTTGTATTTTTAGCTTATTTTATTCAGCCTATTATTCAATTGTCACTTTATGTTGTTGTTGTTGTTTGTGGTATGAGCTGCTGTAACGCCTGAATTTCCCTCTCGGGGATCAATAAAGTACCTGTCTATCTATCTATCTATCTATAGCTTTCTTGTCTTTAGATCTGCCTGGTTGTGTGTGACAGTAGGTGACAGTAGGTGTGTTGTGTCTAGGGGCTGGGAGCAGGTGGAGGTCACCTGTAGTCCGTACCTGAAGGAGAGCCCCAGTTCCCAGTGGAACATCGAGGATCACATAAATCCCAAGTGTACGTCTCCAATCTCTTCATTTGGTTTTACAGTACGCATGCCCCTTTCACCATTATCTCTGACTGTGTCTGTGTGTGTGTCTGTGTCTGTGTCTGTGTCTGTGTCTGTGTCTGTGTGTGTGTGTGTGTGTGTGTGTGTGTGTGTGTGTGTGTGTGTGTGTGTGTGTGTGTGTGTGTGTGTGTGTGTGTGTGTGTGTGTGTGTGTGTGTGTGTGTGTGTGTGTGTGTGTGTGTGTGTGTGTGTGTGTGTGTGTGTGTGTGTGTGTGTGTGTGTGTGTGTGTGTGTGTGTGTGTGTGTGTGTGTGTGTGTGTGTGTGTGTGTGTGTGTGTGTGTGTGTGTGTGTGTGTGTGTGTGTGTGTGTGTGTGTGTGTGTGTGTGTGTGTGTGTGTGTGTGTGTGTGTGTGTGTGTGTGTGTGTGTGTGTGTGTGTGTGTGTGTGTGTGTGTGTGTGTGTGTGTGTGTGTGTGTGTGTGTGTGTGTGTGTGTGTGTGTGTGTGTGTGTGTGTGTGTGTGTGTGTGTGTGTGTGTGTGTGTGTGTGTGTGTGTGTGTGTGTGTGTGTGTGTGTGTGTGTGTGTGTGTGTGTGTGTGTGTGTGTGTGTGTGTGTGTGTGTGTGTGTGTGTGTGTGTGTGTGTGTGTGTGTGTGTGTGTGTGTGTGTGTGTGTGTGTGTGTGTGTGTGTGTGTGTGTGTGTGTGTGTGTGTGTGTGTGTGTGTGTGTGTGTGTGTGTGTGTGTGTGTGTGTGTGTGTGTGTGTGTGTGTGTGTGTGTGTGTGTGTGTGTGTGTGTGTGTGTGTGTGTGTGTGTGTGTGTGTGTGTGTGTGTGTGTGTGTGTGTGTGTGTGTTAGTGCCCAACATTAGCCTGTCCCTGCTGAAGCCTCACTTCCTGGAGATCCTGCTGGAGTCCCACATCGTCATGATCAGGGTGAGACACACACACAGACACACACACAGACACACACACACACAGAGACACACACACACACAGAGACACACACACATACATACATACACACACACACACACACACACACACACACATACTCACACACACACACACACTCCACAAGCACATCCCATGCATACGGACTACATAAGTTTAAGCTCACAGTCACTTTACTACTGTCACTTGTGTCCTGTACTATTGGCACTTGTTATTGTTTTATGCCCAGTTTCTTATTGTCTACAAATTGCAAGATACTGCTAATTGTAAATACTCTTATTTGTCACTTATGTCCTGTACTATTGTCACTTTTTAAAATTATTTTGAATTATGCCTATTGCCTTATTGTCCGACATCTGCAATGTCAGGAACCGAAGCCTAAGAGTTTTACTCTCTTACACTTGTGTAATGTGACGTTACAATAAACTTAACAAGACATTTGAAACACACACAGAGTGATTGCCAAATGAATTAGGTTTTACTATTATGTATTGATTTCATTTAATTGTTCTCACAGGGCAACAGTGGTTTGAAGCCCAAAGAGAATGAGATGAACTCCAAACCTTGGCATTGGCCAATCAATTACCAGGTGGTTAACAACATTTTTTAGTACTCCAACTTATTTTCTGTGAGGTTTGACAATCCTGTTGACAAGGCGTGACAAGCTGTTCACTAACGACCTTTCTGTTGTTTCTGTAAAGGGACTGAGGTTCTCTGGGGTGAATGAGACAGACTACCGTGTGTACCTGTTAGGGAACCCAGTAAGTGTCTACTTTTCTTTTAATATGTTTTTAGGGCATTTCTGCTTTTTAAAAAAAATAAAAAATAATATTGGGATAGAGACAGTAGAGGTTGACAGGAAGGGAGGGAGAGAGGGGAGATGACATGCAGGATATGTCGATGGCCGGAATCGAACCAGGGATCTTGTAATGATCTGGCAGTGCCTTAGTGTGCTACAGCACTAAAGCGCCCGTCTCTGCCTTTCTGTCTACTTTCTGTGTCCTGTATCTGTCTCTAACACACAGAAAGTAGCTACCCTGTCCTGTATGTGGCTATGGCTTTTATTTTATTTTATTCATGCTAACGTTATCTATCTGTCTGTCTGTCTGTCTATGTATCTATCTGTCTGTCTGCCTGTCTGCCTGCCTACCTATCTGTCTGTCTTTATCTCCTCTCCAGGTGATCTGGTGGCTCAACCTGTTCTGTCTAGGCCTGTATGTACTCATGGTGTCCTTGGCCTCGCTGGCCCTCCAAAGAAAACTCCCACTGCAGCAGAAAACAAGAGGTAGGAAGATGCATGGTAGCAGACAGGCTTTCATTACTCAAAATGAAAAAATCTTCTGCTTTAGATTGAAGACCCATCTCTTCAGGCTACATCCCTCCTAAAGACCTGCTGATCCCCTCTAACCCCTGTAGAGTATATTTCTTCTAGCATTGTAGCTGTCAATGAGCCCCTGAGTTTTTGGCTTCGATGTAAACAAGACTATAACTACTTTGAGAGCTTGACTCTGCCGCTGCGGTGTGATGTGCTTGTTTCAGAGCACTGCTGCGTGCTGCGGACGGGGGGGGGGCTACTGCTGCTGGGCTGGGTGCTGCACTACGCCCCCTTCTACACCATGGGACGCATCCTGTACTACCACCACTACTTCCCTGCCATGCTCTTCAGCAGCATGCTAACAGGTAGTGTACTACACACATCCTCTACTACCACCACTACCTCCCTGCCATGCTAACAGGTAGTGTACTACACATATCCTCTACTACCACCACTACCTCCCTGCCATGCTAACAGGTAGAGTACTACACACATCCTCTACTACCACCACTACCTCCCTGCCATGCTAACAGGTAGAGTACTACACGCATCCTCTACTACCACCACTACCTCCCTGCCATGCTGACAGGTAGAGTACTACACGCATCCTCGGGGCGGCTGTGGTGCAGGAGGTAGAGCCGGCGTCTAATGATCACAAGGTCGGCAGATCTGCGGTTCGAACCCCCGGCTGGCCACATGTCGAGGTGTCCTTGGGCAAGACACTGAACCACCGCAGTCCATTTTTTCCATTTTACTACCACCACTACATCCCCTACTCTTCTCCTGTAAATAAATAAATACAAATAATAATAAAATAAAATAATATCGTAGATTACTTTTTCTTGCTATGACTGATGGATAGATGATTCACTTCACATAGACAAATGTATTCACTTACTTAGACAAATGTATTTGTCATAAGTTGCTTTGGATAAAGGTGTCTGCTAAATGCCTAAATGTTTTAATGTAAATGCCTCTTATCAGTAGTTATTCTTTGGTTGGAGATTTGTGTCGTTCAGAACCAGTATTCTAGAATGTTCTCTCTGTCTCAGGCATCACGTTGGACACCTTGCTGCAGGGGGCTAATCTGTGGCTCCGCCAACCCTATGGCCATTGGCTGCTCAGAGGGGGGCAGGCCCTGCTACTGTTGGCCATCCTCTACAGGTGAGCTGTCCGTCACGCCGTGAACTTCACCTGTGTTTCATTTAGTTCAATATTCTTTTTTCGGGGGGGGGGGGGTTTATTCGTTTATTTAAAAGGGACAATGGACAGTCATTGACTCTCCCTGAATTAGCTGGGTAGCTAAATTGCATCAGCAGTCCCTGGGCAGGTAAATCCACAGGGGAATTACGGTCTCAGATGTTAGAAACATTGAGTTTAAAACAGAACTACAGGAAATAAAAACATCACACTTAAACATAAAAATGTTTGGCTCTATGTGGTCAATGGTCACATGATTGGTTATCTATCAGCCATGATTTCAGTTTTGATTTGAAGCCGGTTAGGATAGAACATTGTTTGATAGCATCATAACATGATTAACCTTAACTGTCCCTCCTAAGGCCTCTTCATCCCCTCTACCCCCCTCTACAGTTTCTCTACTGTAAACAAGTAAATAATAATAATACAATTTAATGAATTAATCGTCTTCTACCATTATGACTTCTAATGGCCCCTAGCACAGATTACGTTTTCTTGTGATGACTGATGTCTAGATGATTCACTGACTTAGTCAAATGTATTTGTTGTAAGTCGCTTTGGATAAAGGTCGTCTGCTAAATGTCAAACATGTACGGTAAATGTAAATGTTTAGCTCATGGTCATGTTTGACTCTTGTCCTCTCGGCCCCTGCAGCTTCTACCTGTTCCACCCTCTCTCCTACGGTATGAGAGGTCCCCTGGCCCAGGACCCTGCCAGCGCCATGGCAACCCTCAAGTGGATGGACTCCTGGGAATTTTAAGAAGTCACTAAGAAGTATTGGTGGGCAATCAGTACAATAATCATGTCCGATAGAGTACATCGGAAGGACATTTTTTGTACATCAGTGACTTTTTAGACATGTATCTGTTTCTTACACACACATGTGAACTTCAGAGTATACAAAGTACTACAAAGTATTTTCATAATATGCGCAACTATGGATTGTTTACCCATTCATCAGGGTTCTCATTGTTCTCAAGTGTTTCTATCATCAGTGTATGCTGAATATTTCAGTGATTAGGTAGAGTTGAATCGTACAGTATTGAGTTGTAAAAAAATAAATGAATAAAAACTAGGACTAGACACTACAAACAAACTTACCCCCTTTGGAGTTCGGAGATACAGACTTGAAATACATGAGCTTTAGATTTAAGGACAGGTTTATGCTAGTGAGAAGGAATGCTAATGATGTCAACAAAAACTGCCTTAAACATGTGTTTTGTCTTTTCTTGACTGAGTTGCAATAATAATAATAATAATAATGATAATTATGCCTAGAGGATAGGTAAGTGCCTAGAGGAACTCTAAGTTCACATTTCATGTAACTGTTACTATTTAATTCTTATTTAATTGTCCGTTACATTATGATGTCATATCGACTGTTGATGATCTTCACTTGGTAGTGTACACAGTATTTCCCATTCATCCTGGGTGAGATACAATTGCTTTCTACTACGTTCTGTAATCTGTACTGGTTTTGTCTTTTGTTTAATAAAGAAAAGGGATTGTTACTTTTCACTGCATCTCCATCATTGTCCTAATTAAAATGGGTCGTTATTATGAGAATCTCACTTTCAGTGCTTGTGGGTCTCTGATGACCCTACTAACACAGACATTGTGAAATAAAGCAATTCAGTCTGTTTTTTTGTGGGCTGTCTAATTCGATTCAACAAGCCAAGCATGCAAATGTAAAACTGATCATGTTGAAAATGTTTATCTAAATATTAGACAAGAAATTTTCAGAAGTTTGCCAAACGTCATCCACAAATACAGAAATTCCTGAAAGACAGCATCACCGTCACCCAGTTCTATGATGTCTGGCACATGTAGAAAGGTATGTTACATGTTCAGTTCAGCCATGTTCATTTGCAGGGGAAATGCACAGAAACATGTGTTGACTGTATGGGTGATACAGTTTTTACCCACAAAAAGTGCATTGTAGCCATGGCCACATTGATTTGCACTTGCACTGCAACAGATCACTTGGTTTGTCCTTGTTTGGGTACAAATGTATAGAATTTTTTTCTATTTAATCTGAATTGTAGGAATTTCAAAGCTACTGGAGAAGATCTGCAAGATGAAGGACTGTGGAAAATTACAGAAGTGGATGTCTGGTATCAAAAAGCACATCTAATGACTGCGGCATCATCAACCACTCGTCGAGAAACAGAGGTTATTATTATTATTATTATTATTATTATTATTAAAACCTACTATAGCAGCGCCATCTGCTGGCAGGTTTTTGTAAGGCAGTCACTGATGACGAAACGTCAATCCTAGAGAACCAGCAACCCCATTGGCTGCATAACGTCACGTGCACAGATCTGAAGATGGCGTCTCCAAATGGAGGTAAATTCTAATTCCTCACTCCGTTGTCGGGTGTATAAAATCCGCATTTTAACATTACGACGGCCCTCCAAAACAGCCCTGTTTCAATACCTGTATTTGTTCGAACATTATGAGTTGGAGAAAAGTTACAATATTGTTTATTGAACGTCTAACGCCTATCCTAAGGCTATGCCTGTTGTTGGACATTGTTTTTGTTTGGCTAGTAACTGAGTAGCTTTGCAAAACAGCAAGCAAGCTGCAATGCTCGGCTGATACATACACACAAACTAGCTGCGAACATGTGTTAAACTTGTTGCAATCCCCCCACATAATGTTTCTATAAAACCAGTATTATTGTTTGCTATTTACTTACTTGCATGTAACATTATTCATCATGTTCATGCTGTGATATGGCACAGTAAGATAATGGATTATGGGTCTATGGGGCATGAAACTGATAGTCCCATCTGGCGTATAGTTATCAATCAATGTGTCAAACTGTATTCTGAGAGGATCTTATCATTAATATGAAGTCGAACTCATCATAATGTGTCTGGTGTTCAAGGAATGGCATGCCATGACATTACCATACCATGTGTCAACACCATAAACAATGGATAGCAAACATTGTGTCATTGTGTTTTGGTTATGATCAAGTTAAATGGTTTTGACTATACTAATACTGGTACTAATATTCATAGGTATATTCAGGTCATTGTAGTTCAAAATCAAGGTATTGTAAACATTGACTGGAAATATTGCAGAGTGCAGACAGCGGCTTTAATCCTGATGTTTTGTTGTTGTTGTTGTTGTTGTTGTTGTTTTACTTGTAAGGTGATGACTTTGAGTCCTCTCTGCTGAGTTTTGAGAAGCTGGATAGAGCGTCACCTGACCTGTGGCCAGAGCAGTGTAAGTTTGTCTCCAAGACACCAGGGGGGTATTCCA
Source organism: Nansenia antarctica (assembly GCF_963989245.1). Taxonomy (NCBI): domain Eukaryota; kingdom Metazoa; phylum Chordata; class Actinopteri; order Argentiniformes; family Microstomatidae; genus Nansenia; species Nansenia antarctica. Next base: position 32,999,186 of record NC_137674.1, on the reverse strand, counting down.
TCAACGTCGCTAAAGGACAATCCAGGTTTATTTTTGAGAAGTCTCACGAGACATGTCAAAATAAGCCTGGTTTTTTATGACAAGTCTCGTGAGACTTATCAAAATATGCCTAGATTTTCCTTTAGTGACGTTGATGGAATACCCCCCAGGCTCACACACAAACCAGCCAGGGGCTGCTGTCACTTATTGTATTATTGTATTCCCTCATTCATCATCCGTCTGTTTGGCTCACACATGTTGTCTTCATTAACACAGTGCCTGGAGTTGCGGAATTCGCTGCGTCCTGTAAAAATGTGAGTTTATAATTCAGACGTCCATAGAATTTTCAACTGAATAGGCCTGAATAGGTAAGAGGAAAGGTGCATTGATGTTGTTTGTTTCTTGTCTTTGCAGCCTATCACAAATTCTCCGTCTAAATGGATGGCTGAACTGGAGAGTGAGGACATTGAGATGTTAAAAGGTAAAATGATATATAATATGAATAGGAACATAGTTAACCTAATATTGACTGATATATAAACGCAGAGGACCTAAAGAACAGAGCTTTAATAGGGGTAGTGGTGGTCTAGTGGATAGTGAGTTGGACTTGTGATCGGAAGGTTGTGAGTTCAAATCCCGCCTGAAGCCACACCACTACTAGTGTGCCCTTGGGTAAGGCACTTAGCCCTCAGTTACTCCAGGGGGAATGTCCCTGTAATTCGTAATTGTAAGTCGCTTTGGATAAAAGCGTCTGCTAGATGGCTAAATTAATTAAATTAGCTTAACTTACACCTGCTGTAATGTTCTCACAGAGCTGGGGAGTCTGACCACCGCCAACCTCATGGAGAAGGTCAAGGGCCTACAGAACCTGGCCTATCAGCTGGGCTTGGAGGAGTGTAAGTGAATTTTATTCAGAAATGCAAAGTATTTGTTGCTCACAAACAGGTGTCATAGGCTTTGGTGTGGTCAATGCAAGGTTCTGTAGTTATGTAGTTGAATTACAACAGTGGGCAACACAAAATGGGAGAAAACATTAAATACAATTAGGGGGGGGAGGGGATTACCTGAATCTGTGCAATGAAAACATTGTTATACTCTGTTTTCTCCTGCTTGTTCGTTCCATAAAGGTTTCCACATTTGTATCACTTTTTGTGGCATGTAAGTGTAAGCTGTCATTAAACTACCACTAGATGGCGCTGCTAGCCCTATGGCTATTTTCCTTCTGAACTGATATTATCTGCTTGAGTAAAGACGACACTTTTCACATTTTATGGGATTTCTCACAGCAAATCATAGACTCTCGTAGAACAGCCCTCCAGCCTCTATTAATAGTAATAATATAGCTGCTAGGCTAAGACGTTAACTATATGGCAGTAATTGATATATTGCTGTCAAACTATATTGAGAAGCCAGTTAAGTAGAGAACACCTAAGTTGAGAAAAAAAGTCCTTTATGAAGACTTTTTTCCATGGCTGCGAATGGTTAGAGAAGCCTGGTTATGTGGAGGCAGGTCTCACGGTAATACAACAAGTATTCAAAAATGCGGTGAATGTAAAATCTGGTTTGACAGATTCCCTCCATCCATTGTGACCTAATCCATAGAGTGTGGATTAGAGATATGTAGCTAAGTGCTGATATTTTTTCCCCAAAGAGGAAGCGCACCAGACGTAAACCAAAACACACCCCAGACGTCAGAGGGATTTGTTACTGAAAGCAAATACCTCTCAAATAATATTATATATATGTAATATACTTCCCAAACTGAAAGTATTGTTGAATTCAGCTTGCTGTTAGATATTATATTATACATTTATATAACATCGGCTGGCACTTTATCCTTTTATACTGGTTATTCAATTGTTTCCCACTATTGTTTTTATAACTGCACTCTGAGGTCCCTCTACCTTAAACCACAGAGGATTTAACCTCCATTCTCTGCTTAACACAGAATACTGTAATCTTGTATAATGGGGGGGGGGGGGGGGGGGGAGCAGCCCTTTGCCCCTGTTGTAAATCTACAGATGTATATGGGCCAGGTTGGGTCTGCAGAGGTGGGGGGGGGGCTGGGCTGGGTTGGGTGGTGGGGTGGGGTGGGGGCAGTACCTCTGTCCTGCCTCCCAGCGAGCTCACCGCTGATTTGTAAAATTCCATAAAGGCAGGATGATTAAAGTAGGCTGCTCCTGGATTACGCCAAACCTGATCTGTCAAGGCTCTGCCCCCGCTCCGAAAAATGAGAAATATTTTTTGGGGTTTAATGGCAACTTTTGAGTTGCTCAAGCCAAGCAAGCGACTGCTGGGGGAAATCGTTGGCTTAGAATATGCATCATGGGCTTGATGATAGCTTGAATAGGGGATGCGTCATACATCGCCTCAGAGTTCAACATTCACGTTCAGGATTCTCTGTAGAAACGACATGACAAGCAACGATGCCCCTGCCCAAACGTCCCACATAATGTAGGAATTATAAAAAGCACAGATTAGTGTAATTGACTTCTGCGTCGAAGATGAATAACATTATCTGCTTATTTCGGAAGCTCCTATTTACAGATCAGAGGAGGGCCTGGGTTGAGATAAAGACGTTAGCCTGAGAGCGTAACGAGAGCCGACGTTTGTCTCTTTAGCAACCATGTCATGCACCTCAACCTCCAGAACGGGAGCGCGCGGAGACACAATGACGGTTGTTATGGGTCTCCGAGCAGCCCCGTAATGGGGCACCTGTTTAATGTGCCTGCGGTTTAATTTTCTCATTTTCCTGGCTGTCAGGGGAGGCCCAGTAAATCTCAGCTACTTTTTCATCATGTCGGTGTTGCTGCTCGCGGTGCTCTTCAGCGCCCCGTAAACGGCCGACCGGCAGAGGAGAGAGAGAGAGAGAGAGAGAGAGAGAGAGAGAGAGAGAGAGAGAGAGAGAGAGGGCTGCACACGAACGATGGGGCAAGAGGGGACAGGATTTACTACCCCCGCCCCCTTTAAACATGTGGGCTATTAAAGCGGGAAGCTGGTTAATGGGTAGAGCACAATCAAGCAGTGAAAACACCCCCCCCGTCCCCTACCCCCCCGTCCCCCCCACCTCCGCTCCCCACGGGGGAAGGCAGGGGACAGGCCTGACCCCCCCCTCTTGTCCTGCTGGAAGGACACTGCTGCTTTCACCTCCTTTCAACCTTCAGAAGTCGCTGAAACACTACAATACACACACTTGCCTACATGGAATAACGGTCAATAAATGAGATACGAATTGAAGGAAATATCGTTACCTCATCGTTAAGGTATAGAATATGATTGGATGGATAGCCAAATGCAGTGTGCCTTCAGGGGGTTAGTACGGTGATTATATGGTGATTTATATCGGCTGGAGTGTGTGTGTGTGCGTGCGTGCGTGCATGCATGTGTGTGTGTGTCTCTGCATGCGTGAGTGTCTCTGTGTGTGCGTGAGTGCCTCTCTGTGCGTGCGTGAGTGCAAGGGATTGTGTGTGTATAAGATTATGCGTGTGTGTGATTATGTGTGCGTAGGACACATTTGTATGGGTGTGCTCGTCCCCTGGGAGTCCCCCCTACTGTCGCTCCTGCCAGCGTCCAGGTCCCTGAGGGAGGGGTTGCCGCGTGCCTGGTCCCCGGGCCCCAGCTGCTGCCCCGCCCCGTGATGAATGCCCCTGTCGCGGGCCGCCGAGCGTGGGCATCAGCTCCCCCCCCCGGTCCCCCCCAGCCCCCCCCCCCCGCCGGTCCCAGGGGAACTGTGACTACTCTGATAAGTGCTGTTATTGGAGGTAATTGAAAGGAGAGTGTTCCTGGGGGACTGACAGACAGGCCTCAGGCTGAGGGGAAGGGAGGGGGGCTTGCTGCTGCCTTGACACACTTGTGGGTTCCAGCTCCACACTTGTGGGGATCCCCACAATGCATCACTGACTGGCTGGCTGGCTGGCTGACTGGCTGGCTTGCTGGCTGGCTGACTGAGGGCGTCTCATAGTTGTGCTAAAGCAGGGTGTCCTCTCATAGTTGTCCTAAAGCAGAGTGTCCTCTCATAGTTGTCCTAAAGCAGAGTGTCTCATAGTTGTCCTAAAGCAGGGTGTCTCATAGTTGTCCTAAAGCAGAGTGTCTCATAGTTGTCCTAAAGCAGGGTGTCTCATAGTTGTCCTAAAGCAGAGTGTCTCATAGTTGTCCTAAAGCAGGGTGTCTCATAGTTGTCCTAAAGCAGGGTGTCTCATAGTTGTCCTAAAGCAGAGGGTCTCATAGTTGTCCTAAAGCAGAGTGTCTCATAGTTGTCCTAAAGCAGGGTGTCTCATAGTTGTCCTAAAGCGTGTCACACTCGCATGCCATACCATCGCATGTGCATCACAGATTCCTGGTTTGATTCCGGCCATCGACATATCCTGTATGTCATCCCCCGCCTCTCTCTCTCTCTCTCTCTCTCTCTCTCTCTCTCTCTCTCTCTCTCTCTCTCTCTCTCTCTCTCTCTCTCTCTCTCTCTCTCTCTCTCTCTCTCTCTCTCTCTCTCTCTATCTCTCTCTCTCTCTCTCACACACACACACACACACCCATCCTTCCTGTCAATCTCTACTGTCTCTATCCCAATAAAGCAGAAATGCCCTAAACAACATATAAATACAATTTCTAAAAAACCTGTCCTAAACTGAACTGTGCCACACCGTGGACGGCCTGGTAGACGCAGGCTGACCCCCCGCCGGCCTGCCTGTGTGGAGGTGAGGCTGAAGGTCACCCCTGCTCGAGCTCTGACAGCTCCTAATGGTCCCAGCCATTCACACACCGTCCTCCTCCTCCTCCTCCTCCTCCTCCTGGGATCAATCTCCGCCCCATTAGCGCCGCCGCTGCGCCGCTGAATATGATTGCATTCACTCTGCCCCTACTGTGCTAATGTGCCTGCATCAATCCATCACGGCCAGCCTTGGAGCAGGGGCAGGGTAGCAGGGTAGCAGGGGCTGGTAGCAGGGGCTGGTAGCAGGGGCTGGTGGCAGGGTAGCAGGGGCTGGTAGCAGGGGCTGGTAGCAGGGTAGCAGGGGCTGGTAGCAGGCGCTGAGAGCAGGGTAGCAGGGGCTAGGACAGGGCAGCCCCCCACACACCCCCTCCTCTTCCTCTTCCTCTTCTCCTGCCCTCCTCTCCTCTTCCTCTCCTTTCCCTCTCCTCTGCCCTCCTCTCCTCTTCCTCTCCTCTCCCCTCCTCTCTTCTCCTCCCATCCCCTCCTCTGCCCTCTTCTCCCCTTTTTTCATCTCCTCCTCTCCTCTCCTCATCTGCCCTCCTCTCCTCTCCTACTCTGCCCTCCTCCTCTCTCCTCTCCTCTCCTGTCCTCTCCTCTCTTCTCTTCCTCCTCTCCTGCCCTCCTCTCCTCTCTTCCTCTCCTCTCCTCCTCTGCCCTCTCTGCGGCTGGGTGTCTTTATGGTCTCATAGTGGAGACGAATAGCGTCGTCTGGAATTTGTGTGTCACGGTGCCATTAGGACCGGCGTGACAGGAAACTGAAACAGGAACTGAGTGTGTTGGAAGGGGTATGAATCGGCTTCTCTGCACTGCAAAGTATCGCCTGTTACATTTTTATTTTAGATATTTTTTTATTTTTTATTTTTTTATTTCACTTTCCGAGTCATCTTGGGTCCACGTCTCGAGACAGTCGTCCTGGGTAAAGCTTGTGTCGAATGGAAATGAGTCAAGTGTCTCTAAGTCATTTAGAAGTCTCAAACGGACGTTGTTTGGTTACCTCCGTTCCTTTTTGAAATGCAACTGTCACTAGTTCTGAACCAGTACTTCTAACAACGGACCTGTGGCTTGTCAAAGTCTCGCAATCCTATAGATTAGATTAGATTCAACTTTATTGTCATTGCAGAGTACAAGTACCAGACAACAAAATCCAGTTTTGCAGTTTCACTTTAGTGGCATACTTTAGGGACCAGACAAACCGTTATCCTGTAAACAAGCCAGCTGTGGTGTTGTGTCCTGTCTCTCTGTAACAGGACCAGTGTAGGAGGTGTGTAAGAGGGGGGGGGGGGGGGGAGGGAGGGAGGGAGGGAGGTATACACACCTCCTCAGCCGTGCCTGCCTGCCTGCCTGCCTCCCTGAGCAGATAGGAAATGACACCTCATTTCCATAAAGGCATTAGGAATTCATTGGATTTTCTTTCCCAGCTAATCATAGTGGCGGTGTAAAACCTTTTAGGCTTTTTTAATGAATGAATTTTGACTGATTGCCTATTAATAAGGACACCTCTTGAACAGGGATAGGCTGTGGCAGGGGTGGGGAGGTAAGATGTGTTTATTTGTGTGTGTGTGTGTGTGTGTGTGTGTGTGTGTGTGTGTGTGTGTGTGTGTGTGTGTGTGTGTGTGTGTGTGTGTGTGTGTGTGTGCGTGCGTGCGTGCGTGCGTGCGTGCGTGCGTGCGTGCGTGCGTGCGTGCGTGCGTGCGTGCGTGCGTGCGTGCGTGCGTGCGTGCGTGCGTGCGTGCGTGCGTGCGTGCGTGCGTGCGTGCGTGCGTGCGTGCGTGCGTGCGTGCTTGTCTGTATGTGTGTGTCTGTGCGTGTGTCTGAGTGTGTGTGTGCGTGCGTGTATGTGTGTGTGTGTCTGTGTGCGTGCATGTGTGCGTGCATGTGTCTGTGTCATGTGTGCGTGTGTGTGTCTGTGTCCGTCTGAGTGAGTGTGTGTGCGTGCGTGTGTGCGTGCGTGCGTCTGTGTGTGCGCCTGCGTGTGTGTGTCAGTGCACACAGCCAGACAGGGATGCAGTGGAGGGAATGAGAGGGAGGGCGGGGGGTGGGGGGGGGGGGCTCTCTGGGCCGAGACATAAAGAGGAGCCAGTGGCCCCCTGGGAAATCACAGGCCGTGTCTGCATCTTAAATATCCCTGTGAACTATCAATAAGTGGGTAATTGAATTTTGAACACAAACATGAGCGTCAGGCGTATGTGTTGCGAGGCAAGGGTGTCGTTGTGGGGGGGTGGGGTGGGGGCATGGGGGGGAGGGGGGTTGGATGTGTTGTGGTGGGAGTGGAGTGGAGTGGACTGAGTGTGTGCGTGTGTGTAAATGGATGGTGTGTGTGTGTGTGTCATCTCCTCCAACACCCCCCCCCCCAGTCCCAGGAGACGCGGGCAGTGAGAATGGATGTTAAATCCATTAAATAAAGCTTACAGCCGGTAATAGCTGAGTGGCACTGGGTGATGGGCAGCAGGGGTCAGATCAGTCTGCGCTGCTCTTAATGAAAGTCAACTGGGGCGGCCAGGGCAGGAGGGGCAGGAGGGGCAGGGGGGGGGGGGGGGCAGTCAGGGGGGCAGGGGGCTGGTGGGCAGGGGGGGCGGCGCTCTGCTTAACTCAGGTGGTCATCTGTCTGTGGGGCTAACCCAGGTGCTTTGGAGTGGTGTGTGTGTGGAACTGTGTGTGGGGGTGGGGGGGGGGTGAGTGTGTGTGTGTGTGTGTGTGTGTGTGTGTGTGTGTGTATGTGTGTGTGTGTGTGTGTGTTGGGGAACTGTGTGTGTGTGTGTGTGTGTGTGTGTGTGTTCGGGGTGTAGCCCCGTGATGATTACTCTCATACCGTACCCCCAGGGGAGTTGAGCTGGGTGGTGGTGGGGGGTTGGGCTGGGTGGTGGGGGCAGGGTAAGGTGACATCGACACCCATATCAGTCATCCTAATGGTAGGAAGGTGAGGTGACTGCTGCGCTGTGTTGGTTTTAGATTTCCATTTTTACGTTTTGAGAATGTTCCCCGGACTGGGCTGTTCAGATGAACACACCAGGGATGGACTGGGCTGTTCAGATGAACACACCAGGGACGACAACAGTGCCTCAGGACAGTAAGCGTTTAGTCTTCTGTTAGCTCTACACTCCCAACAGTTTGGATTTGAATTCAAACAATTACTACAGGAGGGTGGTCAAAATCTTTAATTCATTTGTGTGTTTTTTAAAAAGTGTTTTTTATTTCTTATCACACAGCTCCAAAAGTGTAAGTAATATATGAAGTAAAAAAGTATATAATGTCCAAATAAAGTATTCATGTTTAGTGTTTGCTCAACAATCCTTCCCACAATCCTGGACCTGCATGCAATAACTGCCTGAAGTCTGCGTCCAATTGACCTCATCAGCCTTGGATGTGAAGTCTTTTTGCCTAAAATCTTATCATGAAATGAAATGCATGTTCAGTTGGATTTAAATCAGAATTTCCCCCTTTTTGGCCCTGAAAAAATACCTTTTCTATGGCAGTATGTTGTGGGTTGTTGTCTTACTGTATGATAAAGCACCATCCAATTAATCTGGAGGCATTTGCTTGTACTCGAGCAGACGATATGTTACAGTATACTTCATGTGGACCCCAGGAAGAGTAGCTGATGCTTTGCATAATCCTAATAAATGATCCTAATAAAATAAAAATAAAATATACGTTCTGTCAGTAGTTACATCATCAATTAAGACAAGTTAGATGCATATGCAGCTATCCATGCCCAAACCATAGCACCCCCTTCCCCATGTTTCACAGATGAGGTGGTATGCTGTAAATCTTTGGCAGATACTTTTTCCTCCAACCTTTCCTCTTGCAATCACTCTGGTACATGGTAACTAGTTCGGCTGGTGACATATTCTCTGGACGGTCCTCTGACACATTCACGCCTACTTCCTGGAGAATGTTCCTGATATGTATGACAGTTGTTTTGGGGGTTTTCTTAATTATGGTGAGCATGCTTCGGTCATCCACTGTAGAAGTCTTCCTTGGCCTACCAGCTCGTTTGCAGTTCTGCTGAGCTCACCAGTGCTTTCTTTCTTTTTTAATGATCATGTTAGAAACTGTTGATGTTTTAAGGTTTAAGGTTTTGTTTCTGTTTCTGGTTGATTTGTCTGATATTTTACCCTCATAATGGCTTCCTTGACCTTCATTGTCTCTTTGGTCCTCATGTTGACAGACATCAACAGCAGACTCCAAAGACAAATCGTGAACTTAGAATTATAAGGTTCTATCTCCGTCTAGGGTAGTTCAGAGATATTGAGCGTCAACGTTTTTACATTCCATTATGTTTTGTGAGATGGAACCTTTGTATTTTATGAATTACTAACTCAAAAATGTCAACATTTAAAAAATAACACCACACAGGCATTAATAAACAAAACAAAATGGAGATAGAACCTTATAAGCCCGATAAGTCCGATACTTATAAGTCCGATACTGTTGGTGTCCTGAAATAGGGGGACTAGTATGTATAAAAAGTGTTGTAATTTCTGAATGGTAAAACCAATCTGAAAAAACATTGAATTAAAACAGAGAATCTTTACTTTAACATCGTAGCAATTATTTGATTTCAAATCCCAAAAGTTGGAGAGAGATATCAAACTTTATCAAGAAATGGAAAATAACAAATCAATTTTTAGCTTTTTGTCGTATTCAGTTTCCCTCATACTGTTTCAATATATAACCTACACCATTTAGCTGACGCTTTTATCCAAAGTGACTTACATTGCAGTGAGTGCATGCATTTTTCAGTATATACGGTCCCAGCGGGAATCGAACCCACAACCTCAGCGTTGTTAGCGCCATGCTCTACCAACTGAGCCACAGAGGATCACGTACCGTATCCGTGGCCAGCTCAGAGGACGTCCCTAACCAGCCAGAGCTAAGTGATAATTAGAGAGCAACGGATCAACAAGCCATAGAGATGGCCCTCACAATCCATAAGATGTCATTTACACCGCGTTCCAAATTATTATGCAAATTATATTTTTCTCAGATTTTCCTAAATAGTCGATGCAAATGGCAATCAGTATAATTTTCAAGTCATCAACCGTTAGAGTATAATTCAAATTTTATTGAACAAGCCTCCCAATGATAACAGTATTTGTTTTTTTAAATAAAAAACTCAAAATGCACTGTTCCAAATTATTATGCACAACAGAGTTTCAAAACATGTTATAGGTTGTAAAGAACTAAAAATGGTAATTTGATAAATGTAGGGTTAGGAGGTCATATTAGGAGGTCATATTTACTGAAATCAAAAGCTATTTCAAACAAAAACATCTTAACAGGCCAAGTAACATGTTAACATAGGACCCCTTCTTTGATATCACCTTCACAATTCTTGCATCCATTGAACTTGTGAGTTTTTGGACAGTTTCTGCTTGAATTTCTTTGCAGGATGTCAGAATAGCCTCCCAGAGCTGCTGTTTTGATGTGAACTGCCTCCCACCCTCATAGATATTTTGCTTGAGGATGCTCCAAAGGTTCTCAATAGGGTTGAGGTCAGGGGAAGATGGGGGCCACACCATGAGTTTCTCTCCTTTTATGCCTATAGCAGCCAATGACACAGAGGTATTCTTTGCAGCATGAGATGGTGCATTGTCATGCATGAAGATGATTTTGCTACGGAAGGCACGGTTCTTCTTTTTGTACCACGGAAGAAAGTGGACAGTCAGAAACTCTACATACTTTGCCGAGGTCATTTTCACACCTTCAGGGACCTTAAAAGGGCCTACCAGCTCTCTCCCCATGATTCCGGCCAAAAACATGACTCCGCCACCTCCTTGCTGACGTCGCAGCCTTGTTGGGACATGGTGGCCATCCACCAACCATCCACTACTCCATCCATCTGGACCATCCAGGGTTGCACCGGCACTCATCAGTAAACAAGACTGTTTGGAAATTAGTCTTCATGTATTTCTGAGCCCACTGCAACCATTTCTGCTTGTGAGGGGGTGGGGGGTTTTCTGCTTGGTTAGGGGTGGCCGAATAGTAGGTTTACGCACAACTGCAAACCTCTGGAGGATCCTACACCTTGAGGTTCGTGGGACTCCAGAGGCACCAGCGGCTTCAAATACCTGTTTGCTGCTTTGTAATGGCATTTTAGCGGCTGCTCTCCTAATCCGATGAATTTGTCTGGCAGAAACCTTCCTCTTTATGCCGTTATCTGCACGAACCCGTCTGTGCTCTGATTCAGCCACAAATCTCTTCACAGTACGATGATCACGCTTAAGTTTTCGTGAAATATCTAATGTTTTCATACCTTGTCCAAGGTATTGCACTATTTGACACTTTTCGGCAGAAGAGAGATCCTTTTTCTTTCCCATATTGCTTGAAACCTGCGGCCTGCTTAATAATGTGGAACGTCCTCCTTAAGTAGTTTTCCTTTGATTGGGCTCAATACCATCCATGAGTTAAATTGAAAAACAAAAAATACAATGTTTATGACACTTAAATGCAATTTGCATAATAATTTGGAACACGGTGTAGTGTGGATGACTGCTGTAACAAGTTCCTGATTAACTTAGTACAGAATTAGTAATTGACCTTTCTAATCAACTAAACAAATCTCTAACTCCCTCTAATCAGTATTGATCTCCCTTGGCTTCTGTCAAAGTGCGTGTGTGTGTGTGTGTGTGTGTGTGTGTGTGTGTGTGTGTGTGTGTGTGTGTGTGTGTGTGTGTGTGCGCGCGCGTCTGCGTGTGTGTGTGTGTGTCTCTTTAGGTGGTGGCTGGAGTCTGACGCTTACAATGCAAATGATGTGACTTTCTATCTGACAGAGGGGGAGGCTGAAGGGAGGGAGGCAGGCAGAGGGGAGGGAGGCAGAGGTGAGGCTGGGGGGGATACAGAGGGGGAGGCAGATCTGAACTCTAATTAATGAGTGGCTCCAAGGGGAGAGTGGTAGCGGAGTCTCAGGAGGGCTGGCACACTCCTGGCTGCTCTGGGGGGGGGGGGGGGGGGTTGGAAGGAGGGAGGGGGGGGTTGGAAGGAGGGAGGGATGGAAGGATAGAGGGAAGGAAGAATGGAGGAGTCTCAGGAGGGACAGTCCTGGCTGCTCTCCTCTGTTGTTTGGGGTATGGAGGAATGGAAGGATAGAGGCATGGAAGGATAGAGGGATGGAAGGGTGGAGGGATGGAAGGATAGAGGCATGGAAGAATGGAAGGATAGAGGGATGGAAGGGTGGAGGGATGGAAGGGTGGAGGGATGGAAGGATAGAGGGATAGAAGGGTGGAGGGATGGAAGCTTAGAGGGATGGAAGGGTGGAGGGATGGAAGGATAGAGGGATGGAAAGGTGGAGGGATGGAAGGATGGAAGGAGAGGGATGGAAGGAGAGGGATTGAAGGGTGGAGGGATGGAAGGAGAGTGATGGAAGGGTGGAGGGATGGGAGGGATGGAAGGATAGAGGGATGGAAGGGTGGAGGGATGGAAGGATAGAGGGGTGGAGGGATGGAAGGATAGAGGGATGGGAGGGATGGGGGCAAGGCTACCGCCGGGATCTTGAGTCTATCTACAGTATACATCTCAAGTAATGTCCTCATCTACAAGGGTACAGCAGCCATCTCTCATATCTTCATGTCTCGTATTCTTCATGCAAATTCTCTCCTCCTCCTCCATGCTCCAAAATGGCGGGTCCTTCTGATAATCAGACACTGTTGCGGTAGCCCTTTGCCTCACCCGTAATCTCTCCCTAATAGGAGAATGATATCTGTGGCAGCAGTAGATCCATCTCATCCTAATTCATTACGTTCCACCCGATTTTGACGGTTTCATTCCCTCTTAAAGACCGCGTCAAGCCCGGCCCAGGGAGGCCCTGATTATTTTGTTTAGTGTTATCCGGAGAGACAGCACCGCGCAGAATTAATCAATCCCAATCCAATTAGCATCATGTTTAACCTGATGATGGACACCTCAAGGTGAAGCGGCCGGCGATCATAACGGCGTTGTCATCGCACGCGGGGGCGGCGCAGCTAAATTACAATCTGCCGCAGTTTTTCATTAGCCGCCTTCGGTCGCGGTCGCAGTCACCGGGCGGAGAAGATGTCTTACCCTTTTGACACACTGGGCTGCAGACAGACAGACAGACAGACAGACAGATAGACTGGCAGACAGACAGACAGACAAGACAGACTGGCAGATTGACAGACTGACAGACAGGTTGGCAGACAGACAGACTGGCAGACAGACAGACAGACTGGCAGACAGACAGACAGACTGGCAGACAGACAGACAGAGAGACAGACTGGCAGAAAGACAGACTGGCAGACAGACAGACAAGACAGACAGACAACCAGACAGGCAGACATGCAGACTGACTGGCAGACTGACAGACAGACAGACTAGATTATATTCAACTTTACTGACAGACAGACAGACAGATTCGATTAGATTCAACTTTATTGTCATTGCAGAGTACAAGTACCAGACAACAAAATGCAGTTTAGCATCTAACCAGAAGTGCAAATAGTGATAACATGATATAAAAACATGACAGTGCTAGTCGATAGGTACAGTATGGCAAGTACGGTAGTTAGAGGTATACAGTTATGAGCTATGTACAGTTAAGGTAGTTTATGTACAAAATGTAATGTACAGATGTATAAAAGAGGCTATATCAAAGGAGGTGTGTGCAATGTGCGATACTACGGTATGTGCGAAGGTAGTATCGTAAACAGCAGTAGTGCAAAGGGTAAAGAGCGGTCACATGATGTCACAGGTATCTCCTGGAACATGTCCCTGTCTATTATCTTCCGTGTGGTCTGTAATCGCCAGCCTCCCCTCAGTCCTGTGTGTTGTTGGTTCCTGAGAGCCCGATCCTCTTATTACCTGGAACAAAGAACAATTACTGTACCTGGATGAGCTCTCTCCAGGGCTTCACCCCGGAGCTGCAGGGAACGTCCCCGCAGTCGCTGTCGTGGCACAAAACGTCTGTTGTTGTTGACTGAAAACCTGCCGCGATATTCTCACCGAATGACAAAAGGCCCCTCAGACGGAGCCAATCTGTTGTTGAGCTTCTGGGGTTGGCAGGGATCCAGCGACACGGAGGTACAGACCTTGTTTTTGGTAGATCCCACCCCGACAGTGGGATCTACAGTGCAGTGGGAACATTTCAAGACCGCTCCTACTTCCTATCCTCATGGGTTTATGCTGAAAGTTGTATTTGATCAGCGCCGTCCACACAAATGTGTTCCGTCTCCAAAAGGTTAATAGTGTAGTTGAGTGCGAAAGGCGAGTTAGTGAGGAGAAAAGTAGACACAGTCATAATTCCTGAATCATGAGGTGCTTTATGGATTTATTAGTTTTGCAATAGAGATCTGCTGCATCTCTGAAACTCTCTCTCTCTCTCACACACACACACACACACACACACACACACATCCACAGTCATCAGAGATCTGCTGCATCTCTGAAACTCTCTCTCTCTCTCTCTCTCACTCTCACACACACACACACACACACACACACACACACACACACACAGTCATGCTTGGATACCTGTATCTGTCTGCCTTGAGACAACAATCACAAAGGGTGTCTCTTCGGTAGCTAGTCTGCTTCTTATCTTACGTTGTTTTCCATGTCCAGAATGAACAGATGTTTGTATAAATTACCTCCCTGTTTGACATTTCACAAATTAAAGACATGCTTTGCATTGCTAAGCGGCAGCTCTGAAGTGTGGGACTGAGTCTTGAGATGGAGAGCCTGTAGTTTGTTTCAGTAAAAAGAAAAAAAACGCCTCAGATTCTGTGTACCCAGATGCTTACGTACTGTAGCATACATTTTTAGTCAGGTTGTAATGTCAAGCAAGACTTCCAAGCTTGAGAAATAGATGCTGTTGTACAATTGATATTCAAGACAAGTAATGTGATATTTTGTTCATTTTCCAGCCCGGGAAATGACTAGAGGAAAGTTCCTGAACATCTTGGAGAGACCAAAGAAGTAAGGACTTTGGGTCTCCTGTGACTTCTGACGACTAACGACATGGACTGAAGTGAGATGAGAAGATGAGTCAGTCAGACCCTTCAGCCTTTATGAAATATGCTCATACCAACCACCACCACCATGAAGATGGCTCAGACACATGCCTTTATGAATATGCTCATACCAACCACCACCACCACCATGAAGATGAGTCAGACCCTTGCCTTTATGAATATGCTCATACCAACCACCACCATGAAGTCCTGAGACTTTGCATTTCCATAGTGACACTGGGGCAGAAGGTAGTCCTCCCACTCGCTGCAGAGTTCTTCTCTGAAGAGTCAACGGACCGCCACACTTTTGACCCTAATTTGTACATCTCTGTTTGTCTACAAAGACACGTTCCATTTACTTACTTTTTATATAATGATTTGAGTTGCTTGAAATTCCCTGTCTAGCTTGTTAGGACTGTTTTAAGTGAGTTTATTTTCTGTATTTATTCAGATTTTATTTCTTTATTTACATTCTTGCAATTTTGTCCAAGAAAAGTGTGTAATAAAGTCTTAAAATGAAAAACCAAAAGTGAAACACTGATTCTGAAGAGGTAAAACTGAATTATTTGTTGAATGTATTGACATCCACAAAACTATCCAGTATTGTTTTTTTCCTCTTCTATGTTTGACATTTAATTATAATTTTTTGTGCGCATGTTTGTTTGAACTTCACTATGGGGTCTATGGGTCTATATAGTTTTTGTTTTTGAAGGAACATAATTGGCATTTGACCGTTTTTGATGAGCAATTGTTTTTCTAGGGGATGCACAAACTTTTAATTAGGGCAATAACTTCATGCCTGTGCCGCTCCATAGAGCGCTACACACCTCCCTGGGCGAGGACACGTAAGGAGCTCTGACATGGCAGTCCTCCCGTCCCCCCGTCCCCCGCCAGTACAAGGCCATTTTTCCATCTAATGAGGATTGGAAGTAGAGGCCCTACACAAAACATTGCGTAAAAATAATATTGCTCATTGTCGTCCCCGTTAATGAAAGTTGACATAATTACTAAGACCATTTCTTTTCTAATTAGCACACGTCCAGCCACGGCGGGGCTGGCGGCTGGGCAGAAAGGGGAATCAGACAGGCATGCTGAAGGGGAAACAAAAAAGAAGTCCGTCCGACATAATTAGGTGAGACAACGCCTCTGAGTGTTCTCGGCTGGAGATGTCGCAGGGGCTCCGCCGGCCGCGCTGGCGAGGCCTGCTCGCTCTCTCCGCAAGTTACACATCTCCATGGGCCGCTAATAAGCCCCTAATTGTCTTTCCGATTCACACGGACAGAGGAGGAGGCCGCCACTGCCCAAGTGGCTGCACCCCACCTCCACCACCCACCCCACCCTCCCCGTCTCCGGCACAGAGCCTCAGCTTCACCTCTCTCAGGAAAAAATGTATTATTATTTATATAATTTTCCCTCCTTTTTCCCAGACAGTGTGTGTTTTCCTGTGTGTGCAGGAGTCTCCTGTGATAGGGAAGGTTGGGTGGAGGGGGGCAGGTGGAGGGAGGGGGGTGGGGAGGGGATGGAAGGAAGTACAGCATGGCCTGATGAGCAGGAATGTAAGCTGAGGGAAAGTAAACTTTTTTTTTTTTTCTCCCACTGCATGCAACATGGAGGACTTCCATGTACAGGCCCTATCATCCCCTGGTTACTTGTTTACACATTAGGTCCCTACTTTGCACTACTTTTGAGTGAAGTGTTTCGTGTCATAATATTGTCACTACTACAGCACAGGTAGATGGGTTCTATTTCCATGATATGATACTAGGAAGGCTTGGAAAGGTTGACTGTTAACCCCGGAGTGTTAGGACTGAGTGTTGTACGCTGGGGTTTACGTAGCCCGTGACTGGGTTGACTGGTTACCCACTTGTTGATATTGAGTGATGTACGTAGATCAGTCTACTAAAGCGTCGGCGACACAGTAAGTGACCTGACGTCCCCAATATGGTGCGATCACTGGTGTCTGCTCGTCATCCGAGGCCCTCCGGCCCTTTCCAGACATGCTCCTAAGGAACGGGGTCATTCCCCATGGAGGGGGTCGTCTAGATAGAGAGGGGGGGAGGGAAACTCCATCCGTCAACAATGCATTGCCCTGACCCCACGGAGCCTCACCCCCCTGACAAATGTCAATCCGATGTGTCCTCAGGCCTTTAATTAGCTGTCAATTAGTGCAAATTAATCAACTCCTCGCCTAATTAAGCAATGCCGGCGGGCAGCTCCCAAACACGCCATTGTGGAGGGGCCATGAGAAAACTGGAGCTAGCAAACTCACTTTGCGTCAGGGACATCACGCCCTTGGCAGTGCTTTGGGCTGGGGCTGAGAGCAGGAGAGGAAGGAAGAAAAAAACGAAAAGCAGAAAAAAGAGGAGCCTCTCTTGCAGTGTTTTAGTTTTCCCCTGACTCTGCACAAGATGTGTGCTGTCATCAACCTGTAGGTCGCCTCCATGTTTCAACACAGAGAGAGAGAGAGAGGGAGAGAGTGAGAGAGAGTGAGAGAGAGAGAGTGAGAGAGAGAGAGAGAGAGAGAGAGAGAGAGAGAGAGAGAGAGAGAGAGAGAGAGAGAGAGAGAGAGAGAGAGAGAGAGAGAGAGAGAGAGAGAGAGAGAGAGAGAGAGAGAGAGAGAGGGGCTTGATTCAGCAACCAGAACAGACTGAATCACAAAAACAGCTTCGATTTCCCCCTCGCTGCTGTCTGATTAGAGCACAGAAACGCTGCCTCTCAGTCATTGTATCTGCATAGTACGGGGCGATGCAGCTGTGCTCGGTGTGTGTGTGACGATCGGTGATCCTTCATTTTGATTGCATAGTATGAAATATCAAGTTCTAGCAATCTGCGGGGGCCGGGCCTAATGCATAGTTATGTTACTGATACAACCCCCCATTCGCCACGGCCCATTATCTAGTGACCTTCCTGGGAAGTGAAAGTTCTTTACCTATTCATTATCGCAAATAGATGTCAAGGTTTTTCCAATCAAAGTGAAGGCAGACCCCATTGGTATTCATTGGCGGGGTGGGCGGTTCTTGTTTGCAACATTTTTAGATATATCTGGTGAGATGGAGAGTGACTTGCTGCAGTCATCTAAGTATCCTCTGGGTTTGTTAAGGTCAGGATTGCACTACTGTGAAGAAGTCATGGTGGTTGGGATGAAAATGGGATAATGATGCTTACAGGTGATCTCATCTCATCTGTTATGTTCTCCCTCATCTTTTGGAAGCACTGTCCATTCCCAGATGATCCATCTCCTGGCCTCCACTTCAATGGGGGATCTCTTAACCCCCCAGGCTTGAGGACAATCTCCATGATTTCAACCTTACATTATAGGCCTACGACAACTCTGACAACAAGATGTGGAACGAGGGAAAAATGTGTGGACGAGCACATTTTTGCAACAGCTGTTTCCCTTTTAATCTGCAGCCTTCAGATGTTGTGGTCTTTGATGGGCAACCCAATCTACACGAATGACTGAACTAAATCTTCCGTTAATCTAGAGCCTTATTAGACATCATCTCCTCTGCATGTAAATCAGGGCGCCGTCATTTTCATATGGAGATCGATTATTAAAAGTCACGCCGAAGGGGAGAGAGAGAGAGAGAGTTTCTCTACCAAAACAATAAACTACAAAGGCGCAATAGATTAGACCAGAAGTGGTGGTGGAGTGAGGGCAGAGGACCCTGCCTGTAATTGACAAGTCATCCTGACGCACACTTCTTATGTGAATAGATGGCTTTATCTCGACTGGGGAGATGCGTCATTAGCATATCCTGATAACATTGATTTCTTCATTACCCCTAATGAAATTTCCACTTAATAGCCTCTAATTAGGTTCAACTGGTGATCGAATAATTGCTGCAGTAATATGTTTCCTCCCTCTTAATCAGTGGCTCACATTTTAACAGTTCGGGTGTAAGGTACGACTTTGCAAAGGAAATCTGGCATGTTGTAAGTTCGTGTCATAAGTTGTTAAGGTTTTGTGTTTCATTTAGGCTACTCCCATACAGCTGTGGATCAGATCTGGGCATGATCAATATGTTCTGTAGACTACATATGGTAGTCATGGTGATTGGACTGAACAAATTGGAGAAAGAACACACAGAAACACTGTTGTAGTGTAGATCTATGTCAAATTAGTTATTTGGGCTAATTTGATCAACCAGGCTACCCCAGCGTTTTCAGCGCGCCAGTGGCGCACAGGACTTATTATATCGCCACATTTATTTATGCGTCGCATATGGCACTTTGATAAGATTGGTGTTAGTTTCGTCTGCATCGGAGATTTTTAAAACTCATTATCATAAATTATCTCGGTGTAATTATCTGTCCAGATGTCCAAA
The DNA here is from genome assembly GCF_963989245.1 of Nansenia antarctica. Taxonomy (NCBI): domain Eukaryota; kingdom Metazoa; phylum Chordata; class Actinopteri; order Argentiniformes; family Microstomatidae; genus Nansenia; species Nansenia antarctica. The sequence continues at coordinate 32,980,206 of NC_137674.1, read as the reverse complement.
TTGTGGACACAAATGATCTCCAAACGAAACCACCCCATCCTTCATGTAGGCCTAGTGATCGACGATAAGTCATCTCTTCTCACATGAAAAGACATCAAAAATAACCCAGGAAAAACTGTGTTAGGATGAGTGTTTCAATCATAAAGACAAGACAGAAACGTGTCTAGGCCTATAGACGAATCTATAGGCTAGATGTTATTTATTTTGTGTGCCTGGCCCACGAGTGCGTGGGATTGGCCTATAAAAGGAGATGGAAAGTTAGAGAAGGACGTGGGTGTTAAAGAGGGGTGAATGATCTTACAGTTAGAACGGGCCTGTAGGCTACAGCAGCTAAAACAACTATAAGTCGAGGTGGGGTGAGAGGGAATAATGACAATAACATAACAATAATAGTCTAAATATATCTGGGTTATATCAAATAAATGTCATCAAGAGCAATATGATACACTGCATAAACTTTTGATTCAATATATTAAAACTAAATTCACCCCCCCAAAACATGGGGAAATAAATGTTTTCATCGTCCAAACTAAAAGCAATGTTGTCCATAGAAATAGGCTACATCAAAGCTTGTAGGTAAAATTGCTTTGCAAGCACTGGATATTAAATTATTAATTGTGGGGGGGGGGGGGGGGGGGGAGAACCATTAAAGACAATTATGTAATCCGCAAAACATTCGATTAAATGGCAATGCCTTATTACATCGCAATGCCTGATATAAATGGCCATCTTTAATAATTATATTCTCGCCTACTGATTTATTAATATGTCCATCGATATCAGGCTCCGCGTGACATGATTTCAGATGTTAACCTGATAGCCTACAAGATCTCAATTGCATGCTTAATTTTGCAAACGATCAAAATACCACCCTCATGCTGTTTTCCTTATAGCCTATCTTAATAAAATGTTAATTTGACAGAATAATGTCTAATAAACACTCATCGGCGGCCCGCTTTTTAAATTATTATTGTTATTTTTTAACTATTATTATTCAATTTCTCATGTAAAATGTCGCTCTATTTTTTTCTAATCTGTCATTTGCTGATGTGAGATTAGCAGTTTGGAGACCGACCGAGGCAGAGATGTAGCGTCCTGCTGTCGTTTTGTAAGGGCTTTGATTTTCGTGTGATTTCCATCTGTAGCATCTGGAGATCAATTATACATTCATGTGAGGCACGGGATGGACAAGGAGATCACAGAGCTGGATATAGCCGCTGGAAGCTGTCTGGAATAGGCTGTTCAGTGAGCAGGCTAATACAGCAAGGCCGCTATGATATTGAAATTGGTAACTGCAGATTGGGCCGGATTCAAATCGGCCTACTCAAATTAGGCCTATAATCCACATGACATTTCTTTCTAATAATTGCAATGTTTTCGTTTTTAACAACGATGTGCATTCGAAAAGAATATGGAAATAACAGAAGGCTATTTATCAGGCAGAAGAAAAGGCTACATGTTCCATGCTGTTGCCTAATTCATTCGCAATAAATATAGGCCACCCTAAACCATGATCTTCAAATCAGTCCTCTTGTTTCGCTCTTTCTGTTTTAATCCGCGGACGTGGGGGTTATCCGTGACTGGTTTCAGTAGCCTTTTTGAATCTGTTTATATGAATAAATGCGTTCCCGGGAGTGTGTAATGCACCCATGGGCTGCGTTCGTAAACACGCTCTGAGAGCCCCGGAGCGCACACTGGGTTCAACGTCATGAAGGAACCAAGTAATTTGATTGGACAAGAGGCATTCTATGAGTGCTGATTAGATTTTCCAGAGCGAATTTACGAACACAGCCATGATCCGCAGGAATTCCGAATAGCTTCCTCGCAAGCTGATTGGCTGCTGAGGTCTGACTCCTGTTGGGATGAACCTGTTGGATAAAAGGACCATTTTCTAGAGGGATCTCGTGTTTCATAGTGGATCGTGCACTGGGGACCGACCTTGTGAGAGACGATAAAATAGGGAATACTATAAGACACCACCATCATGACAGGTAAACAAGGAGCTCCTGTCTTATCGGAAACTTTAAACGTGTCGAAAAGCACCTCTCTCGGTGCGCACGGAGGGAATAGCACCACCCACCACCACCAGCAGTCGAAGAGCAGCGCCACACACCCGCCCAGATGCACGGGCTTCGGGATCCAGGAGATACTCGGGCTGAATAAAGAGCCGCCCTTGGCCCCAAGGCGCGCCCTGGAGTGTCTGCCGGCTGGGGCGCACCTGCTTGCCGCCAGGTCAATGCTTGGTCCCGCTGGTGTGGGAGTTGGCATGGGATTAATCGGTCCTGGAGGAATTCCGTCCTTCTACAGCCAGCCAGCGTTTTTTGAAGTCCTGTCGGACGCACAGAACGTCCACCTGCAGCCCCACAACAGAGCCGTGGGGCCTCTGGACATCAGCCAGTCCGCAAGTTCAGGTGCAATACGATTTCAAGATTGATATCAAGATTATTTATTGGTTATAATGTAGGTATATAGGGGTGGATGTATTGGTAAAAATATATCATATATATTATAATATTACAAGTTCAGGTGCAATACGATTTCAAGATTGATCAATATTATGTATTGGTTATAATGTAGGTATAGGGGTGAATGTATTGGTAAAATATTATATTTAGGCTAAGTAATAATAGTAACAATACGTCTATTATTTATATTATTGTTATTATTATTTGGCAGGTTTTGTTGTTTGTTATGTTGATTTTATGCTAATGTTGCCAGCATGTGCCTGTTGCCAGCATGTGCATGTGCCTGAACCTATAATCAAAATTAAGACAAAATAGGCCATTTGAAGCTGAACTGTAAAAGCATTAACTGTTCTACAGCTATTAACGGTACTTGTACTTATGTTATATAATGTTACGCCCTCTATTAATAATAGTAACGACATTGTAGCCTAATAGTCTATGTTAATATTGTTCCAAAATAAGACATTTATCCATGTTGCAAATGGTCAATATTTTGCACACAGAGAGAGGTCCTACTCACAATTTAATAACAGGAAATTGCACTATTGTTGGATATGATCTTAATCCCTCTCATACATGGCTTTCATGTTTTTGTCACTTGTTTGATACTGACAGACTCAGAGGATGTGTCATCCAGTGAACGAAAACTGTCAAAGTCTTCAGTCAGCCAGAGCAAAAAACGGAAGAAGAGGCGCCATCGGTAAGCATGGCAGAACCGTTACATTCCACCACGTGACTATGTAAAGTTGTTTATTATCATGCCTTGATAACTGTTTTTATTTATTTATTTATTTTACATTTTTTATTAATCTTTATTGTACAACGAATTGTATTTCTTATACTGTAAATGCGTCCTTTGTAAAAAAAAATATATATATATATATATATATATAATAATAATAATTTGCAGCTATAATTCTCATTAGTATTTGCCACTATCATATTTCGTATTATTCAATAACATTTAATGTTATTATTGAGATTACACAGACATATCACTATGCAATAGGTCTAATGCAACGCATTTCGGACCCCAGGAAGAATAGCCCACATACATTCTAACATACAGTAATATGAGTCTGACTTCTTTAACATTAATTTTGTAATAAAATAACAACGTATCTTTTCATTATGCCATAGCGTAGCCTACATGTCCATATTCGTTTGGGGGTGTAAAGGTATTATGTATACGGTGTTGTTATTCATTAGGCTGATAGCCTGCATCTAAAATATAGCGTTTTGATATATCACAAACATTTCACAATATAGCCTTATACAAATAGAGTAATTAGGTTGATATGACAAACACACACATGTTTATTCGCCATATAGACTTATATAGCTTGCAGAAATGTGCTATACATGAGAGTAATGTATTAGACTATTTATTCATTCCAACGTTTTGTAGATTATAATTTTTTCTTTCATTAATCCGCTGCAAGTATCTATTCAGGTGTTAAACTTAAAAGTTCACTGGCAAACACAATTGCCAATATTTTAACCTGGGATGAATTGAAAAAGGAAGTGTTAATGAAATAACACAGAGCTCTCCTATTCAAATATACATACGTTAATGTGGCTTATTTGACCTGTTTTGCGTGTTTTACAGAACCATATTCACATCTTTCCAGCTGGAGGAGTTGGAGAAGGCCTTTAACGAGGCCCACTACCCTGACGTGTACGCGCGAGAGATGCTAGCTATGAAGACCGAGCTGCCGGAGGACAGAATACAGGTCATAAATGTGGCTTTTTACCAAGAGTGATAGTTTCAGAATCGAAATATGCTTTTATTAGATTTATTTGTATCCCTTCATTTCATGCAAGAAAACGGGTTCGACTGTGCATGGTATTTTTGTGTAGGATTAGTTTTAGTTTTTTTAATCTCAGAGTTGTTATGACATCCTCAGGTCATTTGGCATCTGCAGTGTGCTCTGATTCTGATGTTCAGATTGTAGGTTGGTTGTTGCTATTGTCTATTCAGTCATTATCGGCTTGAAATGCTCAAGAACTAATGACTGTTGTCATGCTTTATTCCATTGTTAGTTATCATAGACTATTTTTAGTAAAAAAAACAATTTAAAAAAAGGCCAAATAGAAAGTCAATGTTTTATAATATATGTGTTAATCATTTGTAAATTAACACATTGCATTATATTGTATAGGCTACAAGATACACAAGTGTGTGTGTGTGTATATATATATATATATATATATATATATATATATATGATTTAAATATGATTGTCTGTGAATGCATTCAGTGTTGAACTGCAATAGACAGAAAAAGTTGTTTGACTCAACGTGTCACTTCTGTCCTTACCTGGAATTGAAATGCACCCAATGCAGCACGAAACACTTGAATAATAATTTAAAAGCAGAATGATTGACATAATGGGCCTACTCTTCTTGCACACTCTGCACTTGACGAAATAGTTAGCCCCTTAATGTTTTTCGGAGGAAGCAAGTGAGCCCCACGTAAATCGATCAACGACGCCTCTTTCCCCAGTCTGAACAAAGACAGCTATAGCAGCATCCCCGCCAGAGCAGATCGTCTCTCATCAGCAGCAGTTTGCATGTGAAACAATTTGTTCTCGGAGAGGAGCGCTAACGACCTAATCAAGCTCTCAAGGCGGAGGAAGATTGCAGAGTGACCCGGACCATCCATCTGCCCGAACGCCTTTTAATTTCGTTCTCATTACTGTGCTCTCCTTATAAATAATAAGGAAAATAAATAAATAAATTCCATTCCTAAATAAAATTAACACCCCAATTTTCCTCATCCAGTGTAATTAGTTAAATCAGACGAGCTCGCCTCCTTCAGGAGTTCAAATGAAATAACTACATTGAATTTATTACCACGGGTCAATAAGCGCTGGTCCCCCGAGTCCCGCTCGTTTAATTTCCCGTGATATTTGCCAGCCTGTCCACCATCGATTGGGCTTGAAATGAACTTATTTTTCAATCAGCCTCGGCGTGCCCTAGGGGTCGCCTCTCCTCGCAGCTTCCCCCTCGGTTTCCTTTGAGAGCAAGCGAAGCAATTTCTCAAAAAAAAAAAGAAAAAAAAAAGAGAGTCTTGTATGGAATAAGAGCTATCATCAGAATTACCAGAAAATGGGTTGAAAACCGGTTTTGATCATTTTCGATGTAATGTCTGGTCTTCCTCTATGTGCGAGTCGTCCCTCTTATGTTGTTGCACTCCACACACACCTGTCAGAGGTGGCCAGGTAGGCTGTTTAACTGCCCTGTGTTGTGCTATGAAATCAATTTGGCCTCTTGCGGAGGTGACAGATAGCTTAGGACCCCAACCAGTAGTCATGGAGTCCCACACTTTGCAGTGCGGGTTGGTGAAGTAACTTGATGTGTCGGTGACTATCCATCCACCCTACTACCACAGGCTGGGGGAGATGGGGCCAGGAGCCACAGATCATTCACAACTGCTGCAGTCTGTCTGTATGGGAAATCAATATGCTGAATCAAACCACATCCTATTTTTTTTTTTATCTTATATGATGCCTGTCACATGAGCCCTAGTATCGAGATCAGAGTGTCAGAGTGCAGAGGAAATGCAAAATGACAAAACTAAAATAAATAAGAAAACAGGGGACGGGACAACTTGTGTGTTGCCAGTGGGGCAGTTTAGTCAGTTGAGGTTGGGTCAGTTGACCTACTGCGGTGAATTATATTGCTGGCTTGAGTGCTGATCAGTGTTACATTACATTTACATTAGGCCTTTAAATTCCCTAGGGAACATAGGCCATCGATGAAACCCTTCCATCCTCTCCCTTCTTGTGCTCTCCGATCCAGTTGTTGCCATGACAGCCCTTCCGCCTCCATTTCTTGTTCTTGTAGTTCTTCTCCAGGTGGTTCTAGGTCTTCCTCTCTTCCTCCTGCCTTGCGGGTTCCATGTTAGAGCCAGCTGCTTTGCGATTGATTTGTTTTGTCTTCTGAGTTTGTGGCCTATCCAGTTCCATTTTCACCTCCTGATTTGGATGTCTATTGTTTCTTGTTTGACAAAACAAAAAACGTCTTCTAAAAAAACCTTCTAGCATGACGACTGCCAATGGCCCCAGGCCTGAGCATAGATTACTTTTCCTGCTACGACTGGTGGATAGATGATTCACTTACTTAGTCAAACGTATTGATTGTAAGTCGCTTTGGAATAAGGCGTCTGCTAAATGCCAAAAATGTAAATGTAAATGTGAAGATTTCCCACAGGTTGGTGTTTGAGATGGTGTTGCTCAGTGGTCAGTGTCACCAACCAACTGCCATATCTCCATGGTTACAGGTGTGGTTCCAGAACCGGCGGGCCAAGTGGAGGAAGAGGGAGAAGTGCTGGGGCCGGAGCAGTGTGATGGCGGAGTACGGCCTGTACGGAGCCATGGTGCGCCACTCCATCCCCCTGCCTGAGTCCATCCTCAAGTCTGCCAAGGATGGCATCATGGACTCCTGTGCCCCGTGGCTGCTCGGTATGAGCCCAGTAACGCATTTCTAACGAGGCTTCATGCACGCTTTCATGCATGCGTCACGCATGCTTTCCATGCATGCTCTTTTATCCACTTAAACCCATGTTCATACACACTCTCACCATTTCTCTTTTCTCTCGTGTTGACGCTGAGCTTTTTGAAATTGTTGTATGCCTACTGATTTCTATTGGGTCCATTTTGTCCGTTTTGAGAAGGGTAGTCAAGCTAATAATAATAAAAAACCTCAATGACTATTGTATTGCCTAGGCTAGTGAAGAAAAACTGCTCAGCAAATATTGTCATGGAAAGTCCACACCACCACTCATTCATCCTCAATTTGACCTCAGTTTTCCTGTTGTAGCTAAACCTAAATCGGACCTATCTCTGTGTTTACTATTTTCAGTACAAGATGGCTTTCCAATCAGCAGACGCTTTTCTAAATCCGAATACCCACCATTCTTTTCAGGGATGCACAAAAAGTCCATGGAGACGCCCGTCGCCCAGCCGACAGACAGGAAGTCAGACGTCGCCCAGCCTCCGGCCGCTCAGAGGGCAGAGGAGGGGTGCGAGGCGGAGGAAAAGAGGGCAGAGGGCAAGTCAGCCATTTCTAAAGAGGAACTGAGGGAGAACAGCATCGCTGCACTCAGGGCGAAAGCGCAGGAGCACAGCGCCAAAGTGCTGGGGACAGTTTCGTGCGAGAGGCCGCCGGAGAGCAACAAAATGGCAACAGAGGATAAATCCAGTGGTCCTTTGTGTCCAGAGGAGGAGGAGGCAGATAGTCTGTAGAGGTTTCTTTTTCGCTTCCCAAGGACTTTTTTCTTTTTCCCCAGTAAAAGACATTTATTTGCCCTGACTGTGCTCCATCCTACGGGCTTGCCTAGATTGATCAGTATTCAGTGTCCTCTGAGAGGTTTTCACATGTTAAAAAGTCATCCTAGATCTTTACTATACTGCTTTAAAAACTGACCTGCTTGTCTTCCATTTTGAAGAGATGAGAAACTGAATTGGTCCCACATCCTATTGACCAATCAGAGGAAAACACCAATGCACTTTTTGTCTTACTTACCTCCTTTGACATTCATACAAATATTGTTGCTTACGTATTGATGAAATTGTCATCGTTTGATATGGGTGTTTAGATTCCATACAGATGAATATTGCTGACAACCCTTATAACCAGAAGATACCCACCTAAAGAATGTTTCTCACTCTGTGAATACTCATGGACCACTAATTTAGTGTGTACATGTGTTTGCTAGGATGAGCCAATTAAGACGTTCGATGAGACATAAGTAGACAGTCATTGAGCCAATAAAGTGTATATTTAATTCACGGCGTCCATTCTTTGTGTCTTTGCTGACTGTGTTTCTTGTAAAGTTGTTTTAGAAGGGTAAGGTATGTCAGCAATCTGTCTCTTTAAGAGGAACACAGTATACTTTGTCTTATATTGTTCTTATGCTGTAAATAATGGAAATAAAGATAGCTCACTAAGACACTGTTTATGTAGTCTTGAAAATGTTTGTGTTTTCGTTTCATAATCTGTATAATATGCAATACAAAGTATTAAAAAGAGACCCGATTTTTAGTCAGTCTTGCTTGTCTATTATTTTGTGTACAGTATTTTCTGCCTCTCAACTCAAGTGGGGCAATCTATTGTATCTGTATATGAATTCATGGCCAGGTAAGCATGCAAGAGTTTGGTTGTAGAGAAGCTACAACTGCGGCTGTAGTTCAGGAGGTAGAGCTGGTGTCTAATGATCTTAAGGTCGGCAGATCGGTGGTTCGAACCCCGGCTGGCCACAAGTTGAGGTGTCCATGGACAAGACACTGAACCCCAAATTGCTCCCAATGACCGGTGCCTTGCCTGGTAGCTTTTTCCGCCATTGGTGTGTGAATGTGTGTGAGTGGGTGAATGCGAGGCTTTTGTAAAGCGCTTTGGAATAAAGTGCTATATAAGTCAGTCCATTTACCATTTAGAAGCTGTAGTAATACAATCCTCTCTATGGTCTCTATTTTCTGTCTATTCCTCTGTCCACTAGGCCTATATCTATGTGTCTATTCCTCTGTCCACTAGGCCTATATCTATGTGTCTATTTCTCTGTCCACTAGGCCTATATCTATGTGTCTATTCCTCGGTCCACTAGGCCTATATCTATGTGTCTATTTCTCTGTCCACTAGGCCTATATCTATGTGTCTATTCCTCGGTCCACTAGGCCTATATCTATCAGACAGGCTAGTGACCAAACTACTAGACCTGGGTCTATCACACTCTATATGTGCGTGGATCAAGGACTTCCTGACCGACCGCCCCCAGAGGGTGCGGGTGGGCCCACACACCTCCACAGCCCTCAGCCTCAGCACTGGGTCCCCCCAGGGCTGCATGCTAAGCCCCATCCTCTACAACCTTTACACCCACGACTTCACCCCCGTCCACCCCAGCAACTACATCGTAAAGTTTGCAGACGACACCACCGTGGTGGGATGTATCTCGGGGGGGGACGAGGCGGCGTACAGGGATGAGGTAGAGCAACTGAGCAAGCTGTGCAAGGTTAACAACCTGCTGCTAAACAAGTCAAAGACCCAGGAATTCATCGTAGACTTCAGGAGGAAAAAGTCCGAGATCCAGCCCCTACTCATCGACGGAGAGAGCGTGGAGAGAGTCTCAACCCTCCGATTCCTGGGACATCACATGCGGGATGACCTGGCCTGGAAGGACAACACAAAAGGCACCATCAAGAGGGCACAACAGCGGCTATACACCCTGAGATGCCTCAGGAAAGAACACAACAAGCAGGAGATACTGGTGGCCTTCTACCGCGGCGCAGTGTAGAGCATCCTCACCTACGGCATCTGCAACTGGTTCTACAGCTGCACAACAGCGGAGAGAAACGCGCTACAGAGAGTCGTGAGAACAGCACAGAAGATCACCGGCGCCCCCCTCCCCTCTCTGGAAGAGCTGTACAACACACGCTGTCTCAGGAAGGCCTCCAAGATCTCCAGGGACCCGACCCACCCTGGGCACGTACACTTTATCAGGCTGCCCTCGAAAAGGAGGTACAGGACCCCGGCCGCTAAGACAAACAGACTGAAGAACTGCTTCTACCACAGGGCCGTCAAGGCCCTGAACACAGCAAAGGCCTAAGTTCTGGGCCCAGGACAGTCTGGACGGATTGTATGGCAGCTAGTGCTGAGGCACAAACATGTACATTTCAAGCCTGCAAACTGTGACACTTTAAATAACGTGAAAAAATACTTTTGTGCAATATGACAACCCTAGTTGACTATCTGTGCAGTATAGTACAGTGGATTGTGTACATAGCCTTTATTTATGTAAACCAGCTCCTTACCTTCTTGTGATTTTATTCTTTTTCTAAAAGTGTTTCTTTTTTTTTTCCCTTTCCTAACACCAGGGGAGCCACCCCTCCTAAATTTCGTTGTTTGGTACCTGTACTGTAGCAATGACAATAAAGTCCATTCATTCATGTGGTAAAATGTTTATTATGGTCCTCCTCAATCAAACTCCAAGACTCAGAAAACAGGGGGGTATTCCATCAACGTCGCTAAAGGGAAATTTTATATTTAAGTTTCGCAAGATTTATACAAAAATCCGGGTTTATTTTGATAAATCTCGCGAGATTTAAGCCTGGATAAAATAAACCTTGGATTTTACTTTAGCGACACTGATGGAACACCCCCCAGGTGTGTCCTATAGCTCCATGGTAGTTTGTAGTCTTGTCATTCCTGGTGTCTCCAGAGCTGCGTGGCTGGGATGTCCCCCAGGCTGGCGTGTGCAGCAGTGTGTGCTGACTGTAATCTGTCGCAGTTGAGAGACTTCAATCCATCAGATTATACTATGCGGCCAGTGCATAGCGGACATATGGGAGAGCTAGTGAAAGCACTCCAGATGAGGTGCATTACAGCCTGCTCTGATACATACAGTACTTTGTCAAGCGAGAGTAATGCTGTTTTATCCTTTCATTTTTAATGTTTACACCACTTATCCTTCTCAGTCTTTTAATAGGTTCTGCCCATATTGGTAGCTGTAAAGTTATGGAAATGTACAGCACATTTCAGCAGTTCACGTTAGGGGTCAACTTGATGCAAGAAAGGAGGACTTCTTAGAGGATCCATCAGATTACCACTTAAATCAGATTCACTTTTTGACAGGGAATTAGACAGTTCAATGATACAGATGCCAAGAATCCATGCCTTGTTTTATAATCTGTAGATTCTCACATTTTGTCTAGCTTCTCCCTTTTAAGATGAACCATTCTCAAATTAGACAGAGAACATTTCCATCAGTATTCCTCTCCATGTTCACAGACTGGATGCTTCACAGATTTGAATCATCATGTCAGAGAACGGGGGAAAAGGTTGCTAATTACTTTGTTGACAAAGACAAGTTTTAATATAATTAAAGATTCTCAGGAAATGGAAATGTGAGTGGAGGCTCAATGGTAACATTCCATATGAGAATATCACTGATTTGTATTTCATTTTTTTAAGTTGAGCAGCGTGACCGCTTTACTGCAAATTATATTATGACTAATAGCTTGATATAGGGGTTACAGCTGGCTTAGCACTAATCTCCTATAGAGTAACTCTCTTCATCCAGAACCACCAGCATATCTCCCCCTGGATCTCTGATACCTGCCAGTAGCGATTATCGTTGGCCCATAAGGCCAGCGCCACCGCTATCATTAGATTTACACACTTAATTCAACTCTAATTTGATTCAATTTACTTAGCATCAGTGTAATCAATTAATTGACATCTGGTGTGATAATTGCCTGCCTTGTAACAGTGGCTGAGTAGGCATTCCGGTTAGATTCCAGTTCACATTGATGTAGCCTATTTGTAGCAAAGTCTCAAGCTTTGGAATATCGCCATCCACTTTGTTTTCAGTTTGGTTGAGTCTTAAAGGATCAAATTTCAGAGGGATGAAATTAAACTGATCGTCCGTCCTAAATATCAAAACAAGAGAAAGAACCAAACCGATAAAAGTTGTTATTCTATCAGTCCAACATATGCTGTTTGCACTAGCTTGTTTTGAGAGGATTTTAGTTTGTAAGGAACTTTAAACAGCTTTGTTGTTGAGTGAGCTATTGGGACCAAATTGCGTAACCGAGTGCGGTGGGTACATGGAATCCTTTAATGCTGACTATAAGACCAGCAGAGCCTATGCTGAACTGGGCCCTATAGCCACCATTGCTAGACCCCCCAAATTCAATTATTGGGGGCTAAGACATATGCAAAGTGAAGATTATTCATCTAAGTGCAAAGCTATTTAATCCTCGGAAAGTGGAATGGATGCTTATGAGAGATCAGATTGGGTGATGAGAAAGCTGTTTAGCTACATTGGAGAAGAGGTAATTCAAAATATCCCTTGTGATGGACAGATGGCCTGTTGAAGACATGACAATCTGAAGCTCTCTAAAAAAAACTGAGATCAGAAGGTTTTATGTAGGCCTAAATGCCACACAAACATGCCACATCTCTCTTTGGCCGAGAAATATGAGAAATATGTCATATTTAGACATCTGAAATATGATTGTATTGCTCAAATAAAGCATCAACATGCTTTCTTTAGGCCACAGCTCTCCACAGTCGGTGGGTCATTATGCATGTCAATAAGCCATCTCCTGCCCACCTTCTCTTTCTCATTCACTCAGCATAAGTGGAAAAACAGGAGAACGCAGACATTAAGAAGCACACCGTACCTCTCCATATCAGAGGAGAAATGGTGGTGCTCAGTTGGTAGAGCACGGTGCTAACAACGCTTAGCTTGTGGGTTCATTATGCTGGGACCATACATGCTGAAACATTTATGCACTCACTGCAATGTAAGTCGCTTTGAATAAAAGCGTCAGCTAAAAGGCATATATTATATTATAGAAATTCACACCTTGATTATGTCCATCACTGGCTGTTAAATAAGCCAGATACATTTCAGATACCTACCTCCAGCCATCAGCCATCAGTGGATAAGGCCAACAGCACACTTAAGGTGGCAACGAGAGCTACATTAACAATTTAAGAAGTTTGATACATACGTACATTCATTGTACAAACGTAATTACCAATAATCTTGTCACAAGGTGGGACAGTGGGAATCTGTAAAATGATTACTTCATCTATGGATGATATTTGTCCAACAGCAGATAAAGTACAACAGTAAACATATAGTAGGCTGGTCTATCTATCTCTGATGCCTTGTCACATTACAGTTTATGCAGTTAAATGTAATGTTACTCTGCCCTCTGCTGGACACACTGAGGGATGTGTTCTGAAAAGGAGCTGGGGAAATGAGATCCTTGGAGAGATGGTGGCGTTGGCCACAAGGTGGTAATCTTGAGCTTTAGATAGAATTCAAAGGAGAAAATAGCATCCCTGACATAATAAATGACCACACTTAAAGCTCTAGCCAGCTCAGTGGCCTTGCGGTTAGAGTGTTCGCCCTGAGATTGGGAGGTCGTGAGATCGATCCCCGACAGAGTCGTACCAAAGACAAGAAAAATGCCTCCCTGCTTGGCACTCAGCATTAAGGGTTGGATTGGGGGTAAGACCCTGTGACATACCAGAATCATGTCCAGAGGGGTGTACTTGTACATCAAGCCGCCTCACACTACAGAAACAGGAAATAGGCTCTTGCCCCCTAAGCTTTAACCACCGCGCGGAATTCAGTTCGAAATTCCAAAAGACAACATCCCCCTTTTAATAATAGGCTATAACCATGAATTGGACTTGCAGTGTCGTACATTAGTTGTGTTTCTGCATGCGTGCACCACGTGCTAGTGTACTGTCTGGACGATACGCAGGACGCACTGAAGGTATGGAGGGGAGGAGGGAGGGGAGGGGGGAGGGAGGGAGGGGAGGGGGGAGGGAGGGAGGGAGGGGAGGAGGGAGGGAGGGAGGGGAACAGGGAGTACCACGTCAGACTGTACTCTCTGGACGACACGCAGGACGCACTGAAGGTATGGAGGGGAGGAGGGAGGGGAGGGGGGAGGGAGGGAGGGGAGGGGGGAGGGAGGGAGGGAGGGGAGGAGGGAGGGAGGGGAACAGGGAGTACCACGTCAGACTGTACTCTCTGGACGACACGCAGGACGCACTGAAGGTAGGGGGGAGGGTGGGAGGGTGGGAGTACCACGTCAGAGTGTACTGTCTGGACGATACGAAGGATGCATGTTCTTAACTCGTTATCATACAACATCTCAATTAAAATATTGTTTCCTGTCATCCCAATGACTAGGGACCCGGGGTGGCTGTGGCTCAGGAGGTAGAGCCGGCATCTAATAATCGCAGGTTCGGCGGTTCAATCCCTGGCTGGCCATGTGTCGATCTCTGGCTGTCATGGGCAAGACACTGAACCACAAATTGCACCCAATGAGCGGGGCCGGCGCCTTGCATGGTAGCTTGCCGCATTGGTGTGTGAATGTGTGTGTGAATGGGTGAATGAGAGGCCATTGTCAAGCACTTTGGAAAAAAATGGCTATATACGTGCAGTCCATTTTAACACTGACCTGGGTGTTACATTTTAATGGAGGTTGGAGATAATTAGAGTTGAGGTTTTCCGGGGTCGTGGAGATTCCATCACCAGGGTCCAGTTGTTCAAAACGTTTTAAATCTGCGTCAGAATGATCCTTTTGCTATCCAGGATCAGATCTATCTGGCTGATTTTGAGTCGTATAGGGGGAAATCAGCCAGCTTGATCTGATCCTGGTTAGCAAAAAAATTATCAGGATCATTTTGATCCAGATTAAAAAGTTTGGAACAACTGGGCCCTGGGTTTTGGCCAGACAAGGAGACAGATAACAGATAAATCAGATAAACAACCCTGTGTCACGCTGGAGAAACCCTGAATACAGACGCAGCCTACGCTTTATTACATTCCATATTTCCATATGTTCCATTCACTGCATTTAATATCCTGTTTGTTGCCAACAAAAACACTTCACTTCATTTCTGAAAATATATATTTAGCCTGTCCGTGCTTTCATTAAAGCCTGGGTGTCGGCAGATAGATTATATAAGGTGACAGAAACATTTTATGAAGAAACATTTTATGAAGGAAAACAAATTCAGGCTCAGCTGGTAGAGCATGGAGCTAACAATGCTTAGGTTGTGGGTAAATGGTAAATGGACTGACTGATATAGCGCCTTATCCCAAAGCGCTTTACAATGGCCACTCATTCACACATTCACACACACACATTCACACACCAATGGCGGCAAGCTACCATGCATGCCTGCTCATTGGGAGCAATTTGGGGTTCAGTGTCTTGCCCAAGGACACTTCGACATCTGACCAGCCGGGGCTCGAACTGCCGAACTGCCAACCTTGCGATCATTAGACGCCGGCTCTACCTCCTGCGCCACAGACGCCCCAATCGGAATCAGGGGTTCGATTCCTGCAGGGACAAACTAAAACATGTATGCACTATGTAAGCCACTGTGGCATAAAAGCATCAGCTAAATGGCATATATTATTATATTATATAATGGCACGTTTCCTCAAGTCCTGCTGCTTCCCCTCTCTATGTATACAAACAAATCAAACAAATCAGCCTCTGAAATGTTTAGGCCATGATGCTGACAACACATTTATGTGCACCGACACACTCAATCAATAATGTCTATGTACAGTTCCCTGGATGAACCCTTTCTGTCACAATATGGAAATTAGACAATACAATAGTATTGATAGTATATATAATACAGTGGTTATCTGTGAGTGGTGGGCTGGTGTGTCCCTATATAACCTCCATTGTTAAAACACAACTCTGCTGGTCAGAAGAACCTCTATAACTCTTGCTTTGGCCTGGCCTGGCCTGGACTGGCCACTACTTAAATCATGAAACTATCGTTTCCAGTTAGGAGTTGACAGCATGGCCTAGAAAGATTTAGGAAGTATGGCAATACACCAACAATCCCTCCTTTCCCTCCTCCCCAAACCCTCAGAGTTTGGTCTTCTTTAGCAGGCCATCTGTGGGCAGTTTCGGTTGCCAAATGTCGTCATCTATCTGCATAGACAAACAGATTGATCTAGTTCTAGTTTACTTCACCAATAATATACCTTATCAGACTTTCTCACTCAAAACACGGGTGTTTGTTCACAAGTGCGAGCCAACCTCCTTATTCCCTAAAACCTTCTTCTTCTCCAAGCCCTGGGATATGTGCTAATTCAAACACAGAGGTAGTTATCGCCAGCTATCGTATCCTTCTATGTGTTATCTCTCTGCTGCATAACACTCCACAGCTGGCACCAGAGCTGGGGGAGCGTTCAAAAGTGCCGTGTCCAGTCTCTGCTTATCATGGAAGGAAAAGGGGGGGGAAAGAAGCAAAGAGCTGATGAACAGTGTTTCCTTGTTGCCTGGGAGAGATAAGTGAAGCCCAAGATGTGCTGGGAGTCTGTTATCGGCTCAGAGAGTGTCGCTGGCTAGAGCCGTCACCGTGGAGAGGACCATGGTGCTGTGCGATGAAGGTGTGAGGGCAGATAAGGCTGCGAGGTTCAGAGATGTGCCTGACTCTGAAGTGATGCTGTGGCACCAGATGGAGGGAGAGAGAAGGAGAGAGAGAGAGAAGGAGAGAGAGAGAGAGGGAGGGGGGGGGGGAGTGAGAGTCTGAGCTCTATTAAAACAACTAGAGCGCTATCCTGCAGGATATCTTCATTTCTTGGTGTTTTCAGAGAAGAGTAGGCCTACTTGGGAATACTGATCGGCTGCCAAACCATTGATAATTCTAGAATTGTATATTTCAGTTAAAGAGAATAATGACATTTTATAGAGATCTTTTTTAGAGATTGCCCTAAAATACAGTATGCCACTGGGAAAATGAAATACAGTATACATCGCATTAAACACTTGTATAAGAGAAGCATCTCTGGACAAACATAAAATAGCATTAGAGTGTCTAATATACACAACATTGAGATCCAATTTGGGACGCCTCACAGCTAAGCAGGGTGTATTCTCATACTGTAAGATGACACAGCACTTCATAAGAAAAAAACACAATTTGCGCTCATTAATTTTTAGACTGTTCTTGACCTCAAAACCAATTTGCTTTTGATGATGAGGTGAACATGAAAGCAATTAACATTGTACGGGGAAAAACTTTGCCAGCGTGTAAATATAGCAAGCTTTTGAAATCTAATGAGATGAGGTCTATTTGATGAACACAACAAGCTAACACGCTGTTGATACAAGCTGTGCAGATTTGCAGGCAAGTGTGAAATGTACTCATAGCAAAAGAGGATGCCATTTGTAAAGCAGTGTGTTGGCCATGTACAGGGCATTTCGACAGGTATTCAATCAATCTAATGATGGCACACTGGAACTGTGATTGTATAAACAAATTGACAAATGCTTCTCATTAATGACTGTTTTTCCTGTCAGTCCGCCCATTTCAGCTCTGTATCCATTTTGTGCTATTCCATCCATCATTTCTTCAGGTTATTTGAAAAGTGTTGACATCTTTCGATTGGGGATTTGTTGTTGTTGTTGTTGTTGTTGCTCAAATCAAAATACTGGGGGTTATTCCATCAACGTCGCTAAAGGAAAATCTAGGCTTATTTCGACAAGTCTCGTGAGACTTATCAAAATAAGGCTAGATTTTCCTTTAGCGACATTGATGGAATACCCCTCTGTACTGTTAAATCCTCTTCAATAAATAGATTCTGCAGATTCATTCTCCTCCAAAGTCTAGGAAATAGTATTTTTAGGATATTTCTTTTTAAGAAATTTATTATTTACAGGGTTCAAATTCATCCTGGCAAGCGTTTACTACGGTCTACTCCCGAGGGAGTTGGGTAGGATGACTCATAAGGTGGTGGTCTGAGGCTGAGCTCTGGATGCTGGGCGCGTGGACAAAGCTTCCTCCTCTATTGTGCACACGCGCCTTCCTATTGTGCACCGCACACCGACAAAAACTCATTTACACACTCGAGTGAGCCCATGTCATTACCCACACAGCTTCCATTGACGAGAGTAGCTCCCTACCCCTGATGCCCTCTGTGGTGTGAAGCTATCAAAACAGAGGTGAGGCCCCCCCCCCCACCACCACCACCACCCCTCCTCCTCCACCCCCTCTTCTCTGCGATGACTAAATGGTTAAGATACCACTGTGGTGTGCCAGGAGGTGGTTGGTGTTGATCCTTCCACTGAACCCCTGATGTGTTTTCCCTTTCCCGATACTCTGTGGAAATCCGTGGGATTTCGTTTCTTATCCTGAGTTGGACATAATATCCTCTGGAATTCTTTTTTTGCGTGTTACATATAATTATGTGTCTCCTTGTGAACAGCCGTGGTCAGAGAGCTCACCCCGGGTTCCTGGTAAGTAACTAATTGGCTCCTCAGGTGCCTTCGGGTCCAACACGGCCCACATACCCGTCCTACTCAGGGCAGTACATGCTGTACATTCAGACTAGTTTACCCAATCACTAGGCGACCTTAAGGCTTTTAATTTTTATTGAATTTTATATGAGGACGCCATTTTTCACAGATTTGTATTTATTTTTTTATCTCATGTTTTATGTAAAGCACTGTAGAGTCTACAGCGTAGTATGTGCTATACAAATAAATGTGCCTTGGCTTGCCTTCACCCCCTAGATTAGGTGATTGGGGAAAGAAGCAGAAGTATCATGGGGAATACTTACGCGGATTATTCTTATGAGGAAAGAAGCAGTAATGGGAGGGGGGGGGGTCTTTCTTGTTGTTACAGGCCCCTCTGTGATTGCTCAAACTTCAATTTGAATTGAATGAAGTATTTCAACATGCTCCCCATATTCTTACAGTATACATGCAGTGAGTAGTGGTGTAATATAAAATGATTCTGCAGTAGGAACGTTATTTGATAGAGGATATTGGTTTGTATCAAGAATAAGCAGAAATATGCTGAAATATCCCTGAAATCTTAAATAGATGTTATAATAGAGTATCAAAAATATATTCTTACAGTAGGCTACCCTTCACCCTGTTTGTAATAATAAAAAAATAACATAAATAAAAGATGCCATAATACTGAGTTAGGCTATACCTTTATGTGTACACTGGAAATGGAAACACAAGCATTTTTTGATAGGTAGCGTGAATTGATAGACTCTGCTATCCATTTGCTCTACGGTAGCATAAGGCAGCATAAACTGGCAGAACACCGACTCTGGGCCAGGAAAACTGGTTCCATTAGGGATTATCGTGACCAGCGACCAATCGATAGCCAGCTTAGTCGATGCTAGGTAGCTAGCTATATTTACCTAGCGTAGCGAGCTAACTTACATAGCCTAAGCACTTTGAGCTGCAACGTTTGCAGGAAAAGTGCTATACAAATAAACTTTATTATTATTAATATGGGTTTGCTGACCTCTATACAAAATGGACCCTGGCTATGGTCTGTGATGTAACAATGACCAAAGTTAGAATTCTTCTAAAACATTCCCCACATCACATCCAGTCATTAAGGATGTCACCATGTGATGACATAACAATGTAGAACATGCAGCTGGGGTTCTAGAATCCAGCTGCAGTACACATGCCGTTCATTTACCTGCCATTCCTCTGTGAAGAGCTAGATAGATAGATTAGTTATTCGTTCTTCTCACAGTTTTTCTCCAACTCTCGCTATCCGAAAGTCACCAGACAATGAATCCTAGTGCGCCTATTCAACCGACGGCCTCCTTGTATGTAGGAGATCTCCACATGGACACCACTGAAGGAATGCTATGTGAGAAATTCAGCCCTTCTGGACCGATCACCTCTAGCTTCGTGCACACCAGGTCATTGCGTTGCACCGGAAGTCATTCATCTCAATGGGGCAGTTGCGTTGATCCGTTGCGTTGCTCTGCATTGCGTTTCTTGTCCGTCAGGGTGCGGTAATCAGTCAAAATATTTCAGCTTTTGCGTTGCGTTGGGTCCGTCAAAACAACCGGAAGTAGTTTCTTGACCAGAGGTTTCGCCTTTAGATGTAAAATCCGCCATTGGCGAAAATCTTTAATTTGGCTCTACAAGTGTTAATATGTCATTTTATGAAGTTTTTATATGTTTTCAGGCGAGAAAGTATTGATTGATTGAAAACTTTATTAGAAGATTTGCAGAAGTAGGTACATGAAAGTACATATTACATACAAGGTCAACTAACAGGATAAAAACCCAAGAAAGCCACTGGCTTATTTCAAAATGTAACCATATAGTAACCATATATATTCACAAAATGTATCCGGTTTATCAAAATAACCAGTTTATATATCTAATCTGACGTTTCTTCCCCCACTTCTGTGGGAAACTTCGCTAGCCTAGCTAAAGGCTATCATGTATCCTGGGCTTATAAGAGATGATGTTACCCACGTAGGAGCTCATTTTCTATCTAGTCTCCAGACTGGGTACTGAATAACCAGTCACTATTCACCTTATACAACAACTACTACTACTACTACTACAAGTGTAGTCTACTACTGTTCATGTTAAATCCGTGTGGAGCTAATGCTATCATAGCGTCTCCACAGGCTAGCAAAGATGGCGCCGTTAGCATCACAGACACTATGATAACATCCTCCGTAGTATCTAGTCTATCTCAGTCACAGACATGTTCAACAACAACACGTTTTACAACAAGGAAGGGATACAACTAATAAACATGTTAACACACTATTCACCTTATACAACAACTACTACTACTACTACTACAAGTGTCTATGACTACTGTTAATGTTAAATCCGTGTGGAGCTAATGCTATCGCGTCTCCACAGGCTAAAGTACAACTACACTAATATCCTCAACTTATGTCCTAATCACACTACTGTCATACAAGTCGTACCTCCCCCTTGACATGGACATAAACACACCTGCTACCTTCTTTGAAAGAAATCGCGATTTATTCAGTGAAAACTAGTACACCATTCATAGCACAACATAGCATAACAATAGCATAGCATTGCGAACAACAACACGTTTTACAACAAGGAAGGGATACAACTAATAAACATGTTAACTCACTATTCACCTTACATATGTATCAACATGTAGCTGTATCAGCATGTAGCTGTATCAAACTTTTGGTTGGCCAGAGACGGCAAAAATCAATTGCTCCTCCATTGTTAACACTTTTTGTTCAAACTTCCCCCGCTGTGCACACATGTTGCGTCTGCATCGCATGCGACATGCGTCAAGCCCATCCCACCAGGTTGCGTCAGAACGGTGGGTCACGGTTCGCGGTGTGCACGAAGCTTTAGAGTGTGCAGGGACATGAGGACACGCCGGTCTCTCGGGTACGCTTTCGTCAACTTCCAACAGCGAGCTGACGCCGAGCGCGCCTTGGACACCATGAACTTCGACGACGTCAACGGGAGACCCATGCGCATCATGTGGTGTCAGCGTGACCCCTCTAGAAGGAACAGTGGAGTCGGCAACATCTTCATCAAGAATTTAGCGAAGGCTTTCGACAGCAAGGACCTCTACGACATGCTCTCCGAGTTCGGGGACATCCTTTCCTGCAAGGTAGCATCTGACGAGAACGGCTTCTCTAAACGCTTCGGCTTCGTCCAGTATAACACCCAGGAGGCCGCAGAGAGAGCTATCGAGAGACTCGACGGCACGTTGTTGAACGACCAAAAAGTGTTTGTCGGACACTGGAAGTCTCGCAAAGAGCGAGAGTTCACTAACGTGTACGTCAAGAACTTTGGGGAGGATATGGACGACCGACGCCTGAAGGAGAGGTTTGAGAGATTCGGACCGGCCCTGAGCGTCCGGGTCATGACTGATGGCGCTGGTAGATCCGTGGGTTTTGGATTTGTCAACTTCGAGAGGCACGAGAACGCCAAGAGGGCCGTCGAGGAGATGAACGGCCAGGAGATAAACGGGAGGCGGGTCTACGTGGGCCGGGCCCAGAAGAGAGGAGAGCGCCTGGCTGTCCTGAAGAGCCAGTTTGAGCAACTGAACCAGGGCCACAGGACCACATACCAGGTGTGTGTTTATGAAGGAAAAAATGTGACAGCTGCTGGTGAAAAGTAGTCAAAGCAACCAGTAGGCAAAGTCATTTTTCAGTTTTTTTTTTTTTACATGTGCTTAAACTACAGATTGTACGCTTTCGAATGATGTGTCATACAATCACAATCCAGAGAAAAAGCTGTTTAAAGAGTTGGTTGTTTTTCACACCTTCACACAGCCAGCTAATGGGCGGTAACACAACCACTCCCCCTCTAGATTGACAGCTGTCAATATCTGTCAGTGTTAGTCACTGGGTGAGATAGCTACAGCTAACATTATTATGTGTATAAGAAAAAGAAGCTGATAGTCTCGGTAAACATTGCTGATGTATTTGAGGTATAAAAACATCTCACTAAACATGCTCTCTCTCTACCAGCAGGGTGTCAACCTGTACGTGAAGAACTTGCACGACCGCTTGGACGACGACCAACTGCACAAAGAGTTCTCCCGCTTCGGAACCATCACCAGCGCGAAGGTGATGATGACGGAGGAAGGACGCAGCAAGGGATTCGGCTTCGTGTGCTTCTCCTCCCCCGAGGCGGCCACTAAGGCCGTGACCGAGATTAACGTGTACGTGTACGTGGCCCTGGCCCAGAGCAAGGAGGAGCGCCAGGCTCTCAGAACCAACCGGAACATGCCACAGAGGATGGCCAGCGTCTGCGCCGTTCCCGACCCAGACTTCCTACCTAACTTACCCTACCAGGTTGCTCCCCCACCTGGACTCTTCATGGCTTCTCACATTCCACAGACCCAGGACTGTGGAACCGCCCAATACTCCTCAGCTCAGCTGAGACCCACTCATCACCTGGCTACCCTCGAACCTGAGGCGAAACCTCAGCACTTCCAGAACACGCCCGACGACACCACCACGTCTCCATGGGCTACCGGGCCTCAGACCTTCGATGCTATGACCCCCGCCACACCTTCCCAGGTGCCCCGTAGGATGACGTCTCAGCACATAGGTCAGTTTATTTAGTGAAGCATCCCTGCGCATAGCAAGGTTCCCACGGGTCCTTGAAACCCTTGAAAGTTTGTGAGTTTGAGAAAAATAAATCAAGGTCTTAAAAGTTTTTTGAAAATAGACATGGGCCATTGAAAGTGCTTGAATTCCCCTCTCTCTCTCGCTAAAAAATAAATAATATATATTCAAAAATGTTTTACTCAGCTCGTCAACTAGCTCCGTCTCAAATTATGCCGTGTTGGGTCCTTGAATTTGAGGGAATCGAGTCTTGAAATTCCTTGAAAGGTGCTTGAATGGGATGTTTCAGAAGGTGTGGGGACCCCTGACATAGAGACAAGAGCACTATCCAAACATTTGCCATAAATATCCCTTTGGTTATGCTTATCTTCCCCTCTCAGCTACCCAGGCCTTGAGAAAGCACCCTGCCGTTGCAGATGGTGATCCAGCTATGGCACGGCTGCACGCTGTGCCCCAGAACAAGTCCACAGCTGGTGTACACGACCGCCAGCAGCACACGGCTCCCCGTGCAGCAGCCTGCTGTCCATGTCCAGGACCAGGACCAGGAGACACTGACTGCCTCCATACTGGCTACAGTTCCCCATGAGGACCAGAAGCAGATGATAGGCGAGTCTATTTGTCTGTTTCTATGGATCCCCATTAGCT
This sequence comes from Nansenia antarctica, assembly GCF_963989245.1. Taxonomy (NCBI): domain Eukaryota; kingdom Metazoa; phylum Chordata; class Actinopteri; order Argentiniformes; family Microstomatidae; genus Nansenia; species Nansenia antarctica. The sequence goes on along the minus strand of NC_137674.1, from coordinate 32,956,677 downwards.
GTTACAGTTACTGTAGAATTTCTACCTTCTGAAATGATGGCTATGACTGGTGTTATCAAGCGAAAATGTTCTTTATATACAAATCTGCTGACATACACTTGTGATCACTTTCAATTCAATAAAACAAGCTGTTAGATATTCACTTTCATATTCTGGACGGTACAATTTGCATTTCTCAAAAACAACAAACTGTCGACTTCTGTGAGACGTCTTGTTGCAAGGCATTCTGGAACCTGCAGTTCTGAAACCCATTCTTTAACTAATACAACAGAAATGTACTTCTTGTTTTTTAACTACCTTAACGATAAATAATAACTCTTTTAACTGTCAATCAATCATGTAACATATTAATCAATCTATTTTAACTGTCAATCAATCATGTAACATATTAATCAATCTCTTTTAACTGTCAATCAAACATGTAACATATTAATCAATCTCTTTTAACTGTCAATCAAACATGTAACATATTAATCAATCTCTTTTAACTGTCAATCGATCAGGTAACCTATAAAGTTACAACAGTTACTGTTACTGATATTTACTCCCCCCTCCCTCCAGGTGAGCGTCTCTTCCCATCCATCCTCAGCATGCACCCCAGCATCGCCCCCAAGGTCACGGGCATGCTGCTGGAGATGGACAACCGTGATCTGCTGCGCCTGCTGTCGTCTCCTGAGGCGCTGCGCTACCAGGTGGATGAAGCGGTCGCTACGCTTGAGGCCCACTGGGCTGAGGAGGCTGCACAGAAAATTGGCCACTTCCCAGAGTTCCAAGCGGCTAACGCATAAAAAAGGAGACCCGGACTATGAAACAATACCGATTCACCGATGAAATAAAATGTTAGCATTGAAAAAAAACGATTACGAAATGAATAAATTATTTCATTAGGAAATTAAATTGATGGACTCGGCTGTGTCTAGAAAAGGGTAAACTGGACCTTGACGATAAAAGTAAAAACCCTGGTTGGACTAGATAGATCAACAACAAGGCCTCCTAAGTGGTAACTGGACTGCACTTATACAGCGCCTTTATCCAAAGTGCTTTACAACGGCCTCTCATTCACCCATTCACACACACATTCACACACCAACGGCGGCAAGCTACCATGCAAGGTCGCCGGCCCGCTCACTCACTGGGAGCAATTTGGGGTTCAGTGTCTTGCCCAAGGACGCTTCGACATGTGCCCAGCCGGGGACTCGAACCGCCGATCTGCCAACCTTGCGATCATTAGACGGCGGCTCTACCTCCTGACTCCTGGTGAATGAACTACTAAACCCCTCAAAAAAAGTTTGGAAACGTTATTTCAGTCGATTCTTGCTCCCCTTTAATAATACCAATTGGTATTGTATTTCATATCGTTGGAAAGCCTGATTAGTCACAACAAAGGCTAACATTTACATCTACATTCAGAGTTAATAATAACAACCAAACGTGTTAGGTTTACATAAACTTAAAAACCTTTCTTCTTGAATGTAATCGCCATCCATAGCGATCGTGACGAGCAGGTCATGAAGATCCTGGAGAGGCTAGTGCTGCAACACCTTAAGCCCCAGGTGAAGGACTTCCTGGACCCCCGGCAGTTTGCATACCAGGAGAGCATGGGGGTGGAGGACGCCATCATTTACATGCTGCACAGGGCCTACACACACCTGGAGAGGCCACAGAGCATGGTGAGGACCATGTTCTTCGACTTCTCCAGTGCATTTAACACTATCAAGCCATCACTGCTGGCTGACAAACTAGCAGTGATGTGTGTGGAGGACTCCCTGACGGCTTGGATCCACAACTACCTCACAGACAGGCGTCAGTATGTGAGACTGCAGGGCTGTCAGTCTGAGGTGGTGGTGTGCAACACCGGTGCCCCCCAGGGAACTGTTCTGTTACCCTTTCTCTTCACCCTCTATACCTCCGACTTCCAGTTTAGCTCCGACCAGTGCCACCTGCAGAAGTTTTCGGATGACTCCTCTATCGTCGGTTACATCACAGACGACAGGGATGAGGAGTACAGGGCCCTGGTGGAGAGCTTCGTGCAGTGGTGCGACACCAACTACCTTTTGCTTAACACCAGCAAAACAAAGGAGTTGGTGGTGGATTTTAGGAGGAAGAGAAGGACCCCAGCCCCCATCATCATCAAGGGGGTGGAAGTCGAGAGGGTGGACTCCTACAGGTACCTGGGAGTACAAATTAATAACAAACTGGACTGGACTGACAACACCGAGGCTCTTCTCAGGAAAGGGCAGAGCAGACTGTTTTTCCTGAGAAGGCTGAGGTCTTTCGGTGTCTGCAACAAGCTGCTGCAAATGTTTTATCAGTCGGTGGTTGCCAGCGTTCTGTTCTTCGCCGTGGCCTGCTGGGGTGGAAACATCTGTGCCAGGGATGCTGCGAAGCTAAACAAACTGGTGAAGAAGGCCAGCTCTGTGGTGGGGACCGGGCTGGACAGCCTAGAGGTGGTGGCAGAACAGAGGATGGGGAAAAAACTGGCGGCCATGCTGGCCAATCCCTCCCACCCGATGTACTGCGAGCTGGCAGGGATGAGGAGCAAGTTCAGCCACAGATTTGTTCTCCCCCGTCAAAGTACAAAAAGATTTGGACAGTCCTTTATTCCAGCTGCACTCCGACTCTACAACCAGGCCCTGCAGGGTGGGGGAGACCTGGAGATGGAACTTTTGGAACTTTTTACTTATTGAGCCTGCACTGTTTTATGTATCTTATTGAATGTTTTTCTGTTTTCTGTACTGAATGTTTTCTGCCCTAACTGAGCTGTTTGACAACAAAATTTCCCCATTGGGGACAATAAAGGTTTTCAATCAAAAACGTTGGACCAGTCGTATACAGTGACGTAATGATGTGGCTCTCTAGCCTGTGGGAAAGCAAACCAGTTCTTAGAAGGTTCGCAAGTTGAACCAACTGCGAACCGGCACTAGCACCAGAACTAGAACTAGGTTCACTAGCACCAGAACTAGAACTAGGTTCACTAGCACCAGAACCCAGAACTAGAACTAGGTTCACTAGCACCAGAACTAGAACTATGTTCAATAGAACTAGGTTCACTAGCACCAGCCCAGAACTAGAACTAGGTTCACTAGCACCAGCCCAGAACTAGAACTAGGTTCACTAGCACCAGCACCAGAACTAGAACTAGGTTCACTAGCACCAGAACTAGGTTCACTAGCACCAGCACCAGAACTAGAACTAGGTTCACTAGCACCAGAACCCAGAACTAGAACTAGGTTCACTAGCACCAGAACTAGAACTATGTTCACTAGAACTAGAACTAGGTTCACTAACACTAGAACTAGGTTCACTAGCACCAGCACCAGAACTAGAACTAGGTTCACTAGCACCAGAACTAGGTTCACTAGCACCAGCACTAGAACTAGGTTCACTAGCACCAGAACTAGAACTAGGTTCACTAGCACCAGCACCCAGAACTAGAATTAGGTTCACTAGCACCAGCACCCAGAACTAGAACTAGGTTTGCGTTGGTGAAAAAGAGGTATCTGTCAGCTGGTTTCCCAGTTGGCTGCCTATCTGGTTCAGGGAGCCAGTGTGGGCGGGGCTGGGAGGATCATTGACAAAATGGGTTCACCTGAGCAGATGTGGCCTACGGGCTTTATATGGTGAACCACATCGGCCATTTGAGTTCTCTTCTCTGCGTACTCTTGGTACTCTGAATCAGACATTTGAGTTCTCTTGTCCCATGGGCAGGCTTCTGGTTGTGTTCTTCTTTGTTTTGTTCACTTCATACAACACACATTCCATTCACCCATACACTACACACACTTAACCGTTATGGAACGAGAAGCCGTGGTATAACGTGGATATTGGCACAGCTAACAGGGTCGTTAGGCACGATGCGAAGTGGAGAGCCGTTACACCCCGTAGCTGTGCCGATATCCACGATATACCACGGCTTCTCGTTCCATAACGCTTTTATACAACGGACAACACAAACTTTTAATAAATGTATTTCAATGTAACTATGTTTTATTGTAAGTGTATTAATCCGCTGAACAGTTGTTTATCGGTTGCTAAGCAACGGTAATACTGTAACTTCGATAACTGTAATATATACACATGCAGAGTAATAGGAAAATATGTGTCAACATTCCATTTAGCCGTGCGTATATCATGGATATTGGCACGGCTGGACGCAAACTGACCAATAGAGACAATGGACCGGATCTCTCCGTTGTGTAATACTGATTATACACACTTCACCTTACATTCTTATATTGTTTATTGTTTAAGTTAATAAATATATGACTTTAACCCTTGATCGTGTGCGGACTCCCCTTTTTGTTGTGACCACCCAGCTCTGTCGTAACATTATTCAAACTCATCGAGAGGAAACTGAAGGGCATTGGTGGGAGAGTTAAAAACCTCACCCCCGCCTCTGGCTTTGGAGACATATGTTCTGATTGGATGTCAGGTTAAAGATGGCAGGCCAGTGTTGAGAGCTTGAAGGCTCTGCAGTTCCAGGTGCAGAATAAAAAAGGCACTGCACTTATTTTCTTCTGACATTCTGACTCTGAGAAAAATATATATGCTTTGTTCCTGAGGCTTTCAGCGTTCTGGCAGCTAAAGTCACATCAAGGCTAGACTGTGAGTGATGCCAACACTGGGGAACAGAGGAAGGCCATGCCAGTGGGAAGAGGGAGCAAATTGTCAATATAACTCACGCCGGCCAACAATGCATTCTGACATCCCTTTGAGAAGCACACGATCAATGTTGCTCCTCTCACACTCTCTTTCTCTCTCCCTCTCGTGCTCTCTTTCTTTTCGCTCCCTCCACTCTGCTCAATGAGTCAGTGAATAACAGAGAGACGGGGGAGACATTAAGCTTGTTATTCATGCCAAATGTATTTATTCTGACAAGATATACAGTACACAATAAATAAACACAATCATCCCCTTGATCTGCGCTCTTCGGTTTTATCTACACTCTCCAAAAGCTTTCTTTCTTTCTTTCCTTCTTTCCTTCTTTCTTCTGTTTACGTTGATTTGAATGATGTTGATTTTCCTTGGACGTGATGATCACGAATAATCAGTGAAGTAAACCTTGATGTGGCATTCAGACACAAAGACCAGACTATAAATGACTCACTCTGGCATAGAAATCATGGCATAGAAATGAAAAAAAAGAAAGTCTGTGCAATAATAATTATTTACAGAGAAGAGAATATCTTAAGACATGGAGAGGTTCACGGCAATGGGAAGGATCAAGGAAGAGGTTGGCTGTGTAACTTAGGTAGCTTCATATTTAATCCGTTTTTTTCATCTCATACATGTGGAGGAGGAGGAGGAGTAAAATAATCACTGTGGGCTAAATCTCAGTCCCTGTCTCCCTTGGTGATTGTTACATCCTAAGATGGCAAATTTACCGCACCTGGAGGATAGAAATTAGGGTACATCCAAGATCAACGAGTAGTTTACATTGGGTTTTTCATGGTAACATTGCAACAACAACAAAATCCCTCTGCCCCAGCCTCTCTCCCTCCCTAAATCTCTGTTGACATCCAGGTAGTAGGTGCCACAGGGACTATAGAGGTGGTCAAGTAGGTCATGCTTCAGGGTGGCCATAACAGGGGTTACAACTTCCCAAACCCTCTCACTCAACCACCCCCTCCCCCTCCCCCTCCCCGGACAGCTGGTCCCTGGTCCTGCTGCTATACACGTCCTCCAGACTTGGACAGGTAGGCTATGAGGGCCACCACCACCCCCACGTACATCCCCGCCCCGATGGTGATGGACAGGGCAGCCAGGAACAACGCTCTCCTGGCGGACATGCCCGCCCTGGAGAAGTCCCCCTTAGCGATGGCCTTGCTAGTCTGAGAAACAAAACGAACAAACCAGAGATATACAGTATTATAAACCAGCGTTAGAATGTGACGGGGAACAAATTCACAGTAGTAGAAAAAAACACATCACAACAACAACGTTCCCCTCGAGAGGCATTAGTTGCTATGGCAATTATATAATTATCCATTTGACAGTGACAAATGTGTTGTTTGGAGGTTTTCCATTCCTCCGAAAAAATTAGGATGCCTATAATCCATTCATCCCTTTGACACATTTATTAGGCTTGTTTTCAATGCAATCGTCTTTCCAATTAGGCTGAAAGATACTGTGAACCCCGCAGATAAATTGTGGTCGAATTAAGGGCACGTGGAAATGGGACTGGGCTCATTTAGGACCCGCTCAGAGAAGTGCTGCTATAAATAGACGGGCCGAGGATTCGATATTATAATCACTCATTCTGAGGTAGATCCAGGGCACCGGCTATAATTGTTGTTATTCTGTCACAGATCATCCTGCACTTAACGATGATCAATCACAACTGCGACTGTAAACAAGTATATATTGGCAACGTGTTATACTAAAGTGGAACTATATGTATTTGTGTTGAATGAATACTGTGTTTTTATTGACTGAGAGGGTGAAATACTGTGGCAAAAACTGTGAAATTGTCTCATTCCCTTGTCTTTGTGCCAGGATGAGAATGCAGTATTTATGGTTGTGTACACAGGAGTAAAACGGGGGTGGGGTGAAAGCAGCAGAGTTTATGCAGTCAATTGTCCGAAATAATTGTATAGAGCGAAGGTGTGGAAAATGTGCCTCGTTGGCACTCCAGAGTGCTTGTGCCCACTGACCTTGCAGTGCTGGGTAATTAGTGTTAATAACAGGGCTGGGGTAAGAGAACGGTGTAAGCACAGATAATTAGACTCTGGGGTTGTGGTAAGGGGCTGGTGTTATGCTCTGAGGGGTAGTAGAGGGGTTGGGGTAAGGACTGACAGTTACCCCATGGGGGTAGTAGAGGGGTTGGGGTAAGGACTGACAGTTACCCCATGGGGGTAGTAGAGGGGTTGGGGTAAGGGGCTGGTGTTACCCTCTGGGGGGTAGTAGAGGGGTTGGTGTGAGGACAGAGGGTTACCCCATGGGGGGGAGTAGAGGGCTTGGGGTAGGCCTATGTACAGTAGCTGGTTTACAGAACATAATAAATGCCATTTAGCTGGCGTTTTTATCCACAGCTAGTTACATTGCAGTGAGTGCATACATTTGTCAGGACATCAAGCGGAAACCAAACCCACAACCTAAGTGTTTGTTAGCTCAACGCTTTACCAACTGAGCCACAGAGGACCACAGTGGTTTAAGGGCTGGTGTGAGGGCTGGTGTAAGGGGTAGGGGGCTGGTGTAGGAGGTAGGGGGTTGGTGTAGGGGGTAGGGGGTTGGTGTAGGGGGTTGGTGTAGGGGGTAGGGGGTTGGTGTAGGGGGTAGGGGGTTGGTGTAGGGAGTAGGGGGCTGGTGTAGGGGGTAGGGGGCTGGTGTAGGAGGTAGGGGGTTGGTGTAGGGGGTAGGGGGTTGGTGTAGGGGGTAGGGGGTTGGTGTAGGAGGTAGGGGGCTGGTGTAGGGGGTTGGTGTAGGGGGTAGGGGGCTGGTGTAGGAGGTAGGGGGCTGGTGTAGGGGGTTGGTGTAGGGGGTAGGGGGTTGGTGTAGGAGGTAGGGGGCTGGTGTAGGGGGTAGGGGGCTGGTGTAGGGGGTAGGGGGCTGGTGTAGGAGGTAGGGGGTTGGTGTAGGGGGTAGGGGGTTGGTGTAGGGGGTAGGGGGTTGGTGTAGGAGGTAGGGGGTTGGTGTAGGGGGTAGGGGGTTGGTGTAGGGGGTAGGGGGCTGGTGTAGGGGGTAGGGGGCTGGTGTAGGGGGTAGGGGGTTGGTGTAGGAGGTAGGGGGTTGGTGTAGGGGGTAGGGGGCTGGTGTAGGAGGTAGGGGGCTGGTGTAGGGGGTAGGGGGCTGGTGTAGGAGGTAGGGGGTTGGTGTAGGAGGTAGGGGGCTGGTGTAGGAGGTAGGGGGCTGGTGTAGGAGGTAGGGGGCTGGTGTAGGAGGTAGGGGGCTGGTGTAGGGGGTAGGGGGCTGGTGTAGGGGGTAGGGGGCTGGTGTAGGGGGTAGGGGGCTGGTGTAGGGGGTAGGGGGCTGGTGTAGGAGGTAGGGGGTTGGTGTAGGAGGTAGGGGGCTGGTGTAGGGAGTAGGGGGCTGGTGTAGGGGGTAGGGGGCTGGTGTAGGAGGTAGGGGGTTGGTGTAGGAGGTAGGGGGCTGGTGTAGGAGGTAGGGGGCTGGTGTAGGAGGTAGGGGGCTGGTGTAGGGGGTAGGGGGCTGGTGTAGGGGGTAGGGGGTAGGTGTAGGAGGTAGGGGGTTGGTGTAGGAGGTAGGGGGCTGGTGTAGGGGGTAGGGGGCTGGTGTAGGGGGTAGGGGGCTGGTGTAGGAGGTAGGGGGCTGGTGTAGGAGGTAGGGTGTAGGAGGTAGGGGGTAGGAGGTAGGGGGTAGGAGGTAGGGGGTAGGAGGTAGGGGGTAGGAGGTAGGGGGTAGGAGGTAGGGGGTTGGTGTAGGAGGTAGGGGGCTGGTGTAGGGGGTAGGGGGTTGGTGTAGGGGGTAGGGGGCTGGTGTAGGAGGTAGCGGGTTGGTGTAGGAGGTAGGGGGCTGGTGTAGGAGGTAGGGGGTTGGTGTAGGAGGTAGCGGGTTGGTGTAGGAGGTAGGGTGTAGGAGGTAGGGGGTAGGAGGTAGCGGGTTGGTGTAGGAGGTAGGGGGTAGGAGGTAGGGGGTAGGAGGTAGGGGGTAGGAGGTAGGGGGTTGGTGTAGGAGGTAGGGGGTAGGAGGTAGGGGGTAGGAGGTAGGGGGTTGGTGTAGGAGGTAGGGGGTAGGAGGTAGGAGGTAGGGGGCTGGGGGGGGTGTAAGAGGTAGGGGGCTGGTGTAAGGGTTTGTATAGGAGGTAGGGGGCTGGTGTAGGGGCTAGGGGGGTTGTGTAGGGGTGGCTGGGGGTTGGTGTGTGGGGGGGGGGGTTGGTGTAGGGGGGGGGGGTTTACTTACCTTCTGTGAGTAGTAGAAGGCTGATGTGTGTGTGGGGGGGGGTACTTACCTTCTGTGTGTAGTAGAAGGCTGGTGTGTGTGTGTGGGGGGGGGGGGTACTTACCTTCTGTGAGTAGTAGAAGACTGGTGTGTGTGTGTGTGGGGGGGGGGGGGTTACTTACCTTCTGAGAGTAGTAGAAGGCTGGTGTGAGGGTTGGTGTAGGGGGTAGGGGGGGGGGTTTACTTACCTTCTGTGAGTAGTAGAAGGCGGCGATCCCCACAGGCCAAAAGCAGCAGAGCATAGAGAAGATGGCCAGGCCCAGGTGGTCCCTGGGGGGCAGCATGATGAAGTTGTCCTCACTCTCACTGTCACTCTCACTGTCACTCTGGGTGGGGTGGGGGGCACAGTAAACAGACTGTCAGACAGGGGCTAAAGGGCGGGGAGGTAGGGGTCAGTGTTGCCAGATTGGGCGTATTCCCATACGTATTCCCATACTTTTGATTTTGATCACACCGGGCGGGTTTTTAGACTGGTTGGGCTGGAAATTGTCAACCCTATCTGGCAACCCTGGTGGGGGTGGGGAGGGGGGGAGTGGGGGCATTTTTCTTTAAACACGATACATATATAACACAGCCTCACATGCTATTTCTGCGGTGTTTGCTCCTGAGTGTTTCAAACCAGTGCTGACTGAGGAAGGCTGGTGCTGTCGATTGTACCGTTGTCGTGAAAGTTAATGTCCTCGTAAACTGGCCAATTCCATTCAGTCACATTTCATAGCCACACTGTGTTCCCTGCATATAAATGCATGCCCCCTGTACTGTTTCCCCAGTGTCAAAAACAACAACAACAACAACAACAACTAGCATGACGACTGCCAATGGCTCCAGACCTGAGCATACTGGAGATGACTTTGTCCTGCTAAGACTGACTGGTGGATAGATGATTCACTTACTTAGTCAGATGTATTTGTTGTACGTCGCTTTGGATAAAGGTGTCTGCTGTATGCCAAACATGTAAAAATGTAAATGTAATATGTTATAATAACCACATATCGTATGGAAAGATATTGTTATGTGAAGATATATGATGAATATTGCTATGTGAAGATATATGATGGATATTGTTATGTGATGGATATTGTTGTGTGAAGATATATGATGGATGTTGTTATATGAAGATATATGATGAATATTGTTATGTGAAGTTATATGATGGATATTGTTGTGTGAAGATATATGATGGATATTGTTGTGTGAAGATATATGATGGATATTGTTGTGTGAAGATATATGATGAATATTGTTATGTGAAGATATATGATGAATATTGTTTTGTGCCAGAAGTAATTAGTCCTCCATGATTCACTGTGATAGCAGATTCCCCTCACAGATTAAAGTCTTACTTTAGGTTGTCAAGGCAACGTGTACATTTAAAATGTTTGTCATTTAGCCAGACGCCTTTATCCAAAGAGACTTGCAACAAAAACATTTGTCTAAGTAAGTGAATCATCTATCCATTAGTCATCCCAAAAAATAAAAAAGAATATATGGTAGGACCAGGGGGGTATTCCATCAACGTCGCTAAAGGATAACCCAGGCTTATTTTTGAAATATCTTGCAAGACTTATCAAAGAAATCCAGGCTTATATTGTCTCGAGGGACTTATAAGCCTGTTTTTTCCTTTAGCTATGTTGATGTTACAGTGTAAGAAGAAGGACGAATTAGTTCTTTTTTTATTTTATTAACATTTACAGGGAAACCGTAGTGGGGATGAAGAGGTATTTAAAAGTGAGTTAAGATGTAGCCTGAAGAGATGGGTCTTCAATCTACGGTGCAATGTACATCTAAATCTGTGTATGTGTTATTGTATATCAACATTTACATAATGTGAATCTGGAGTGGAATAGGAAGGATACACTGGATAGACTGTTATGTAAAATATCAGGGTGCATTGCAGACACTTCAGAACGCTGAATACTCTCTCCTCCTCTCTCAGTCTCTCTCAGTCTCTCTCATTGTCTCTCATTCTCTCTCATTCTCTCACAGTCTCTCTTATTCTTTCTCATTATCTCTCATTGTCTCTCATTCTCTCTCATTCTCTCTCATTCTCTCACAGTCTCTCTTATTCTTTCTCATTATCTCTCATTGTCTCTCATTCTCTCTCATTCTCTCTCATTCTCTCACAGTCTCTCTTATTCTTTCTCATTATCTCTCATTCTCTCTCCTCCTCTCTCATTCTCTCTCATTCTCTCCCGTCGGCTGAATCGAGGGCCCTGTTGCCTCCCTCCACTTTGTCTACAATGCTAAATGATAATTGGCTGGAGAGCTGTGGTAGACTCTTCTCTCTCTGCGCCCGCCTCTCCGCCTCTCTCCGCCCCATCCTCCGCGTGCTCTTTTTAAATTGGCTCATTTATTCTGGGAACCCGAAACATCCATTTCCATTTCCTCTCCTTCCTCGGTCCCCCAAGTCTGTTTGATCCCCGCGAGTAGCTAGACTAACAAATGAATCCCGTGTCCTGATGGAGGGGGCATTCATTCATTAAGAGCCGCGGATCCCCTCGCTCTGGGAACGACGGCAAAGGTGAGGCTGTCTGATCTGAAAGGTCACCCCGCCACCGCGTACCTCGCCAAGCACTCTGTACCCATGCCAATGTGGCCCACAGCCGCCTCTATGACTTTACTCGTTTCATTCCCCTCAGCCCCTCAGCTACCCACTGTGTGTGTGTGTGTGTGTGTGTGTACCACTGGACTTGTGTGACACTTGTGTGTTGGCTTGAGGCATGGGGAAGAAATATCACACACACAAGTCCTCAGAGTGTTCTCTGCCTGTCCCTCACGAAGGAGGAGCGTGTGTGTGTGTGTGTGTGTGTGTGTGTGTGTGTGTGTGTGTGTGGTGTGTGTGTGCATGTATGTGTGTGTGTGTGTATATGTGTGTGTGTGTGTGCGTGCGTGCGGTTGTGTGTGTGTGTGTGTGTGTGTGTGTGTGTGTGTGTGTGTGCGTGTGCGTGTGTGTGTGTGTGAGGGAGGGGGGGTTATTTCATGCCGTAGGGGCAATTTAGCACATAAATGGCAGTGTCATCTTCCTGTGCGTCCCCCCCCCTGTCACCTTGTGATGATGAAGCAATCCGTTAATCCTGCCTTATCTGTCAGGCTGCTCATGGGTGTTGACAGAAATATCAAAATCCTCCCGAGCTGTCTGGGCACATCGTGTTCTGCCGCGTAGCGTGCAAGCTGAACAAGGACAGATACAGTAGGCCTGGGGGGGGGTGGGAGGGAGGCGTCATGCAGCGCAATCTGTTAGGTTGTGTCCCCTAGACAGCGGCAGGCCACAGCTAACATGTCTGCCTGGGTGATTTAGGGGGCTTAGGTTCAGGAGCCTTGTGGACAACAAGGTTGCAACCGTCTGAGACTCTCTCACTGTCAGCGTTGTGAAAAATAGCTGGAATGCGCACTTCGCTGGGTTGAGACACTCACAGTTTCACACAGATGTGACGCTCACCTGCATGTATGGTTTACCTTGTTAATCTCGTCATTCAGAGGGAAACATCCCGCTCACCTGCTTGTATGGTTTACCTTGTTAATCTCGTCATTCAGAGGGAAACACCCCCCCCTTTTACCCCCCCACCTTGCCCTAACTGTTTGTTACCAAACCAGCTGATTACTGATTACTTCTGATTACTACTGTACACCTGGATCAGCAGATGAGAACATCACCCCCCATCCAAACACATTCACAATGGACAATCACAATCACCCCCCTGTGTAGAGAGCTAGGCACAGTGGTGTACACATATGTGTAATACAGGCACTGTCTGGACTGGTGTGTCCCTCTATCAGCCAGTCTGCAGGAGGAAGGAGCCCCCCCACCCAGCCAGCAGCACCAGGCCCCCTCCCAAGTCGTCCGCGTTTGAGGCCAGGGCGACTGATGAAACTCCTCCAGCAGCACACTGTTGTAAATTATCCTCAAACTGTTCTCCCAAGCGGGCTCATTACTGACAGGCAGGGGACAGGGAGCCACACACCCCCCCCCCCCCCCCTCCCCCCCGGGGCATACAGGGAGATGGCCATTGGCCGTGCCACCGGGGGATGACATCATCCAGACAGTGCCCAAGCCAAGCCAAGGCCTGACTGACTGACTGACTGACTTACAGTTTACCCTCCCGTACTCACTGACAATATCCTAATCCCTTGTCAGTGGTCAGTGCCACACACCCGCAGAGAAAGGCTGCTGGCATTTAGGAAATGCCTCCTGTTTTCCATCTGAATTCATGGGTATGAGACATTCTCCACAGGATACCGGCGAAAATATATAATGAAGGTAGAATGAGTCACAATGAGGACAAGCCCAGACCCAGATGGTACCGCGTTAATGCCTGGTAAATGTCACCGTAAACGGGCATTCATTCCATTGAGTTACATTTCTGAAGACATTTTTGTTAAGCCCTCCATATGGTTCCTCCAATAAACATTGGTAAATAAACATTATGGTATAAAAACAAGACCGTGGCATGTACGCCTCTACATGCTCTTTCCTTCCTTCTCCTCTCATCTCACAAAACACACAAACTGTATGTGTGTTCGGAATGTAGAGCTACAGAATGAAAGTCAGTTAAAACGCTTCGATCTTCTGCTTCAGAAAGCAACCGACACTCATGCGTACATATAGTATACCCCCCCCCCCCCCCCTCCACATCTTCAATTCTTGGAACTACTCCCAAGGCTGAATTGATCTCACACATTGATCTCGATGACCTAGAACGGGTTAACCAAGAAACCAGCTGCTGTAATCTGCTGCCGAGCAAGAAGATATCTCTTAAATTCCAACCGGAAGCTTCCAAACTTCCTTCATCTCTAGAGTGTTAATCAAGTGCATTTGTTCGGTGAAGCGACCTGGAATAACTTATCTGATGCCCCCCATCCCCCCCCCCTCCCCTGCACTGGAGCCATGCATCAGTGCTGCGGACTCTCCACTTAATACTTTCAAAGGACTGGATTAGTTATGGCATTAATGGCCGTCCCTGCCGCGCTTCTATCCATCTGCTGGGCTCCTTGTGACAGGAGCTGGACTGATAGTCGGCCCGGATAGGGATCTATATGCACTCCCTGTTGCCAGCTCACAGCAGCAGGTATTTCACAACTCTGTCTGCCTGCCTGCTGCATGAAATAGGATGATACCATTTTCAGACGCCGATTTTCAATTTAGTTTGGAGTGCTTAGTCATACTCTTTCTTCAACATAACAAAAGCCTGGTGTGATAATATGTGACAGGGTCTAGTTCATAAGGATTGTGAAAGTGCAGATTGTAAGCTTTCAAATGATGTGTCATACATTGGAATGCGAAAATAGTTGAAGAAGATATGCTTATTTGAATGTTGGTAGGCCTACACCTCAAACTAAATACAGAGAGAAACTCGCTCTGAATCAAAACACTGCATTAGATGTCCATAGCGTGACATGTTTAGCACATCACAACATGCTGATAGAGCATCAACATGCTAAAAACACATAACACATCCCAAAGGTGTTCTATTGGATTCAGATCCAGTGACTGGGAAGGCCACTGAAGAACTCTGTGAACTCATTGTCATGTTCATGTTCATGAAACCAGTTTGAGACGACTTTTGCTCTGGGACATGGTGCATTATCATGCTGGAAGTAGCCATTAGAAGATGGGTACACTGTGGCCATGAAGGGATGCACATGGTCAGCAACAATATTCAAATAAGCTGTGGCATTCAAGCGATGATTGACTGGTTAACAGGCCCAAAGAGTGCTAAGAAAACATTCCCCACACCATTACACCACCTCCACCAGCTTGGACTGTTGACAGGTGTACAGGTGTTCCTAATTAAGTGTTCGGTGAGTGTATATCAAACTGGCCATTTGAGAACCGGCTGACAGAACAACATGAATCACGCTGACAGCCTATTCAAATGAGAAGTAGGGGGACTGTAGTTGTGCTGTAAATAAAATAATCAACATAAGAAATACAGAGGGCCATGACTCTGTTGTCTCCATAATTATCTTAATAAACAGCGTCGATCGTTTTCTCAAACGTGTTAAAAATCCACATGATTTAAGATAATCTGGTTAATCTGCTTGTACTGTTAATGTTTACACCTAAAGGCTCCTACAAAACTTCTAAAATACGCTAACATCAACAATGTTGTTTCATCTGTATTTAAGCGCCAACAAATCCCCCGCATTAGGTTGTTGGTTGTTGCTAGCGTAACACTGGTTGCTCTCTGACCTCTGTCGACTTCTGCTGGCTGACCTCTCACCTCATACTCATGTCCCTCCTCCTCCTCCACCTCATAGGACACAGTCTGGATCTTCCCCTCCTTCTCCTCCTGCAGTTGGGCCTGGGGATCCACCACGGCCCCCCCACCCCCCTCCACCACCACCAGAGAGTCCTTGTTCTCCGTGAAGGTGGTCTCAGAACTCTCCCCCTTAGGGTCCTTGCTCTGGAGGCTGACGTCATCCTTGTACAGGATGAAGTTAGCAGGCCTGTAGAAGGCTTCTACGGCCAGGTGCAGGGAGGTGGCGTCCAGGAACTGTTGGGTCTTCGTCTTCCCACTGGTCCCCGTGACGAAGTAGCCAATGATATTCTCCTGGTACTGGTGGTCTGGGTAGTCTCCCTGGTAGGCCTGGTAGTCCTTCTGGACCACGTGTCTGCTGGTCTTGTCCAATAGGGGGTTCTGAAGCTCACTCAGACTCTCCATGGTGGGGGGGGGTTAGAGAGAGACTCCTGGTCAGAGAAGGTAGATACCGAGGGGAGATCTTCTACTGGGCGCTGGTAGGGACAAACCTAGTGGAGTTAACCAAAGTGAGATGAAAAACATTGTTTACGTGATATATCATGATAGGTGTCATTTTGTGAAGGCCTTACTAATTGTACTTATTTCATAAGCCTACACATCCTATGTTGTCTTTGCACTATATCACTATTTGCCCATTTGGATAGATGCTAAACTGCATTTCGTTGTCTGGAACTTGTGCTCTGCAATGACAAGTCCAATCTAATCTAATCTAATCTAATCAGCTGTGGAATCAGGTTTTTCCTGCTAAATTGATCTAATACGAGATGACAACCACAAGTGTGAGAAGAGGTGTGATGCTATTTAGGGGATTAGGTGAAGACAGAGTGCTGAGATTATTATCAGGATTACACTCCCATCTGAATCACCAAATCACCAGATGCTGTACACGGTAACTGCTGCGTATTTCACATGCCCGAATTCATATAAAATGGTGATTAAAAAGTTCTCACTCATTTTCCCAAACTAGGCTACTTCCATAAGTGAAAGCATAGCAGATGTTTCAGGATTTCACAGTGCATACTGATACGTGTGCTCAGCTACCCAGCATACAACTGGCTTTCTGGCTTTCATCGCATGGTTGGAGAGTACCCTGTATTTACAGTAAATGCCACTCGTAGGTCATGAATAACCTCAGTGATGTTGTTGACTGTGTAGAGAGACTTGACTTTCAACTTGATAAAAAAAAGGGGGGGGGGAAATTGTTAGCTATTTTCTTGCCAAGCCAAATGTGTTGAAGGGGCTATTTCGGTAATTGCAGTAACACCACAGAGACTCAGAGAGTATGCGTGACACTAAGATAACATCACTTCAGACAGGTGGTTTGTTGTTTAAAGCGATGCTGTTTCATGTTCTCAGGAATGTGCCGGGCAAACTCAACCTATTAGATGAGCAAATTAGAATAAATATATTCAGTAGCCAACAGCGCATTGGGTCTTTCCCAAAGGAGGCCAATGGGAAAACCTCCATGTACAGCCAATTAATCTTTCAACTAGAGCCTATTCACTGGGGTAATGATGAGAGGAAAACATATCCACCTAATCCGATGTAATGGGATATTTTTTCTTACATTTCAGAGGGTGGAGAAAAACCCAGTGTACTACTGCCTATGGTGAACACTTCACTGGGACTTTATAATGAGGTGGATACAGCAGCAACATGTCAGAGACTTTCGGTTGTTTAAGTGGCAGAAGGCTGGGGATTCTTTGAAAGGCTGGGAATTGTGTGGAAGGAGGGGAATCTAATCTGGTCCTCTCTTCATAAAGCTGGTGAAGGGTTAAGGGGTTCACACAAACAGAACCACCTGACCAGGGAGGTTATGGGGTGGTGAAATGTATGTGGACATCAAAAGCAATGTCTCCGCGGTGGTGTAGCGGTCTACGCACTGGCCGCTAGTGCATGCTGCCCACCGGGGCCGGGGTTCGTATCCCGGCTCGCCAGATACCAGATATGGCCGAGGCACACGGGAAGCGGCATATTGGCCGGCCGCTTCCGAGGGGGGTATAGGAATATTTCTGGACTAGGATCCGTCGCGCAACACCGCCCCCTGGGGTGCCGGAATAACGGTACTGGGCTCGAGGAGCCAGTCAGCCTAGTCTGCCTGGCGCCCTCCTCTGGGACTGCCGGCCACGGGGTCGGGCGGCGGATCCAATGCAATAGGCAGGGGATAATTGGATGCTAAGTTGGGTTAAATTGGCTACCAAATTGGGTGAAAAAGGGGATAAAATCTGAAAAACAAATAAAAAAAAAAAAAAAAAAAGCAATGTCTATTCATAGAGATTACCCCTGTTTGCAAGAGGATTCTCCCCCCCCCCCTGCTCGTCAAAGCAAAGTATCACTTATACAGTATAAGGTTTTTACTATGCCTGCGGTCTCTCCAGAGGCCATTCAGAATTACAGTTCAAGTGATTTCCCCATGCTTTTGAGGATGCATCTGTGCTGCTTTCCAGATAAGAGGACATTTCATTTCACAGTACATTAAACAACAATGGCCACATTTCATGTTCACAAATAATTCATCAGACAGGCAGTGACATGCATTAATGGATGTGTGAGCGTGTGGTTAGCGTGCACAGATTGGTAAGAGTATTGAATGAGGGCTCTCTCTCTCTCTTTCTCTCTTTCTCTCTCTCTCCCTCTCTCTCTCTCTCTCTTTCTCTCTCTCTTTCTCTCTCTCTCACTGTCTCTCTCTCTCTCTCTCTCTCTCTCTCTCTCTCTCTCTCTTTCTTTCTCTTTCTCTCTCTAAGTGTGAGATGCAGATGTGACAGCCGTCTAAAATGACACACGACTTCAATATTTTGCACATTGTTTAGTCAATATTTGGAATATAACGACATTCACATGCATAGTGCCTCTAAAATCAACACATTTAAAAAAAAACGTGTCTTTAAAATTGATCAGTGTGGATTCATTACGCTAACATTGTGCCGTCTATAAAATATATAGGGAAAATATAGGGGGGGAAATGAATTTCGGGAAAACTTAGACTGTCAGACATTTATATGCATGACAGGTATGGCAATAAACGGAGGCAATCAATATAATGAGTCTTACCTATTATAGGCTGTAAGATCCTGCCGCGGATCGCCTCAACGGCATTCCCCTTGTAGTTTTCCAAGAGTCGATTGAGTGGGAACCGAAATCATACCCCCAGCCGCGCCTTTAGTTCACATCATCAAATTGGGTAAATTGTGAGGGCTATACAGGACCACTGTGCAGGAAGGGGAACTTATTGCGCTCTTCGCGACGGTCCGCGCGCTGTGTGCCGCCGCTGACAGAACCAGACTGCCAGATATGAGAGGAAGCCAGCTGAGATAAGGTGAGGAGGATTTTTACGCACACTCACCACATGGGCACAGGGCACTAAATAACTCAGCTGAAAAGAAGCTGTTAACAGCGGTTAACCTAGAAATAGGCAATAGTGTGCAATAGTGCATACACGACCACAGTTTCCAACAGTCCCATCCAGTCGGTGGTCTAGCCTGGTCCAAACGCGCTCCACGTCTCTGTCCGACTCACCGCGCCGTGACGCTGCGTCATCGTGGAGGTAAGATTCTTCTTGACAAGATGGACATCGGTGTCTGAGTCCCCTGGCGATGGAGAACCACCAACTGTCTTGTCTTTTTCATTTGTTGTTATTCCTGTACGAAATGTAGTTAATGGAGATGTTTTTTTGTTTTGTTTACATGGTGTACTCTAGCTTATCTGGTCCACATATAATAAGATTAATGTTTGGATTTTGTGACCAGAGTTTGAGGACAATGAATAAATCAAACCCTGGAAAAAAAAACATCCGCTGCATCTCTGGGGAAAAAAATACTCAAAATGTTAGCTCATAAATAACACTGGAATAATTGTATTAATATTTCAAACAAACCTCATGAATTTGTCATGAGCTTGCCAATTTTGTTGTCCTAAGCTGCTTAAGTTTTCGTAGATTTAATGTATTCTAAACAGTGTTTACATAACATTAATATAGATGAGCTTTTAATGCCAGCACAGCGAAAGGTTGACTGTGACAGATTCCACACACTAGAATTAACCTTTAATGTATTTGACTACTCTCGATAATCTATCATGCTATGACTTAACCATTTACAGGAGGGTAGGGGGGGGGGGGGGGGATACTCTAGCTGAATACAACAACATTCGCAGCAACAATTATTTAGTCCAGATAGATCCGATTCTGATGATTCATTTCCCAAACACAGAGCTGTAGGAAATCCATCACAGGACATTCATACATACTTTGTTGTCACCTCTATCATATCCTGAGCAGTGGAAAAGGCCTCTGATCCTCCAACTCATAAAATGGCCACGTTTATTATAATATAATGTACATATATTATACAGCTATATATATATAATATATATACACAGTATATGTATGTGAGCTGTGCCTCTGTCAGGATCAGTGGGAGATCCATTAACCGGGGGGATGGAGACGTTATGGGGCAAACATGAGGCTGCATTGATAGGTCCATGGCCTCATGAGCGAGCTGATGAGCCATGTGTCTCTCCCTCGGAGTCACCTTGTGTTCAGACGGACGAGGCAACGTGCCGGAACCTGACGTGTCTCTCTCTCCATGATGGACGCGGATACCGCAGGGAGAAGTGGTGGTAGGAAGGAAGGAGGGGGAGAGGGAGAGAGAGAAAGGGAGAGAGAGAGAGAGGGAGAGGGAGAGAGAGAGAGAGATAGAGGGAGAGGGAGAGAGAGAGAGAGAGAGAGGGAGGGAGAGAGGGAGGGAGAGAGAGAGATGACAATAAGATGGGCATCATCAGTCCATTCTCTCCCCTTTTGCGCACTGTCCCCCCGTCCCCCGTCCCCCACCCTCCCTTGTCTCTAACTCACTTGCTCTCCGCCCCGCCTCCCGACCCCCCTCTCTCGCTCTCTCTCCTTCTATCCCTCTCCTTCTTTCTCCTTGTCACACTGAAGATCTTTTCCGTGAAGAACATTAGACATAGATATAGAGGGTAAATGAAATGAACATCCGCAATGATAGAAAGCCCTTGGAAGTACTGTGACACTTCAAACTTTTAATGTGAAGACAATATTCATCTTTTCATCCCTTTATCCATATATCAAACTCTCGTCCAGCTCTTGGTGAACACTTGTCATGAATATTTATGGTGTCCACTATGCCCTCCTCCTCTGTTCTATCTGTTCTGTTTCCATTCTATATTTAGGTTGTCTGTCACCAAATGGCAGATTCACATTTGTCAAACGAAGGTTTGTGTTTTTGTCGTATTTTTATAGTCTTGAAAAAGGAATACCAAGGAAATTGGAATGGTAGTCTAAGGTAGGCTAGATGTTTTTTTTTCTTTCTTCAAAGTCAGAATTGAGTATAAAACAGATGAAGCAGTGGACCGCTGAAGACCAACAGTCTTTTTTTGTTAGCGCTCTCCCGCTCTGACTTCTCCTCACCTCATCTTTGATATCGCGGCCTTCGCCGAGACCCTAGACTTGGAAGTCCTCCCTAGCGGCCATTAACCGGCTTTAATCATTTAAACACATTTGGAATTAATCGGCCTAATCCTCTTTGCAGAGAAAGTATCAAACCACTTAATTTGATCTGCTCTCGCCAGCTTTTGTCAAGAAAGGAGGGATTTAAGGGGCTTCCCCCCCCGAGGATCATTCTGTGCATTATTTCCTCTTTGATTAAGCACATTACCGGAGCCTATGCCAACCCCACCCCTGACCACTGGGAAGAGTACAATCCCAGGGAAGGATGAAATACCTACAATATTGAAAAGCTGCTATTTCAATCAGTTTGCATCAGCAGAATCCCAATTTCCTAGGTTGGGGGTTTTCGGAAAGGATGGATATTCAGCAGATCTAGTGTCTGCGAGACTGTTGTTATAACACTTGTCGGGACTATCAATTGTTCTCCGCTCCACTCAGCAGGTGTCTGATACTACCGTGTCTGCTGTACAATAAAACTGCAGCTCCTGGAACCTGGTCAACCTATTCTCATTAAGAAGAATAAGACGAAGATATACTTTTATTGATCCCCGAGGGGAAAATATCTTTTGGCACACCGATTGCACAGAGGCAGCACACACTCACACACACACACGCACGCATGCGCGCATGCACGCACACACACACACACACACACACACACAGCACAGCACACACCTAGGGAGAACAGAGCTCCGGGCTCTGGGCACAGGGTCAGCTCCCATCAGGCCCACTTAACAGCAGTTTAGGGGTTAAGTGCCTTGCTTAAGGGCACAATGGACGGTGGTGGTAGGATACCTTAGATATGATGCCAGCAACCCTCCCAGTCACCAGCTCACAGCCGGCTCCCTCCTGGGGTTGAGGGATCAAACCAGCAACCTCCAATTACAGCCGGCCTCTCTGAACCAGCTAGGCTACCTTCCTGCCCTAAATTACAGTATATATCCACTCCTGTACCTCCCCTGAGATCTTATTGCTCACCGTTAGCACAAGACGGCATCTCTGAATCTCATCCATCTGAGTAAGGAGGTCAGTCCGCTACTGGAGGCGAGCCTGCAGTGCTGTAGATCTGCTGTGGAGCTGTTGGTTGCAGCCTGTGCGTTGCAGGAACCCTGGCAGATTGGCAACGCGGGAGGGATTCTTGGCACAAACAGAAATCTGTAGCTCTTCCCAGAGAGAGCTTGGAGGCAGACAAGCAGGTTTCCTGCTCGTAAATACCCGCGGCCCCCCGTAATGAATGAAGCCTGCTGCGGCGGAGCATTTAAAGAAATGGATTTAAGGGCCCCTTTTTAAAACACGGGGAAAGGAAATGAGCCTGACTGTCTGGCTGGCTGGCTTGCTGGCTGTACTAATGAAAACATAATAAGGAGAGAGAGGAAAGAATGCACAGCGACATGTTGCGAGAAGGCAATTTCATTCGGTTGGTGTTGCAAAGTTGCGACCGGCTTTTTCAAGGTCTTTCTCTGTAAATCCAATCAGCGTGTTTACTGTGTGGCTCTGGATGGGGGCCCGTACAGGCACCGGAGATGTCGAGACATGCCAGGGAGAGGCGGCGTGGAACGGCACAGGGGGCGCCAGAGAGGCTGTCTGCAATGTAATTATCCGTCACAGAAATGTATTACAGTGTCCTGCAAGGTCAAAACACTTTAGGGTTGGGGGGGATTGAAGTTTTTGTTATTCTACATTTCAGAGAGAGAGAGAGAGCTGGTAGATGTAGCTCTTCTCTTACTTGGGGGCACACACACTCACACACATTCATAACAAGATGTGAAACCAGCCTAAGAACTGCTAAGTGTGCATCAAGGGATAGGCCTAGCCTGAAACCAATTACAGACGAGGATCTTGATTCCCCTTACTTTAGTGAGAAATGTATGTTTATTAGTCCAGTAAGGGTGTATAGTCACTGTGCTAAAGATAAAAGTCACTTTTCCAAAGCTCTGGCAAGGGTACAAGCGCCAGCGAGCGCCACCCTAGAGAAGGAGATGTCCTCAGATTAATTGTATCCTCTGTAGTCGGGATGTGAATATTTTCATTAAAGGAGCTCCAGTGAGAATTTATTTTGACAGCAGAGCTTTTTTACCATGAATTATGGAGCACCCGCAGGATCGTTCGCATGATAAATACCTCCGAACGCAGTGCTAGACAAACTAGCAGACCTATCTTTCAAAATATCCCAAACGATAATACCAATCTGCATAGTTTTAGTCCACTGTCATCATTGAGTTTCAGAATAAAACCCCATTGATTGGTAAGTGCCTCTGGACATTCGGCGCAATTGTGTCTTATCCGCTAAAACATTAAACTAAAACTAAAACATTCACAACAGCAGATATTAAAATTGTATTGTTCTTATTGCTGGTGCTCTACAGGGATGGACGTGCACTCTCTCAGCACTCTCAGTCTCAGTGTGTGTGTGTGTGTGTGTGTGTGTGTGTGTGTGCGTGTGTCTGTATGTGTGTGCCTGTATGTCTGTATGTGTGTGTGTGTGTGTGTGTGTGTGTGTCTCTCTCTCTCTCTCTCTCTCTCTCTCTCTCTCTCTCTCTCTCTCTATGGCAGTGTGTGTTTGTATGGCCCTAAGCCCAACCGAGCGTGTTCTCTGGAGTGTGTGTTCTCCTGACGGGGTGAGTGTTCTCCTGACGGGGTGTGTGTTCTCCTGACGGAGTGTGTGTTCTCCTGACGGGGTGTGTGTTCTCCTGACGGGGTGTGTGTTCTCCTGACGGGGTGTGTGTTCTCCTGACGGGGTGTGTGTTCTCCTGACGGGGTGTGTGTTCTCCTGACGGGGTGTGTGTTCTCCTGACGGGGTGTGTGTTCTCCTGACGGGGTGTGTGTTCTCCTGACGGGGTGTGTGTTCTCCTGACGGGGTGTGTGTTCTCCTGACGGGGTGTGTGTTCTCCTGACGGGGTGTGTGTTCTCCTGACGGGGTGTGTGTTCTCCTGACCGGGTGTGTGTTCTCTGGAGTGTGTGTTCTCCTGACGGGGTGTGTGTTCTCCTGACGGGGTGTGTGTTCTCCTGACGGGGTGTGTGTTCTTCTGACGGGGTGTGTGTTCTCCTGACGGGGTGTGTGTTCTTCTGACGGGGTGTGTGTTCTCCTGACGGGGTGTGTGTTCTCCTGACGGGGTGTGTGTTCTTCTGACGGAGTGTGTGTTCTCCTGACGGGGTGTGTGTTCTTCTGACGGGGTGTGTGTTCTCCTGACGGGGTGTGTGTTCTTCTGACGGGGTGTGTGTTCTCCTGACGGGGTGTGTGTTCTCCTGACGGAGTGTGTGTTCTCCTGACGGAGTGTGTGTTCTCCTGACGGAGTGTGTGTACTCTGGAGTGTGTGTTCTCCTGACGGGGTGTGTGTTCTTCTGACGGGGTGTGTGTACTCTGGAGTGTGTGTTCTCCTGACGGGGTGTGTGTTCTCCTGACGGGGTGTGTGTTCTCTGGAGTGTGTGTTCTCCTGACGGGGTGTGTGTTCTCCTGACGGGGTGAGTGTTCTCCTGACGGGGTGTGTGTTCTTCTGACGGGGTGAGTGTTCTCCTGACGGGGTGTGTGTTCTTCTGACGGGGTGTGTGTTCTTCTGACGGGGTGTGTGTTCTCTGGCGTGTGTGTTCTCCTGACGGAGTGTGTGTTCTCCTGACGGGGTGTGTGTTCTCCTGACGGGGTGTGTGTTCTTCTGACGGGGTGTGTGTTCTTCTGACGGGGTGTGTGTTCTCTGGCGTGTGTGTTCTCCTGACGGGGTGTGTGGTGAGTCAGCCGGATGGGGCCCACCCCTGCTGCCACCTGGTCTGTGGCTGTGTTCCCGGCCCACACTCATCAGCCTCGGTAAGTAGGCGAATTAAAGGTACTCAGCCTTGTCAGAAGCTCTCTCCTCCTGATGTGTCATGGGGGCTAGGATGAATATATTAAAGGTTGCCAATATGACTCATTATGAATAAAACATCAGCGTGTACTTCTGTTGTGGTGGAAGCTTTCACACAATAGCTTCGACACATGTTGGAATTTCCTGAGTAAAAATAATTCTGGTTTAAGAGGCGTTTTTAGACGTAATTAGGGCCACTTAAAAGTGCTTGGATAAGGACTGCGGGGAGCTAAGGAGAGCTAGCGGATAAACTAAACACAAAGCAATCTCACATGCCTTATCGGGAAGAGCAGTTGCAGTAATAACACTTTTATCTATATCTTTTTATTCATTGTCTTATTACATTGTTAGATGTTTATCTATTTATTTTCTATGTAGATGTATCTATTCTTGCCATTTGTACTTTTTTTATTTTATTACTATCCTTCTTTTTCTGTATTTTTTAATGCTGTATGTAAAGCACTTTGACTTGCCCCTGTTGTATGAAATGTGCTATACAAATAAACTTGCCGTACCTTGCCTAGTATATAAAAACGCTTAAAGATATCGGATGCCCCATGACTATTTTTGTACAACATGTAACAATGTATGTTAGATTAGATAAACTCTATATTGATTTAATTTGACCATCCCACGACCTCACTTTTGCTTTGTGTTTCTTTTTTCTTTTTATACTATTGGGTTATGTTTGTAAGGAAGCTCTATCTGTTGGAGAGTTTCTTATACATAAGTGAAAATGTTCATAAAAAATACAAATAAAAAGTTACAAAAAAAGCCAGCGGAGTACGTGTTCAGAATATCCTCAAATCTCATTGGAGCGACCGAGTCCATGCAGGTACATTCAGGTGGCCCAGTCAGGTGTTGTTGGCTGCAGGATGACTTGGATAACTTTCCCTGTGGAATCGCTGGGCTGGGTTCTAAATAAGTAATGGTTGGGGGGGGGGGGGGCACTGTGGGTGAGGCAGGGAGAGACACTCCACTGGGGTGACACTTCACCCTGTCTGCTTGAATCATGTCAGCTACCTGGGTCACTGCATCTGTCACTGTCTCCCCCTGTCTCCCCCCCCGGCTGTCTTCCCCCTATCCTCCCCCACCTGTCTCCCCTGTCCCCCATTTTTAGATGAAAATGAAGTTGCTCTGTCTCTGTTGCATTATCGATTCAGCCGGGCTCGGTCGTCTAAAGTCTCTAGCACTTAAGAGCCTTGATAGCGATTGGAGTTCATTTCTGGCTCCGTAATGCTATTGTGAATTCTGCAGTTGTGGCACCGAGCCTATCCCAGAGTTCCGTCCTCTTAACAAGTCTTATCAGTCTCATTCTCCTCTAAAGCCGTTTAGGGGAAGTGCACGATTGTCGCACAGTCAGACAAGACAATCTGTGCCTTCCCTTTTTCAGTGGAGAGAAGAGCGTTTAACATAGAAAAAAAGCGAAATAAGAGTATCAAATAGCTGAATCTATGCTAATAGAATATGCTAATCGTTGCTAATTGCACCTGTTTTTCGATCAACTGTTCTGATCAATTTGTATAAACTGCTCTTACTTTTCTTCTTACTGACTACTCCCATACAGTAGTAGTACCTGGTCTACCATCCATTATAAATAAGTAGGCTCATCTCTCTTCTGATGTTAATCACACTCATCTCCTCTGAGGTATATATACCCCCCCCTAAACGGCGCTGGTGGTGATAATTGTGCTCTCAGCCTCTGCAGGGCGAGGTGGCGTGACGGCCATTACTTGAGCAGCTGTCTTCCCAGTCTGCCTCTATGGGTTGTGCTGTACTGTGACGGTGTGTGACTAAAAAAGACGGAAAGCACCTATTCTATTTTAGGGGGACTTCATTCACAGGGTCGAGTAGTACAGAGCAAAGCCATTAGTGTGCTAGTGGGTTAGTGCGCTAGCTCACAGTGCATCATCTCCGCTCCGTGCTGGGGGTGCGTCTCCATCAAGTCTAAAAAAATAGGCCATTGGAGATCTGCCCTCCCCCCCCGTTTCCACAGTGATAACCCCCCCCCCCCTCCAACCTCCACCACTCCCGCCCATAATTGAGCACAGCTGAAAAATCCATGAACCCTGTGGTCACAGGAGCTACCTTCGTCTGTGTCGATAACAGCTCTGCTGTCTCCCTACCAGAGCCAGTGGAGGACCAAAGGGGGGGGGGGGGGGGGCTCATTGTAATGGATGGAGCAGAATAGAGGAATGCCATCAAACCCACTTCCATTTGATAGCACCTCGTTGCTTGGAGGTGATCGCCGTGGAAACGGAGGCATCCTGTTCCATCCATCCCAATGAGCCTGTCCCCCCCCCCCCCCCCTTCCCCATCCACCAGCCTCCAGTGACTGTAACCTACCACTCAAAAGCTGATTTTATTTGTTCATCCCTTCTCTAAAAATCGATGTGCTCACAATGTGTAAAATCCCCCCCCCCCCCCCCGACCCCAGAGATAGGTGTAATCACAGGGGCACTAGAGGCAGGGACATTAATTCCTTAACTGCTCGAGCGTCGGAGCGCGCTGGTCAAAGCCCTGTGAATTACGACCCCGCCCTTCCATGTTAACATGCTCATCTGTCTTCAAAACACCACACACACTGTACTTCAGTGAAATGACCCAAGACGGGCAATCGTATAGCTTTGAATGGAATGACAATTACTGTGTGCAGTACAGCGTGCTGGGTGATCGGTTGGTGTTGTCAGATATCAGCGATATATATATCCCGGTGGTGGCGGTGGTGGTACGCATCGGACGTGGAAAAGCCTTTGCCTTAACTCCGCAGTACTCTCGACATGTTGAGAAATAAACAATAACATAATTTGTAGGAATAGCAGGTATTTCTCTCTCTCTGTAACAGTTCGCCCTCAAGGGACCAAGTACCGGAAGCTTCCACGCGGGAATTAACCAGAGAATGAACTTGATCGCTGTACTTGATCTTGACACATCCTCTTGTTAAACTGAATAATGTATTGTGTCTATGCATAATTCATTAGCCACTGAGAGTGTTTTGCAAATAAATTAATGTTTTATGACTATATGTAAACAGATTCGTCATTTGTCACCCCCACTGTTTACCTCGGTTTGACGGTCGAGTTGACAGGTATCGCTATTGATTGTTTGCCCTCGTTAGACAGAGAAGAGAGACCGAGCGTGTAATCTGGCCTGTGTTCAATGAGAACATCGCTGTATTTCATATTTCACTGTCAGGGTAATTACGTGGCCCCTCTTCCTCTTCAGACCTGCGTAGGCCTTCTTACACATCATCCTATTACAGACCATCCCATCTAAAACTGACAAGCTTTTAATTTCCCTGGGTGTATGCCTACACACTCGCCGAGAATAATTGTGTTAGGGTGATCAGGGTTGCAAATGTGCTAACGTCGGGGACCCATATATATATATATTCTAAAAATATGTCAGACTTTGCAGTTACAGCTCACAGTTACAGTTACTGCTAAGTCCAGTGCTGTAGCACACAGGGCTGGTGGAAGTATACATATTTGATTGGTGTATATATATTTTATTGGTGCATACATATTTTATTCAAGTGTTCATTTTAGTGCTCATTAACTTGAGTGATGGCCCAGCTGGAGATTTAATCTGTTCTTTATTTAATCTCCCGTAATGCTCTATTCCCCACTTGACATTGTCACGGAGGTGCAAATCCGATTAGTCTGTGATCTCACCATTGTAAGGAACATTTAAGAAACGTCCCTATTGACTCCCCGGTTTAATGGGGCTGGAGTTAAAAGATTGTTGAATACATACAGTAAATGTTGTTAAATTATATTTTTGGCCATTATTTATCACCCTCCTCTGCTGTAATATCTGAGGATATAAAGTATCATTCATGGCTCATGGTTTTGTCCACTGTTGTGGAATTTGACTGTTGGTCAAACATGGCGCTAACAACACTTAGGTTGTGGGTTCGATTCCCACTGGGACCATGCTGAAATGTATGCAATCATTGCAATTCGTTTGGATAAAATCGTCAGCTAAATGACATATTGTCGTTCTCAGTTTCTGACAAAAAAATTGTGAACGTTTTATTTTCCTTTTTGCCAAGCAGCCTGTGTATTTAGTGTAAACCTAGATATGCAACTATTGTAGATTCCTGGCATCTTTAATCAACAAGCCATGATATATAAAACAGCACTATTGATATTGAACACACCAGAACGCTATACATGAATGGTTTCACGGATATGAACAGTACGGTTTCACACATATGAACAGTGATTACATCTACACAACAACAACTAACCTGACAGACTTATCACGATGACACATGTTCACCTCCATGTTGAAGTTATGTGGTGTACTCATCCAAAGGATGAAATAGTTTCTTAAAATAGTATGACAAAGTGCCACCTTTGGTCTCCATGGTTACCCAGTCTGAGAGGGGAGAGGCGGAGAGGCAAACAGTCAGACAAAGTGAACCGGCAGAGTCATTGGTTGGACACCTGAACGGCAGCGCGCGTGTGTGTGTGTGTGTGTGTGTGTGTGTGTGTGTGTGTGTGTGTGTGTGTGTGTGTATGTGTGTGTGTGTGTGTGTGTATGTGTGTGTGTGCGCACGTGTGTGTGTGTGTGTGTGTGTGTGTGTATGTATGTGTGTGTGTGTGTGTGTGTGTGTGTGTGTGTGTGTGTGTGTGTGTGTGTGTGTGTGTGTGTGTGTGTGTGTGTGTCAGGGTACACAGGAGACGGCGGACATCATCACATGGCGTTTAATTGGGTGTGTTAGCTAGCTAGATCGGTGTCAGCGGAGTGTTGGAACAGAGAGGGAGACAGGTTCTTCTGCCACACTTGATGTAAGAAAATAAATGAAAATAAATGCTCTTGTCTGCTTCACTGATGATTCATCAGCAAACCCAATCAGCCAAACACGATCCCTCTTTGTCTGTTTTCTGTTGCTGGAACCTCTTGCTGTGTAACCATTTCAGTGTGGTTTATTTTAACTGTGGACCTACTTTCTGTGGGTGTCCTGTGGTTGAGAGTTTGAGAGTTTCCGACATGTTAGGTGAAAAAGGTTCCAGGCTAGGTAATCTATAAATGAGGAGCTGTGACTGCGGTGGCCGGATCTGTCAACTCACATTACCTGTGGTTTCGCTCCTTCCCTACGCCCCAGCCATTTCACTTGTCAGGTTGGGGAAGGTCATGTGGCACCCCTATTCATTTTTATAGCTAACCTTGTGAAGCGATCAAGGGATTTAATAGTTTAAGACTGTGTCTCTGACTCACTCGATCGTTATTTAATGTCCCACGTATTTCACGGCAACATTCATTTTCAGGACAGTATTTTAAAAGGTGAAATGTAAAAAAATTGGGGTTTTTCTATTTTTTATGAATGGGTCAGATAATTGAATCGACATGAAACTTATTTTCACCATGAAATTTATCTGCCTCACATTTGTGGGTGTCCGTAATTGGCTCCGGTGGGTTCAGTCAGTTATAGATCAGTCAGATTTTAGACCTCAGGAAACAACAGGGTAGCAGATGCTATATATTCCCTCTTTTCATATAAAGCCAGTTTCCTGTCTCTTGCCGGTATCATTTTCTATCTATTGTCGAGGGTTTGGCATCATGTCTGAAGGAGAACAGTTGGCCTCTCCCTACAGGCTGGATACTCACAGATGGTGGAGAGGTGTGTGTGTTATGTTTTTAAATCCTTTACAAGTTGGAGCCCAAATTAACTTTGGTCCATCCATCACAGCGGTGACTCCAGGGATAGTCTTGACATTCCTCAAAGATAATGTGAGAGGGGGGGGCTCAGGGTTTTGGGGGCTGGGGGAGGGGGGGGTTTGCTGAGTTGTTATGTTTGTTTTTCTTTCTCTGCTCCTCCCATGAGGTTAGTGTTAGTCCGACACATATGCATATACATGTACCGGTCAAAAGTTTGGACACACTTTCCACTTCAATTGAATGGGGAAGTGTGTCCAAACTTTTGACCGGTACTGTATATACCAAGAGATTTCTGAAGGGCATGGAACACTTTGAGATTTTTGAAAGCGTGTTTTGAAAAATATATTTCTTATTTTATTATTTTTTATTGACTGTAGGCTATGCCGTGTTAACTCACTAACTGCCAAAGAAATTACCGGAACACGGTAACAAGTGTTTTCTGTGGTATTTAGGCTACCTCAGTGTTTTCTGTGTGTTTTCTATTTACCTAGCAACAATACTTTGATTGGCTACAAAACAAAGCGTCATCATTAATGCATTTTTGGGGAATATAGTCGCCCTTGGCCACTCTAGGATGTTGACAATTTGGGCAAATTGATTCACCCTCCGCACTGAATCTGTGATGTTCTCTCTCTAACATCAAGCTAAACCTTGTCAATAAAGTCCATCAAAGAAAGAGGCGTAGGGTGGCTTTTCAAATCAGGTATATTGAACTGATAAAAACTGCAAGACAAACAGCACAAAACATGTTTCAACAGGATGTAAACAAACAGTGGTTAGCTAGAAAGTCCGGTTTTTTGGCCTAACAATCTAGCTAACGATGAATTGAGAATCAAGGACCCCAATTGAAATAAGCCAGTGGCTTTCTTGGGTTTTTATCCTGTTAGTTGACCTTGTATGTAATATGTACTTTCATGTACCTACTTCTGCAAATCTTCTAATAATGTTTTCAATCAATCAATCAAAAGCTACAAAATAATAACTAAAAACATAATATTCCCAACAAATGATGACTAATATATAAAGCTACGAATCCAACACTTGATATTTCGTACTTACAACATTGCTTTGTGTAAATCTGAACATGGATGTTGAATGATGAATGGAGAACAAACATAACGTCTCGGTCTCTCTCTGGCAAAGAACGATCTCCCAAACCGGAAGTAGATTTGCTGTAAACAGGAAGTGATGTCACTACATCAAATATTAACTAAAATATGTATATACATTGTTAACAGTTGTAAATAGTTCGTTTTTACCAACAAATAAATCTTATCAACTTTACTTCTCTTTATGAACTATACAAAATCGTTTTTTATCAAATATGAACCTTTTAACTTTTTCTAAAGAAAATAAAGAAAGTGTTGCCGGACAACACAGAATCCGTTAAATGTCGGTCCATCTACTGCCCAAGCTTTGTTCCTTAGAGAAAACATGTTCCTCAACAACAAAAAAGTCTCTTGTGTCTCAATGTGTCTGTTATAAACACCTTGTAATGTGCTAGCCTAGCACAGTCTCAGTTTGACAGTAACCCATGGGTATACCTGGCCGTATTGCTGATGTCAGGACACATCACCTTCTGGATGAATCCAGCCCTTTGAAACCCTGGTGAGTAATTGTGTCGGATTGAAGTAGGAAATGGGGTCTTGGTGTTGTTTGGGTGTTGTTGTTGAAGCTTGGCAGCTTATCAAATGTAGCCGTCTAGGGCAGACAATGCTGGCTTTACCTCTACAGAGCTCTGGCTTCCTCGTGCTGAGGGCAGGTTACAGTTTTTCTCAATTGCTTTGGTGCATTTCTCTGATCAGAATTAAAATTCTCATAACTGTTAGTTCAACCTCCACAACATTTAGTCATTTGTGCACATCATAGTAGCAGTTTCTCATTGCTTCCAACAAATTGCAAATGCTTTTGGACATGCATCAATTGCTGTCATACAATTCTCTGCTGTTTTATAACATTATCATTTTCTTATGTCATGTGAGTCAAAATGAACTATACTTTTGGATGCTGAATAGTCATTCCCTATAAAACTAATAGTCCTCATTTCATTGCTTGAGTCATTACATACAAAAATGTTGAACAAGTTGTCAAAATCTGTCAAGCTAATTTTACACATTTCTTTCTAATTTTTTCCTGAAAAAACAATTTCTCTCAGGTGAACCTCAGCTTTCACTGATGTGAGGAGTGTGTGAAGCATTACATGTAATTGTAACCAATGATAAGCCACTTCTCCACAGTCACTCAGAGCTGAATCCCATGAACCCTCAATTGGCAAGCATATATGAACCGAGCAGGACATAGTGTGTACCATTTTGACAATACTGTGACACAGAAATAGAAGGTCAGCATCGTGGAAGAGGGGCGAGGATGCGGGGAGGGGACAAAACAGGGGAAGAGGAAGAAGAGGCCAAGTACATAGGCAGATTCCTGATGAAATTAGGGCTACAATTGTGGACCATGTTGACAATCACGGCCTCACAATGGCTGAGGCAGGTCGAAGGGTGCAGCCAAATGTTGGGAGAACCACTGTAAATTCAATTATTCAAACATTTTGTCGGGAGAACAGGTGTGTATATTGGACAGTAATTCAGCACTAAACAATCTGCACTGCACTACTGTCATTGTGTCATACATGAAGCTTACAGTGGGACAAGAACTTGTCACTTTTTACATTTTACATTTAGACTTACAGCTTTACTGCAGCACAGATTTACTGTATTGTAGTGTAAAGTAGTGTTACAGTAAAGATTTGCCATATTTACAATATGGTACTGTACTGCAGCATTTTACACGTGGGAAGCACTGTTATTGTACACTACAGTAATATGGGTTAAAGCAGTATATCTCATGTTTACTGTACATTACTGTAATTTTACTCTGCACCAAGACAAGGCAAGACAACCTCGCAGAGGTGGAAAAGGGCCCCTTTTTACTCCACAACAAGAGGAAGCCATTTGTGCAATGGTGATTGCAAACAATGCCATAAGGTTGAGAGAGATACAAAGCGCTGTTATAGAGGATGACAATATCTTTGGGAATATTGAATCTGTTTCAATCGCTACAATTGACAGAGTGCTCAGGAGAAATGAAATGCGCATGAAACAATTGTACAATGTGCCATTTGAACGGAACAGCGACAGAGTGAAGGAGATCCGTCACCAGTATGTACAGGTAAAACATTTATGTGTTCTATGCATACTCTAATGTCCAGTGCTGTAAACTGGTTACTTTGTGTAGTGCCATGCAGTGCACTTACCTGACAGTTCATACTGTACAATATGTTGTCCAAAATGCATTATGTTACACAGGAAACGTTTTTATAGTTTTTTTTCTCTCTCTCTCTATTCTGGGATAAAGCGTGTACTGGAGCTGGAGGCCAGGGAACTGCTGCACACATTCATATACGTTGATGAGGCGGGTTTCAATCTGGCAAAAGGTAGAAGGCGTGGAAGAAATCGCATTGGACAGAGAGCAACCATTGATGTCCCAGGCCAACGAGGATGGAATATTACAATGTGTGCAGCCATCTCAGAAAACGGCATCCTCACCCATATACCCTGTCTTGGTCCATATAACACACAACATCTGCTGACTTTTTTAGACATTCTTTACAGGGACATAATCCCTGAGAATGAGAGGGGTCTAAATGGAGACCATCTGAACAAGTATGTTGTTGTATGGGATAATGTGCGTTTTCACCACTCAGATCTGTTTGCAGCACATGAAAGGATGCTGGTGGAATATCTCCCTCCCTACTCCCCATTCCTGAATCCAATAGAGGAGTTTTTCTCTGCCTGGAGGTGGAAGGTATATGACCGGCATCCACATACCCAAATGGCCTTGCTAGCGGCCATGGATGCAGCATGTGATGACATCACAGCACAGTCCTGCAGAGGGTGGATTCGCCACTCAAGGAGATACTTTCCTCGCTGCATTGCCAGGGATGATATTCGCTGTGATGTCAATGAAAATATGTGGCCAGACAGACAGGAACGTCTGGATGTGAATGAATGATTTACAGTACTGTCTATGACTATGTTGTATGTTCCAATTCAGTTCCAATATGTACTGCAATATTGTGTACAGTTGTGCACAGCTCTACCCAAAGGGTGTTTCTTATGTTTGTTGTAAATAAGTTTGTATTTTACTTTTGCACAATGCTGTGAACAAATTAGAATTGCAAAGAGCATATGCAGTAAAAATGTGAAACATACGTATTCAGTGTCTTGTACTCATTTACCTCACTAAATACAGTAATGTGTAACCCACATTACTTGTCGATTTCAAATGGCTGTGCAAATAGTGTATAGTATACTGTCTTGAGCATTTTCAGGTAGTGTCACCAAGATCTGACTTTTTTGCATTGGAAAACACTTACAGAGTGAACTGTCATAATGAAAACATGACAAAGCCATTTGACTATCTTGTACTAATTGTTTTGAGAAAAGCACTAACTGTTGTGCAAATGTTAATAGTGATGTGAGAAATGCACCAATGCGACTGCGAAAAACTGTAAATGGGTACAGTACAGCACAATCACAATCACAATCAGTACAATACAACACAATCACCATCAGTCAAATCTTGTCTGAGATCACCGGTCACTCCTTACTGTGCATTCTTCATACATAGGATGGATGGATGGATGGATGGATGGATGGATGGATGGATGGATGGATGGATGGATGGATGGATGGATGGATGGATGGATGGATGGATGGATGGATGGATGGATGGATGGATGGATGGATGGATGAATGGATATATAGATAGATAGATCGATCGATAGATAAATAGACAGATAGACAGACGGATGATAGATGGATGGATGGATAGATAGATAGATAGATAGATAGATAGATGGATATATGGATAGATAGATATACAGATAGATAGATGGATATATGGATAGATAGATATACAGATAGATAGATAAATAGATAGATGGATATATGGATAGATAGATATACAGATAGATAGATAGATAGATAGACAGACAGATAGATACTTTATTGATCCTCAATCCTCTGATCACCCTGATGGAGCCAGCCGGAGGAGGAGTTGTACAGTCTTATTGCGGCAGAAAAGATTGTTCATGGTGTAAGTTGTGGTGATGCTCTCACTTTCAGCTGAATTCAGGGAATAGAAAATCATATTATTGATTCTACAACCCAGTCTTTTACTTCAAAGTGCACCAAAATAGTGAAAATACCACATCTCATCCGTAATCAGATTTAGCTGTGGTGCTGGAGCTGAAGAGTATCAAATGCGATGAAAAGTAGCATCCGCACACTCAAAAACTGTGCAAAAAATCTATATTTTTTACACATCACACCCTCTCTGAAGAGTAACCATCTCTGCTCTATGCCTTGGAAGAGGGGGTGATGCTGACAGGAGGTTATGCCAGAGAGAGCTTTTTTGGATCCACACCCTAGAAGGTCTCCAACCCCTAGGTTTAAATTACCAGGACTTTGACATGAGTGTTGTGCTATGACCAAATTACCATAGACCCTATGGGCCAGTTTCACAGACAAGGCTTAAGCCTAATCCTGGACTAAAAAGCATCTTCAATGGAGATTTTACATTGAAAGTGTGATTTAGTCCAGGACTAGGCTTAAGCCTAAATGTTCTAATCTATGCTATATGATGGCTACTGCCTGATGTCTGCATGTTGTAGCATTTCTCTATTGTTTTTTGTTCTGTTATGTATATATATTGTAAATATTTGATGTCATTTTGTGTTTTCTTGTCTCACTAAACACTTGTATGTGGCTTTTGTAGTCCACTAATCTAGGACTACAATTCCCTTGATGTCTAGCCACTAGGTGGAATTCTTTGACACAGGTGGAGTGCATTTGGCTAATCAAGTGATCATTTGAACCGTATAACACTGCATTCACTTGTCACTGATGTATGCCTGAAGAAAGTATATGAACAACCGAAAGCTTGCGATATAAAAATACATTGATTTGTTGCACAGTTTTTGAGTGTGCGGATTCTTCTTTTCATCTCACTTCAAAGTGCTCCACAAAGGATTATACACATCTATGTAGTATGCAGTGGAGACTGGTGGACGTAGACATGGAGGACAGACTCATTGTGTGTTTAATACCATTCCTCATTCCGTTCTGTGCATTACTATGAGCCCGTCCTCCGATTTCTACCTCCACCAGCCTCTCCTGATAGCATGTTGTTGTCTTTGACCTTTATCTGGGCAGCTGTGATTGATATGAACAGTAATATGTCTGTGTTATTACCTTGTTGTTGTGTACAACTAATATCCACTGCACCAAAATACCCACGTTACACTGTCCACCACCTCTTCCAATTAGACTGTTTTACATATAGGACAGTATGTACTAGCTGGTAGCAGAAAAGAAGGGCTTGAGGGGGGGAGGGGCTGTATGTTTATGGTGGCACAGAAGACACTAGCCTCTTTAATAGCCTGCTGGCTTTCATTCAAGTCCTGTGGCTATTTCAATCAGCCTCTCGAGGAGAGGTGTCGTGAATGATGGTCCGCCCGTACGGCGAGGCGCTCTCCCTCACAGCCCACGGGCCACTGCATCTCTGGGCCTTCTCTACAGAACCTGATCAGGGTGTCACAGAGGCTAGCGGTGTCCGTGGCAACACAGAGCAAGGGTCATCAGCGGCAATGGCATGACACTTTTTTCTTAATAGATAAATACAAACAGTCGAGGGGTATTCACAGGAGCTGGGCTACGACAGTCCTTAGGAGGAGCAGGGGGAGTGCAGGCTTCTGTTCCAGCCCAGCACTGCCACACCTACAGTGTTTGTCCACCTCATTGTCGGTCTGAATTGAAGACGATGATTAACTGATTGGTTAATGCTAACATGTTAGCGTCGGTATGGAACATAGGCTAGCCACATGCAGAGAGGCACCTTTTTCCCACGCCATCTAAATTATGTATGAGTAACATTTCATCACCAGGGAGATATACAGTAATGAAAGAGAGAGAACTAGGCAATATGCTCCTGCTGTGAAACATTTCTGTCAGTATATTAAATACCTTTAAAAAAATAAAATAAAAATAAAAATTCCTCCAGAATGCATTTATTTGCACAAAACATTCAGTGCACATGCTAGTTAATACAGATGATTCATTTTGTGTGGGAGCATTTTATGCATAATGTATCAATATAAACAGATAGAGTCTGTTATTTAACGAGCCTTCTGCACTCTCCATCTTCTGTTTCTACTTCTGAGGGATCCACAGGCAATTACAGAAAGAGGCAGTTCTCGCTGTGGAAACAGGCAGATTTTGGCAAATTACTGTCGCAGAGGGGTATGCAAATATCTGGACTGTATGGTGTAATGTACATTTTAATGAAGCTGCCGAAAAGGGTCTGGCTTCGATAAACATACAATAGAAATGTGTAAACATACAATACAATGTGCAGTCCGAATATCTGTGCATCATCTTGAATTCAAAGCTCAGTTCTCTTTTATTCAAAGAGAATTCAAAGAGAATTCCATACTTTTGAATTGATCATGGAACAAGCCCACTTTCAAGAACATCTGCTCTGCAACATTTCCAGTTTTTTTTTTTTTTTTTACTGAGGACCTACTTTCTGCCTGTCCTGCGTGATATCCGGATTCTTCCAGATGGCTGTGGCATACATAAATTGACTAAATGGTAAACTGACTTATGTAGCGCCTTATTCCAAAGCGCTTTACAATGGCCTCTCATTCACCCATTCACACACACCAACGGTGGGTTCAGTGTCTTGCCCAAGGACACAACATTCAACATGTGGCCAGCTGGGGTTCGAACCGCCGATCTGCCGACCTTGCGATCATTAGACGCCGGCTCTACCTCCTGCGCCACAGCCCACCAGCATACAGTACCTCTCTCTCTCTCTGATAAACTGTCCATATGAATGTCAAATGATAAAGCTATGATGGCGCCCAAGCCAAGCGGTACACGGCGCCAATAACAATGCTTCTGGAGAGATGATTGCCGGCTGGACCACGCCATCGATCCCTGACAACCGTAGTATATTCACCCACTTACTTCTGACAGCTGCGCTGATTGTGCGGCTTTACGACCTCTTGACACTCGCGGAGCGACTCTCAGAAAAGAGAGTGGCCTGAAAGCGAATGATTTCATATCGAGTTACCAATACTTAATCCCCCCCCCCCCTCTATCCTTCCCAATCCAGGTTTTACGCTCCTGTTATATCATTGCTCGTGTTATTAATGGGGCGAACTCTGATGAGTCCAGAGAAAATGTGCCTTTTTAAAAATGTCCCTGTGGGTTTAACACTAGAACAGCCATGAGGGGTCATTAACACTAGAACAGCCATGAGGGGTCATTAAGGGATACACTCGGTATCCCTCGTAAGCAGGAGCACAGCACCTGGAATAGCCGGCTGAATAGAATTTAGGTTAGCGAAAGGAAACGACAACATTTCTACTATTTACATGAGCAGGTACTATCTACTGTAAAATACTGAAGGTGTGCGTATACACACACACACACGATTTACTTTCATTTGGGAGCGTTCTAAAGATTTTCGGTGAGAGGGGGAGTGTGAAATGGGAAAGAGAGACAGTCATAATGACTAGCACGGCGAGGGGAGAATACCAACATGGAGCTAATGGACGTAGTTAGACACTTCCGTTTTAAGCTTCAGGGGAAACTCTCCGAACACACTCTCGTTTAGAGTTATTTTGAGGGATAGAATAGAATAGTAATAGGCTAGTAGTAAAGTACAACCCTGTCTGTTTTGAATCTGAAGCCTCTTCCGGAGCCTCAGGGCCAAAACTCTAAAGAGGCTAACCAACAGCTACTTCCCCCAGGCTACATCCCCATCAGGCTAATGAACAAGCCCACTGTACACAATTAACTATCATCCCCAAGCACACCCCATGCATACGGACTACCTTAACAGTAAGCTCACAGCCACTTTACCACTTGAACAACTATTTTATTACTAGTTGTACTGCTACTTGTATCCTGTCTTACTTGTCACTCCTGTGCTATGAATTATGCATATTGCCTTATTGTCTGCAAATTGTCTGGATACTGCTAATTGTATCCTGTCTAATTTTGTCACTTATGTCCTGCACTACTGTCACTTTTTTATCTTGAATTATGCCTATTAACTTATTATCTTGTGCTGTAATTAATGTCAGGAACCGAAGCCTAGGAACTTTACTCTTACACTTGTGTAATGTACCGTAACTATACAACTTGAAACTTTAAAATTGAAACTCTCTCAGCTGTGTAATGACCTTCTGACACAATCATTCCTTTGTGGGCACACAGTAACATGCAAACCATATAAACCAGGTAATCAGAATTGCTTTCATGTTTCCTATTGTTTTATTTGTTTCACCATTCACATTTCAGCAGTTCTGCTTAACGCAGAGAGACCTTCACTCTAACCTTAAATCCATCCATCATTGGCAGGGTTACGGTTAATATTCAACTTTATTGTCATTGAACAGAGCACAAGTACTGAGACTAACTAAATGTAGTTCATGCACACGTCCCCCCCCCCCCAGGGAGAACAGATCTCTGGGCACAGGGTCAGCCATCTTCGGCACCCCTGGAGCAGATAGGGGTTAAGTGCCTTGCTCAAGGGCACAACGGCAGTGGTAGGCACCTTAGTTATGATGCCAGTAACCCTCCAGTCAACCAGCTCACATCTGGTTCCCTCCTGGGGTTGGGGATCGAACCAGTGACATACGGATTGCGAGTCCTCTCCTCTAGTAAGTGTCTAGTAAAGATCTTAGTGGTGACATTATGAAATGAGCCTTAAAAGGTCAAAACGAACATGGGACTGATGAGGTGTCTGTCCCCACTCACCCAAAAACCCCCATCTCCCTTCAGAAGCTCCTCCACACCGATCAAGGTTAATTAGAAACACAAGGGGGGTGCCAGATTAGTTCTCCTAAAAACTGGAGGGGGGAAAAAAAATCATTTTTTACACAGTTCAACTCTATTTCTACTGCACAAGACACCTCTTGGCAATCATTACAATGTAATGAACTCATTTGAATAATTTAGGGGAGTGTACTTAGTTGGGTTGAGTAAGGAGGGGGTGTTACTACGATATATAACCTAAGGACATTTGCGGCACTTCTGTTTGAAATGAATATTGCTTAGTTCCTGTCTTAATTCTCCAGTTGGCCGTATTCGCTGCTGCTGTGTTCCACTCTGCACGCCGTAATGGGATGTTCCCATGTCTTGTGTTAATTAGTTTCAGCTCATGTTCATTAGACTGTGTAGGTCTCACATTGACCCAATACCCTGTGGTCCACTGCTTCCGGTGCTATAAATCATAGCTGTCTCTCTTGTCTTTCTTGCCTAAAGTTTCAAGTTTGGGTCTCACGATTCTTTGGTCTATCCGTGCCGTCTAAAGGAGGACCTTCGTCTTAACTGTCTTAAATCCTCATAGGAGCCAACGGACCCCGATGGGCATCCGAAGTGATATAAAGAGTTTACCTCGATCAATTCTCTTCATCGATATCACCTTTTTTTCACAATTTTGCATGCTATACGATGCCACCATTTTTACCCCGAGACGGTAAACACGGCCTAAGTCACATCCATTTTTCTCCAACTGGAGAATGTGTCATGTCCGGTTTCAACGCCGAATTTCCATACCATTGGTTGGCCAACCCCAAAAAATCTCCCCCCCCCCCAAAAAAATAATCTGATACAAGGTCAAAGATGGTGCCAAAATATCTCCAAATGGCCTAAACATATAGGTGTCCGCCTAAACATACCTGTACTAAAACAGGTACAAAGTTGCATTTGCTCACATTACTAGCATCGACTTTGGCACAAGTACTAATAAGACCCTGGAGTACTGATTCCTAGATGATTTGGGCTTCGTTATCAGGTTTCCAAGGTGATATTCACTGTAAAAGCTGTTTTTTTTTTAGGCGGAGACTGAATTTGAGATGTTTTATAATGTTCTAGCTCTATTTGCTCTGACACAGTAACATAGATTTTGATTCTGACACCCCACAGGTGTTAGCTTTCATTTGATAACAATATCATTATGAAGGCCCTTGTGATTGTGGAGATATTCTATATTCACTGTGGGCATGTCATTTCGAGCAGAAAACCAGAAAAATGAGGTGGATAAGAAGAGGTTCTGTCTTAACTGTCTGCGACTGTCAGACTTGCAGTCTTTGATCAGGCTGCAGGTCACGACGGCTGCGGCAGAACATGCCTGCTGAAAACAAACCACCCGTTTCCTTTTTTTTGTTTGCAGAGTTAAAGATCCTGTTGTTAAAAGTCTTTTCATCATTTCAAATGTAATTGTATTTGCCTTTACACGCTGTGGTGTTTTACCGCTGTGCTGTCGGTAGCGTAATGAGATTTTAATGACGTCCCATTTCCAGAGACACAGTGGTCTGAGCTGAATTATTGGTCACTCTTGTCACTTGGATCTTGCACTCCTCACTCAGCCATGTTATTGGAAATGATCCCGCGCTGTCACAGTGAGGCCGTCCCCGAGCGCAGGTTCACAGTCATACAGAAGTAAATTAACTGTCACCATCACTAAGCCCGGAGGCTTAGACTGTGTCTGAACGAGGACCTGTTCCTGCATGGAGCTCCTCTATGTGTGTTTGCACAAGCTTTGATAGGGCTTACCACAAGGGCACTGGGACTGATTAAATCCCCCTTTTACATAGAGTGAACAACTGAAAAGTAATTTAACTGTACCTATCAAATTCCCTACAGTATGTTAACTGAAGATTTAAATATATAACGGTACTGTATAGTCGTGTTCAATATTCCATTGGCACTGTGTGTACTGTAGGCATCACATTTACATGACATTTTCAGCATAGCAGACGCCTTTATCCAAAGCGACTTACAACAAACATAAACGATTCATGTATTTACAGTAGAGAAACTGTACAGGGGGGTAGTGGGGATGAGGAGGTCTTCGGGAGGGACAGTGAAACATGTAGGAAACACTGAGACCCAACGACAGTGCTGTGTGTTAGAATAAAACAGATCCGGTTCTTTTGTCGACTGCCCCAAGAAAGAGGAGAGAAGTTCTAATGCACACTTGGTATATTTATTGAAAATTACACGTAGAGTACAGAGATGCATTCAGCTGGACCTAACTCCTGAGGCGGTCTCAGGAGGCAAGGTTGTTCACTTCAGATTTACAGTATATTAAGAGAGCACAGAGTCCTTCCCTTTTTGGCCACTATGATGTAATACTTAAAACCTCATAGGAGCCAACGGACCCCCATGGGCATCCGAAGTGATATAAAGAGTTTACCTCGATCAATTCTCTTCATCGATATCACATTTTCTTCACAACTTTGCATGCTATACGATGCCACCATTTTTTCCCCGAGACGGTAAACACGGCCTAAGTCACATCCAGTTTTCTCCAACTGGAGAATGTGTCATGTCCGGTTTCAACGCCGAATTTCCATACCATTGGTCGGCCAACCCCCAAAAATCCCCCCCCCCCCCAAAAAAAAAAAAAAAAAAAAAATCTGATACATGAGAAAGGTCAAAGGTCAAAGATGGTGCCAAAACATCTCCAAATGGCCTAAACATATAGGTGTCCGCCTAAACATACCGGTACTAAAACAGGTACAAAGTTGCATTTGCTCACATTACTAGCATCGACTTTGGCACAAGTACTAATAAGACCCTGGCGTACTGATTCCTAGATGATTTGGGCTTCGTTATCAGGTTTCCAAGGTGATATTCACTGTAAAAGCTGTTGTTTTTTTAGGCAGAGACTGAATTTGAGATGTTTTATAATTTTCTAGCTCTATTTGCTCTGACACAGTAACATAGATTTTGATTCTGAC
This sequence comes from Nansenia antarctica, assembly GCF_963989245.1. Lineage (NCBI taxonomy): Eukaryota > Metazoa > Chordata > Actinopteri > Argentiniformes > Microstomatidae > Nansenia > Nansenia antarctica. The sequence continues at coordinate 32,913,732 of NC_137674.1, read as the reverse complement.
ACTTCTACAGCCACCCCAGAGGTGTTAGCTTTCATTTGATAACAATATCATTATGAAGGCCCTTGTGATTGTGGAGATATTCTATATTCACTGTGGGCATGTCATTTCGAGCAGAAAACCAGAAAAATTAGGTGGATAAGATCTGGTTAATGGCCTTGATTATAATGGTTAAAACTATGAATTGAGTGTTGTCTTGTGTTTGATGTGAGAGCTGAGAAAGGAGTATCCTGCTGCACCTGGCTTGAAGGCCAAACAGAACAGTCCCAGACAGAAAGTAACTCCCTAATACCAATAATTGGTCTTGTGTAGGGTACCATACTGATAACGTGCCTATTAAAACAGGAAAACTGATAATATATCTAACTAACTGGTGCTAGAAGGAATTAACAATAACACCTTCGAAAAATATATATCCTAACATGTGCTATAATAATAATAATAATAATAATAAGAAGAAGAACTTGGATTTTATAGCCCTATAGTGCCTTTCATAAAACCCAAGGACGCTTTACAATTCTAAAGGAAATGGTCTGACAGACAAAACACAAAACAAACATAAACAGTGACTAGGGGCCAAAGGCCTTTGTGAACAGATGGGTTTTGATCGAGGGCTGATTTGAAGGAGTCCAGGGTGGGGGCGTTGCGGATCACTATGGGGAGAGAGTTCCAGAGGGTAGGTGCAGCCATGCTGAAGGCTCTGTCCCCAAAGGTCTTGAGTTCGTGCAATGTCTGTCCTCAGTAAAAGTGAAGCCAGATAATTAGACGTGCTCCTCCACACACTACACTGCTCTCCTCATTATCCACATCTCAATGTTAATGGCAACGCAGCCCTAATGAGCAGCAGGATATTAACCTAATAAGGGCCTAACAAGACAAACAGGCACAGAATGTACCGCTTTTATTGTCATCCATCCACAAATGATTTTCTACGGAAAATCTTTCGCTCATTGAATCACTAAGTGAATTATGATATTTACGGTTATCATTAATTGACGGCAACTTTCTATATTCATTGTTACCCTTGTTTTGAACTGCCACCGTGTGTAACCATGGTGACAGTGTGTTTAAGGCCATCCTACTCTTGTTCTCTAACAGTATGAAGTAATTTACCTGTTTTAATATTATTTCTCATTAAGTCTCCAACTGAGAGGTACTGTAATGGCACCGTTTTTAATGTTCCACAGTTATTCTAATTCCTGTAGAGAAAAGTGTAATATATTGACATTCAATCAGCAAATAACATCATGTAATAAGTGAGTCACCCACTGTGAGTCACTGGCTGGTATCTCGGATTCATTTGTGTAATTGAAAACAACACAAACCAGAACAAAGTAGATACTTCACAAATACCATCAAGTTATTATGAACGCAGGTAAACATGCGCACTAACATTCTGAGGATTTCACTGACCCCTAGTGGAATTTACCTCACATAAATATTCTGTAGTGATAATGATGTGGAAACTGATGTACACTCACCAAACACTTCATTAGGAACACTATACTAATACTGATGTTGGAAACTATACTAAATATACTATAGTAACAAGATGTTGAAAACATTCCTTTGAGATTCTGGTCCATGATGACATGATTGCATCACGCAATTCCTGCAGATCATTCAGGTGCACTTTCAAACTGTGAATCTCCTGTTCTACCACATCCCAAATGTGTTCTATTGGATTCACATCCAGTGACTGGGAAGGCCACTGAAGAACACTGAACTCATTGTCATGTTCATGAAACTTTCAGACGACTTTCGCTATGTGACATGGTGCATTATCATGCTGGAAGTAGCCATTAGAAGATGGGTAAATTGTGGCCATGAAGGGATGCACATGGTCAGCAACAATACTCAAATAGGCTATGGCATTCAAGCGATGATTGATTGGTACTAAAAAGCCCAAAGTGTGGCACAAAAACATTCCCCACACCATTACACCACCTCCACCAGCTTGGACTGTTGACAGGTGTTCCTAATAAAGTGTTGGGTGAGTGTATACGGCATGGTGTTGTGGTTAGACAACTCACAGAAAATAATCAACTGGGGATATGTATTTATTATAACATAAACAATGACAGCAATACTGAGAGAAGACATCTTTAGAGGAACTACCGGTAACGATGACACCCCAAGATATTGGCGCTTTTGGCGTATTTACAAAAATATTTAAAAGGGGAGTCCATTGAATGTTATGTACATTGCAACTGCTACTACAATGGACCACACTGAGAGAGATTAAATACATTCTGTGCGTTATAAAACTGATTGAATATTGAGCTTTTATGGAAATGCTCTTGGCCTCTTCAGTGTAATGCACCACAACCTATATACAGGCTTAAATAATCAAATGCATGTAACCGTAAAAGACGTCAATGATTGAAATTAAGTTAAGATTTTGTAGTGTTTTAACAATAAATATTAACAGCAACATTGAAAGCATCTTGCACAATGGGTTTGAATACTGCATACAATTATGCAACCTTGTTCCTACATTTCACACTGTCAGACTGGACAATACACAAACTGTACACCTGAATGTGGTACGCTGGGTGCGTTCGTAAATATGCTCTGAGAGTGCCGGAGCGCACCCGGTTGTGCTCTCTGACCGTTCGAGAAAGTAACTGATTTCAGTTGAAACCAGAGCGCTTTCTGAACGCTCAGGGCAGACTTCCAGAGCGTATTTACGAACACACCCTCTGTGTCCTGACCTCTCACTGCAAACGTCTTCCACTTCCACGTTTCCTATTGTACAGCATACTGAACTGCACCTCCCTGTATGAAAAAGTTTATTATTATGGTACACTTGGCTGTGTTCCATACTGAGCAGTACTGGGATTGGCTGTGTTCCATACTGAGCAGTACTGTGATTGGCTGTGTTCCATACTGAGCAGTACTGTGATTGGCTGTGTTCCACACTGAGCAGTACTGTGATTGGCTGTGTTCCATACTGAGCAGTACTGTGATTGGCTGTGTTCCATACTGAGCAGTACTGGGATTGGCTGTGTTCCATACTGAGCAGTACTGGGATTGGCTGTGTTCCACACTGAGCAGTACTGGGATTGGCTGTGTTCCACACTGAGCAGTACTGTGATTGGCTGTGTTCCACACTGAGCAGTACTGGGATTGGCTGTGTTCCACAGTGGGATGGAGCATGGAACTCAGGTTGGCAACATTCATTATATCTTGCATGGAATTCTATTAGAGTGGTTGAGAGGGGGGGGATTGAGAGTGTGGTGGGGGGGGGGGGGGGGGAGTCAGGAGGAGTCAGGCTTAACCTGTAATGTCATACAGTGGATGCCTCAGTCCTGTTGAAGGGGGTGGGGGAGGGGTTGGGGGGAGGGAGGGAGGGGGGGGCGGGTACGTTCCAGGCTAGGAGGAGGAGGAGGTGTTCTGTGGGTGGGGTTAGGGGGGGGGTCCAGGCTAGGAGGAGGAGGAGGAGGAGGAGGGGTATGTTCCAGGCTAGGAGGAGGAGGAGGAGGAGGAGTCTTCTTCTAGGGGGTGGAGGGAGTGTCTCTTCAGGAGCCTCTTGAGGACCTCCACCTCGCGCTCCGTCTCCCTCAGCTTCTTCTGCAGGTTCTCGTTGTTCCTCTTCAGCTTCTGGTTCTCCTGAGGAACATCAGGAACATCAGGATCATCAGAAACATCAGAAACACCAGGAACATCATCAACAACCTTCATCTGTCTCCACCATTAACCTCGTCATACAAAAAACTGTTTTAAAACGTCATATGACAGCTGCTGGTGAAAAGGGTAACACGCCGGCAGCCGATTTAATGCTCAGACTTTTATTTTGAAAAAGGCATACATTTCAGCGTTGTTGATGAAATCAACGACACACTCGCTAGTCAACTAACACAGCTTATTGTTGTGAGCCTGCTAACAATGTAAAGCAGCGTTATAGTTAACTAGGTAGCAGTGGGGGATTACTCACCCAATCCATCGCATTGAAATATTTTGGCTTGACTAGCGTGACTTGTGTGTTGTGATTTTCAACAAGGTTGAAACGTATTTCCATATGTATTTTTCAAAATAAAAGTCTAAAAATGTTTTTTCGGTTGCCGACTTGTTCCCCCTTTTCACCAGCCGCTGTCACATAATCATAACAGTCGCATAACAGTCACATAACAGTTACATATGTCACATAGCAGTTACAGAGCCTGGACTCTTTTAAGACAGGCCTAAAAACCTTTTTATTCAAAAAGGCCTTTGACTGTTGAAGCTGTGTTCATTCTTGTGATTTATTTTGTGTTTTTTTTACTATGTTTTTAACTTATTATGTTTTTAGGTTGTTTTTGTTTTTAACTTATTATGTTTTTAGCCAGTTTTTTTATTTATCTTATTTTTTATTTGTTTAACTCTGTAACACTGTGAGATTCTTTTGAATGAAAAGTGCAATACAAATAAAATGCATTATTATTATTACATGGAAACTAACCGTCTCGATGGTTTCGTAGGTCAGTTTGTTCTCCTCGTCCGTCTCCTTGAGCACGGTCGAGGCTCTGTTCTCCCATTTGGCGTAGGCCCGCGTGTTGAGCTTCCGCTGAGGCACCGGGCTGGGGCAGGGGGTGAGGGTGGGGGTGGTGGGGGCCAGGTGGGAGAGCTGCAGCCGGTTGGTCTCTGGGACAGGGGTGGTGGGGGTGGGGGCGGGGGTGGAGGCAGGGGTGTGCGCTGGAGGAGGCCCCTCCGTCTGGGTGCTGCGGTGGACCCCGCTGGGCCGACACAGAACCAGGGGGAGCTTCAGGCGGGAGGGGGACGGAGACTCGGGGCTCCAGTCCTTCGACTCGTCCGAGGGGGGGTAGGGGAAAGGACCCTCTTCTGAGCCTGAAACAAAAACACGACACACATCACACACCACACAAAATAAATCAGTTATGTCGGTGTATCCATCATGTTTCCTATATACTGTATATATATATATGCAGTACCAGTCAAAAGCCAGTCATTTCAATTGAATGGGAAAGTGTGTCCAAACTTTTGACTGGTACTGTATATACATGCCATTTGCCAGAGCGGATGTGGCTCAGGAGGTAGAGCATGTGACTGGACACGCCCCTTTCAGGAAGTGTTTGGTGGGAGAAAGACCGAGAGCACACGGTGGAGCAAACGAATGTGATACATCATTGTTTTGAAATAATCAAATCAAATCAAATCAAATTTTATTTGTATAGCGCATTTCTTACAAGATGCAACTCAATGCGCTTCACACAATGAAAATGTTCAGTCAATCAGTCAATCAATCAATCAATACTGACAGAGCCGCGAGCAGGCAAAAGTAAAAACCTGTACACTATGTAGCCAGGAAAAATTCCCTTGCAGCCCTCTACCAATAGAGCGACTACTAGCCAGTTTGCCTACCAGTAGAAATAGAATCCAGTTTATATCAACTGAGAAAGGACATTTTAAGTTTGGATTATCCCAGCAGCTTGGCTGTTTGGGGGGGTAACATATTTTGAACCCTCGGACGGATACAATGGAAATGAAAAAAGGAATGGAGAAGGACAATGAAAAGAACATCGGCAGTGGAGCAGCAAAACAACAAGAGAAGCAGGTACGAAATTATGAGAAGGCGTTGACGGTGATTGTGAAGGTGGAGGGAGAAGTGACTTTGATGGAGTTGTTGAGAACAACAAAGACGGTGTGTGGAAGTGTGGAGGCGTGCAGAAAGAAGGGGAGAAACTCCTATGAAATGACAATGGGATCTGTAACAGCAAAAGAAAAAATCATGGATGGCTTCAGAATTAAGGGGTGTGAAGTCAGTGCAAAAGAACTAATAAATAATGAGGTGGTGGTATCATTCATGAACCTGCCTGCTTATGTCTCTGATGAGGAGATATTGAACAAACTAGATGGCTGGGGAGTGACAGCTGTATCCCCTATAAAGAGACGGATGTGGCCTGGAACAGATGTGGCGGACGGGACGAGATTTCTGAAGGTCAAATTCAATGGCACAATAACATCTCTGCCATACTCCACAAGAGTTTTTTTGTTAAAGTTGTCCATGATAGACAAGTGAGAGTATGCAGAATATGCATTCAGCCTGGACATATAAAGAAAGACTGCCCTGAATTCAAGTGCCACAGATGTGGGGAACAGGGGCATTATGCAAGGGAGTGTGAGGAGGGAAGGGAGCGGCGGAGGAGAAGGAGTGATGACCAGGGCGGAGAGGAGGAGAAGGAGGAAGGAGAGACGGGAGAGGAGAAGGTGGACGAGGAGCCGGTGGGCGGAGAGGTGGTGAACGAGGAGCTGGTGGTCGGAGAGGTGGTGGACGAGGAGCTGGTGGTCGGAGAGGTGGTGGACGATGAGCTGGTGGTCGGAGAGGAGGAGGACGGAGAGGCGGCGGCAGTGGAGGAGGAGGTGGTGATGGACAGAGAGGAGGTGAACGTGGAGGAGGTGATTGAGGAGATGGTGGTGGGAGAAGAGTTGGAGGAAGAGGGTGAGGAGGAAGTGGTGGTGGAGGAGACGCCTGTTGGCGGTGTGGAGGAAGACCAGCTGACCAGCAGTCTGGACAGTGTGTCAATAGACTTGAGCAACAGAGGAGGAGTAGAGCTGGAGAGAGACAGTGGAAGGAGAGAAGGGGTACGGACAAGGCAAAGTAGGGGGGGGGGGGGGGGGGGATGAAAAGGATGAGGGGTCTGTTTTAGGAAGTGATGAAGAGGACTTTCCTGGGTTGAAGGCAGGCAGGAAGAGGCCGTTGGGAGCGAAGGTTAAACGGAAGGTGGGGGGGAAAAATATGAGGGTAAAATGAAAATGTATGTAATGATGTGGGTTCATGTACGGTAATCATTATAATTATGTTGTCTATTTTTTCGTTAAATGCAAATGGTGTGAAAAATGTGTTTAAGTTAGAACAGGTTTTGAAAACATGTGATGCAGATATAGTGTGTCTACAAGAGACACATTGGATGGAAGGGGAGATGGGTGGAGTTGAAAAGAGATGGGGAGGGAAGGTGATGGATTGGAAGGAGTTGTGGTTGTTTGGGGTGGTGGGTAAGAAGAAAGGGTGTAATGTGAATTTGCTGAATTATGTATTGAGTCACGGGAGGTATGCGGTCAGGCTGAGAAGGAATGTGGCTCATTATGAAAAGAGGGTGGTGGATGTGTGGGAGGTGTTTAAAGATCTGGTGAGAAGGGATGTAGGTATGATAAGGATGTATGTGGGGAAGGAGAAATTTGAGAAGGTGTTTGGGGAAGGGAGCACATTTATAACTGAGGGGAAGGATGGAGGGTTGGTTTATGATTTTGAATGAATTGTTGTGTTTGTTTGTTTTTTGTTGTTGGTTTGAATTTATGTTTTTATTATTTTTGTTGGTTTGAATTGAGGGTTTTATTATTTTTGTTGGTTTGAACTGTTGGGTTTTCTTATTTTATTGGTTTCTTTGAGTTTGAGATAGGGGGCTGATGCCTTCCTATGTGTAAATAATGTAAATTATACATTTTTGATAATAAAAGATTTTTAAAAAGGAGGTAGAGTCGGCATCTAATGATCGCAAGGTCGGCAGATCGGGGGTTCGAACCCCGGCTGGCCACATATTGAGGTGTCCTTGGGTCAAGACACTGAACCCCAAATTGCTCCCAATGAGCGGGCCGGTGCCTTGCATGGTAGCTTGCCGCCATTGGTGTGTGAATGGGTGAATGAGAGGTCATTGTAAAGCGCTTCTTTGGAATAAGGCTCTATATAAGTGCATTTACCATTTACCATTCCATTTACCATTTAGCTGACGCTTTTATCCAAAGTGAATTACATTGCAATGAGTGCATACATTTCAGTATATACCGACCCACAACCTAAGCATTGTTAGCGCCATGCGCCACAGAGGACCACCGTTTCCTGATGTCTCTCACCCCACCCCTAACCCTTAGCCCCCTAACTGAATCAGAGATGAGCAGAAGTATGCCTGCATACAGACAGATAGACAGACCGCATCCTTAAAGGTTAAGAAAAGGAAATGAGGCAGTGAGGCAGTTCCTGGACGGCTAGCATCGACGTAGCATCAGTGTTAGCGGTATGACGGTTGGAGTCCTCCTACGTAGGGGAATCCCCAAGCAGCCTTGTGTGATTCTTGATGTGCTTCCTAGTAAACACTTTTCCATTAGAAAAACTATTCCTTTAGAGAGAATGATTTGGCCTTTGACATTGGTCGATTCAGTCGTTTTATCTACATGTGACCTCACATTGGATTAGTACGGTTCATCTGTCCTTAATAAATAGCTCTGGATTTATTTATCTAGTGAGCTGTGGAAGCACAGGAAGGGTGCCATGTTGTTTCTCCACCGGCAGATGGCGCTGTTTGGTAGTTCTGCGGTCTCAAAGTGACTCTCTTGGTCGCTTACGGTGACATGTGGTTGTCACTCACTCAGGTAAATAAGCTCATCACATTTCTGGTGTACGTGCCTGTACTTGTGTGTGTGTGTGTGTACTTGTGTGTGTGTGTGTGTGTGTGTGTGTGTGTGTGCGCGCGCGCTTGTGTGCCTGTGCCTGTGCTCGTGTATGTGTGCCTGTGCTCGTGTATGTGTGCTTGTGTGTGTGTGCCTGTGCTCCTGTATGTGTGTGTGTGTGTGTGCTCATGTGGGCTTGCGTGTGCGCACTTGCATGTGTGTGTGTGCGTGCTTACGTGCGCGGTGCGTGCGTGTGTGGTGTGCATGCGTGCGTGCGTGCATCCATCCGTGTCCGTCCTCACCTTCCGAGGTGCCCGTGGTGACGGGCGTGGAGCTCAGCGTCGGGCTGTCGATGGCGCTGTTGCCCTTGGCGTTCTTCTTGCACTCGAACGCCACCTGGTCCTTACACAGCCTGTGGCAGTTCATCCCACAGTCTGTACAGAGAGAGAGAGAGAGAGAGCAAGGCCAAGAGAACGTGTCAGAGCAGGCAGCGTATAGACACGACTGTTAGAGATGTGCACGTGTAGGGTCATGTCCTCCCTGCACTGGGATTCCTGTTTCTCTTCATTTTTGTCATCGTTGTGTCTTAACTAATCACTTGCCCTGATTAACACCCTAATTGTGTCTCTTGTACTATACTGATAGTTGCATCCTGTGGGTAGAGTTGTCAGGCCTCGGCGTGCATGTTGTGTAATCATGCAAACAGCTTGTTCGTGACTGCTCCGAGGGGAGAGAGGTGAAGAAAACTACCTTGTGGTTTAGGCTGCAGACTCGACTAGGCTTTCATGTGCAGCAGGGTTCAGCGAGCAGTCTGCATGATAGAAACCACACACACACACACACACACCAGGCACCTTCTCAAGATAGCTCAGCCTTACCTGCTCCCCTCACCCTGAACTCTCTCTCTCTCCGTCACGGCATGTTACTACGAGAACACCTTCAAGATATCAGCGACATTGTGTTGTGTGTCTAAGACACGGCGCACTGTATACTGATGTACTTGTAAGCGACATACTGTGTGTGTGACATTTCATGTGAAGGCAACGATGCGATATTCACCTCTGCATTTGTAGCCTTGTTTTATGACTCCCCACAACTGCAAAACAAGGAGAAGAGGAGGTTACATACTGCAAAAAGTCAGCTCTCAAAAACAAGACAAAGAGCTATAAAATGGGGGAATTATTATTATTATAATTAATTATAATTATTAGTTAAAATGAGCAAAATTATCTTCCAACAGAACAGGAACATTTCACTTGCCAAGACTTTCTTAAAACAAGTAAACGATTATCTTAAAACTAGAAAAAAGAATTGTCTTCATCTTACTTAGATTAACTTTTTGCAGTGTGCCTTTGTCTAGAATGATTCTAGAACAGCAGGGATCCATGTTTAAGAACAGAGGATGCACATAGAGTAAATATAGCATTCTAGGTAATAGTACGTAACTATTGTTAGGGTGACCTACAATAGCAGTTTGACCCAGTTGAAGAGTGTGTGGGGGCGGATGTACACTGTTATAATAATAATAATAATAATAATAATAATAATAATAATAATAATAATAATAATAATAATAATAATAATACATTAGACTTATATAGTGCTTTTCTAGACACTCAAAGACGCTTTACAAACTGAAAAGACTGAAAAAGAAACAAAGGTAAATAGAAGAAGTATAGGGGCCTAATTGAGGTAGTGCTGGGGACACATGGGATGGGGAGGGGGAGAGGGTTTGACTGGTGAAGGCGAGCTTGAAGAGGTGGGTTTTGAGGGCATGTTTAAATGTCGGCAGGGTGTTGGCCTGTCTGATGTGGTTGGGGAGGGCGTTCCAAAGGGACGGGGCTGTGGCTGAAAAGGCCCTATCACCCCAGGTCCGGAGGTCATGTTATGAAACGACTTACGAATCCTGAGCAGTTGTCACAGAAGGTGGGCTTCATGTAGGTGGTCTCCTGGAAGTTGTGGACGAAGCCCAGGCCCAGCTTGGAGCAGATGACGCTGGCCCGCATGAAGTACGCCGTGATCTCCTCCCTGCTGACCAGGCCCTCCCTGAGACGCAGACACACACACAACATGCCGTTACCCGTTATATAAATGGACTGACTTATATAGCCTTATTCCAAAGCGCTTTACAATGGCCTCTCATTCACCTACTCACACACACATTCACACACCAATGGCGGCAAGCTACCATGCAAGGCGCCAGCCACGCTCATTGGGAGCAATTTGGGGTTCAGTGTCTTGCCCAAGGACACTTTGACATGTGGCCAGCCGGGGCTCGAACCACCGATCTGCCAACCTTGCGATCATTAGACGTCGGCTCTTTTTTTTTTTTTTTTTTTTTATCTTTTATTATAAAAATATTCTTTTAAATACAATCATAGCTATACATATTCATACATGTTCATTTTATAGCCTTCATTGTATTCTAATTCAAATAAAATAAATTAAAAACCAATAGATAAAAACAAAACACACCCATACCATTTTGGTATGAGATGCATCCATCTATTATTCCGTCAGTCCTTCATAACCAAGATAACCCTTTATCATAAATCAATAACAAATGAATGCAACACAAAAACCATCTTCAAAAATCTAAATCAAACTCCAACCCTCCATCCACCTCCACTCTTATAAACCCACAATCCCTAATAAACAACTTCTCAAAATCTTTTTGCCCTGTCTTGTGCATCAGTCCCACATTCTTCCTGACCAATCCCTCAAAGACTTTCCACACCGTTATCCACTTTCCCTCAAATCTTGCTAAATTCCTCCTCAAATAAATTGCATACCTAGCCTGTGATAATACATAATTTAAACACCATATATTCACTCCCCTTCTCTTTCCCTCCACCCCAAAAACCACCATCCTCCTCCACTCCTGCATCCCCACCACCTCCACCCCCCAATGCTTCTTCACTAGTCCTTTCAACCTTTCTTCGAATCCCTTCATTTCTCTACATTCAAAAAGCATGTGCATTAAGTTCTCATCCTGTATCCCACACACATCACACTCCCTCGAAACTGTTCTGTCTACCTGATGCAACACCACCTTAGTATAAACCCTGTTATGCCTAAGCATAAAATCAAAATGAGTACATTCTAAACTATTATATTTTAAAAATAAATTCCTCCATATGTTCTTCACCTCCAATCCTGGGAACACCTGCCTCCACACCTTCTCTGCCGCAGGCTCCTTCACTCTGCTCTCCAACAGTGCCCAGTAGCACTCCTTCACCTTAACCGCTGAGAAGTCCCGCACTGTTTCCCCTTTCCCTAGTCTTAACTTAGGTAACTCTGTTTGCTCCTTCCCTTTTAACTCCCTATCTAACCTACTCACCCACTCCCCTGGTATACTCTGCTTTATTTTATTATACATGCTCACTATTTCTCCCCTTCTCATCTCCTCATCTGTTTCCCTAACAACTTCTATAATTGCCTGCTCTGATAGGAACCCTGGCACTACCTCATACCTAAAATCCCTTACTCTAATCAGTCCTGCCCTCCAGAAACTCCTAGATTCTAACATTTTCCCCTCTCTTCTTATTACAGGGTTCAATAAAACTGGAACATTTAGTATCTCCCCTCTCTTCTCACACTCATATCCTACCTGAGGCAAAAAACTACCCCAGGCTTTAAACACCTCTTTATAGAATTCCGGCACCCTATCATACATCCGTACTTTAAAGCACATCAACAACCCATAATCCCCACACCCCCCACATCTATGTACCCATTCCCTAAAGCAGGGGTCGGCAATAGGCGGCCCGCGGGCCATTGCTGGCCCATCACCAATAATATTTGGCCCAGCAGAATATTTGGAGAATCCACTTTTTTTTTATTTTTTTTATTTTTTTTATTTTACAATATCCGACCGACAGTCCCACATATAGCGCCTATAATGTCCGAATAGAGAATCTACCTCCACCTGAATAATGCTTATTGTACTTTTATCCATGTTGAGAGTGAATGACACAGGGACAGACAATCAGGCAGCGGGGTGCACCGAAGCGCACTGACGCTGAACCCCTCATAGTGAATCATAAGTAGGTGGACAACGTGTAGTGCTGAAATAGCCGTGTGTGGTTTGAAAAAAATAACACCAGCTCAGTAAATAATTCAAACGTAATGTTTACGTATATGTGACTGCAACACACATATGAACAGTAACAAAGCAAATTCAGTTTAATATTCTGAAAAACATTGACAACAAAATCGGTGAAAAAAAGAAAAGAAAGAAAAGTAATCCGCTTATGCGAGGGGTGGTGGTGCATAGGCCTATGCTCCTGAAACGACAGAGCAAACACGCTATTAGGGATAATAATTACAATGAGCCATTCATTCAAAATATACAAAATACAATTAGGTTATTAAATACAATAACGACAGGCTTGGTACTCACTTAATGTGAAAAGTGGCATCTCCCATCGGTCAGTATTTGCTTGATATCTGGTTATATGGACGTCACTTTAATCCGCAGGCAGTTCTCAAGTTTTTTTTTGCATCAATCGATTCCTCTCGTGCGTCTTTATCACATTCATTGAGGAAAAGGACGACTCGCATGTATAGAAAGGGAACATTGTGAGCACGGAAGATGTGAGTCTCACAACGGCTTTGCGTTGATGAAACCAGGTAGGATGAACATTATAGTTCGCTGTCCATTCCTCTTTAAATGCCCTGTTTTCACCGTCAACTTTCCTCTTTACACCTTTGGAGAGTGACATGATGTTTCTCTTGCTAGTTAGCAGGTTAAATGTTTAGCTAACTTCACCCGGCACCAAACAACCAATCCAATAATAATGTGACCTTGTCTGGGAGGAGGGGGGAATCATTCAGAATGAAAGTATGTTAAATAATGATTAGAATAAGCTAGGCTGCGCTACATCGTCAGTCCACACATTTATTATTCAAAACTATGGAAAAGGGTGAAACTACGTTTCAACGTTGTTGAGAATCACAACACAAACTTGCTAGTCAAGCCAAAATACTGCAACGTAATGGATTGGACTGCTACCTAGTTAACTACAACACTACTTTACATTGTTACCTAGTTAACTACAACACTACTTTACATTGTTACCTAGTTAACTACAACACTACTTTACATTGTTACCTAGTTAACTACAACACTACTTTACATTGTTACCTAGTTAACTACAACACTACTTTACATTGTTACCTAGTTAACTACAACACTACTTTACATTGTTACCTAGTTAACTAGAACACTACTTTACATTGTTACCTAGTTAACTACAACACTACTTTACATTGTTACCTAGTTAACTACAACACTACTTTACATTGTTACCTAGTTAACTACAACACTACTTTACATTGTTACCTAGTTAACTAGAACACTACTTTACATTGTTACCTAGTTAACTACAACACTACTTTACATTGTTACCTAGTTAACTACAACACTACTTTACATTGTTAGCAGGCTCACAAAACAAGCTGTGTTAGTTGACTAGCGATGTGTAAATTTTTCGAAAGAAAAGTCAAAGCATTAGAATGTGTCACATTTTTTAACAATCAATTACTTATGAATGAATTAATGGAATGAATGAATGGTCTTTATTGTCATTGCTACAGTACAGGTACCAAACAACGAAATTTAGGAGGGGTGGCTCCCCTGGTGTTAGGAAAAAAAAAAAAAAAAAAATCGGGCCCGCCATCTAGTGGCTCAAAAAAAATTTGGCCCGAGGCCAAACCTAATTGCCGACCCCTGCCCTAAAGTATCCTTTCCATCCATGTCCTTCCTCCCCATACAAAAACCTTTTGACTGTTCTGACTCTCATTGCCCTCATCTTTACTTCCAAATCTACCAGTTTCAACCCTCCTTTATCATAATCTGCTACTAATACATCATACGCTATTTTAACCCCCTTTCCTCTCCACAAAAAATCTGACACTAACATCCTGGTTTCTTTTAGAACCCACTCTGGTACATTCAATACTCCTAATACATAAACATATTTTGACATTAACAGTGCATTAACAATTACAACTTTTCCCTTCAGTTTCATGTTCCTTTGCTTCCAATAATTCAATGTTGTTCTTATTTTATTCAAAACCCCTGTCCATGTGTAATCAACAGCCTCCCTGTCATCCTCTCCAAGATATATCCCCAACACTTTTATCATCCCCTTTACAATTTTCAAATCAAAAACACAATTGTCTGTATTCACTCCCCCTATACACAACATTTCAGACTTGTCAAGATTCACTTTTGCACCAGAAGCCTTTCCATATATGTTTACACACCCCATTATTTTGTTCACACTATTTACATCCCTGACAGTACATGTCGTGTCATCTGCATATTGATGGATTATGCTAACTCCTCCCCCCGGCATATTTATTCCCTTAATTTCTTTCTCCTGCTTAATATACGCTGCCAATGGCTCCACAGATATGCTATATAGCAATGCTGACAGTGGACACCCTTGTCTTATTGATCTACCCAAAGGGAAGGAGTCAGTCAATAATCCATCTATCTTTACTTTACTTCTTGCATTCTTATATAATAGTTCAATCCAATCCCTCATAACAGTCCCAATCCCAAAATGTTCCATTGTTTTCAATAAAAAAACATGTTCCACCCTGTCAAAAGCCTTATTTAAATCCAAAGATAACAATAAACCCCCTTCCTCCCTCATGTCCTTCACAACATCCCTTAATGTGCACATATTCTCTGCCACATCCCTCCCTGGGACTCCATAGGCCTGGGTAGGTGCAATCATGTTTTTCATTACTTTATTCAATCTATTTGCTAATACTTTTGCTATGGTTTTATAATCACAATTAAGTAATGATAATGCTCTATAATTCTGTAATTTGTTCCTGTCCCCTTTACCCTTATACAATAACGTGAGCACCCCCAAACCCATAGAGTCCGGAACAACCCTTTTATTCCCCATACACGTATACACTCTGCACAATATAGGGGCCAGGATGTCAACAAAAGCTTTATAAAATTCAGCCGTCAACCCATCCGAACCCGGACTCTTATTTGGGTTTAACCCCATGATGGCTGTCTTAACCTCCTCCACCCTTAGGTCTGCATCACACATTTTCCCTTCTTCTTCTGTCACCCTAGCTTCCACTGCTTCTAATACTTTATTCATACATTCCTCATTCACACCCCCAGATGTATATAGGTCTGTATAAAATGACTGCACAGTATCCATTATTCCCACTAAGTCTGTTATTATTTCACCTTTATCATTCTCTAATTCCTTAATTTTCCCTTTCTCTTTCTGTCTCTTCTCTAAACCTAAAAAGAATGCTGTACTCCTTTCTCCCTCAACCACATACCTTGCCCTACTCCTTACTAAAGCACCTTCACACTTTCTCTTCTCTAGCTCCCTCAAATCTTCCCTCACTCTCAAATACTCTGCTAAATCATGCCCTGGAATATTATCAACTCTCTCCTGTTCTATTGCTAACCTTTTCTGCAAATCTCTTTCCTCCCTCACCCTCTCTTTCCCTCTCAGTTTTGCGAATGCTATTATTACAGCTTTTAATTTATCCTTCATCCCTTCCCACCACACACACACATCACTCTCATACATCTGGTCTTCCATAGCAACACTCACACACTCTCTTACTATCACCCCAAAACGTCTATCTTTCAGTAAACTTGCATTAAAGCACCATGTCCCTCCTCTTCCCCCTACGTTCCTCGCACCTAGCTGGAAAGACTGAGCATCGTGGTCACTAAAGGCCATAAACCGATACTCAACCCTTCCAACCAGGTGCCTCACCTCCCTCTTCACTAAACATAAATCGATCCTTGATTGTCTCAAAACCCCCATCACCATTTGTCTCCTTGAAAAAACCTGTGCATCAGGGTGCCCCTCCCTCCATATATCCACCATTCCTCTTGTGCGCATCATTTCTAATAATACTGGGCGTGACGGATCATTCCTAAATTTCACCCCCCTTGTTACATCTAACCTGTCCACCACCACATTATAATCCCCAACCATAATACAATTCCCAACACATTTCTCTTTCAAAGATTCAAAAAAAACTTTCCTATATTTGTCCACATTTGGTGCATATATACAATATAGTGCATACTCTATCCCTTGATATTCGAACCCCACTCCCACCACTCTTCCCTCATTGTCATTCATTATATTCCTTACATTTTTCACTACCCCATTCTTTACCAAAATAGCCACCCCACAAGCATACACAGTTCCATTACTCACATAAACTTGTCCATTCCACCTCCTTCTTACATCTTCCATTATGTCCTCTGTCCAATGCGTCTCCTGGAGGCATATAATCTCCTCTCTGTATGCTGCCAACACAAGCTCCATCTTTTTCCTATCCCTGAGTCCATTTGTGTTGACAGCAACAACCCTGACCATCGTCAAGATTACAAAGAAAAAGATCATGTACACCGCCATGTCATTTTCCTACCTTAGTCTTCTTCCCTTGTGCACCTTTTGCACCCCCTGATCTTGTCCTCACCCTCTGTACATCCGCATATAGTCCTTCATCGGAACCTTTTCTTTTCCCCACGCCCTCTGTTGAAGGCCCTGCCTCATCCATCTCTCCATCCCTTACTGCGTTGTCTAGGCTGGCTCCAATCTCCTCTCTCTCTTTACCCTCCATTTCCACCGGACCAGGCCCCTCCGCTCCTCTCTCCACTTCCGGCTCCATCTGGGTCTCCTCCACCACCTCAGCTTGTCCTCCTCCCTCCGTCACGTCTTCATGGCTCCTTTCCCCACCTTCTCCTTGTGTCTCCACCACTTCCTTCTCCACCACCTCCTCCTCCTCTCCCTCCATCTCCTCTTCTTCGTCCCCCTCCTCCTCCTCCTCCACCACCTCCTCCTCCTCCTCCTTCTCCTCCTCCTCCTCCTCATCACTGCTCACTCTCTCTCCTCCATCATATCTCCTTCCCATGCATTCACGTGCATAATGTCCTTGTTTATTGCATTTGTAGCATACGAACTCCGGGCATTCTCGGATTACATGTCCTGGTTTAATACACAGCCTACATACCCTCACTTGCTTATCATGAATCACCCTCAAGTGATCCACTCCAACCAGGGTCTCAAACTTGGTAGAATAGGGCAAAGACCTCACCTCTTCGGTGAACTTCACCTTCATGTATCTCGTCCCGTCTGCAATGTCCGTTCCCGGCCACGTCTTTCTTTTGATAGTTGACACCGCCTTCACCCCCCACGACTCCAGCCTGTACCTGATCACGTCATCCTTCAGATATACCGGGAGATGCAAAAACGAGACCACCATTTCATCCACCGCCAAGTCCTTTCCCATTATTCTCACGTCTTTTATCATGAATCCATCCGTGAGCTTGTCCTTCCCTCTCCTCGATGCCAGCGTGATCTCATATTTCCTGTCTCCTTTATCCCGACAGCCCTCCACATTTCCACACACCTCCTTTATGCCTCGTAACATTTCCATCATGGTTATATTACTTCCCTGCTCCAGTCGCACTTCCACCGTTAAACTTGCGTCATACCGTTTGTCCGTGTTGCTTTTATCGTCGTCCATTCCATTCGCGTTGTTCGTTGCCATGTCGTCCGTCCTTAGAAGCCCCCGATCAGCACGAAGCTGTCGGGGTACTCAAAATCCTTAACTCGCTTAAATAAAGATGTTATTATAATGTTCGTTTGTTTTTTTCAAAGACACGCTCAAACTTTTCTCAGTCCAAACACACCTGTTCAACTTCCGCTCATGCGCATAGACGTCGGCTCTACCTCCTGCGCCACAGCCGCCCTCATATATATTGATGGATTGATTTTTATTTGGTAAAAATTACAGACAGTACATCCCAGAGGATAGCACGTAAAAGTGTACTGAAACACTTGTTTCCAACGTGGTCCTCGTTGGTAGACAAAGAACAACAAAGACAAAAACATACAAAAACAATACACCAAGAAACATACAAAGAGCATGCAATACACAAGAACATACAAGATACAATCAGAATACAGTTTGTCATTCTTTACACAAAAGTGCTGCGTATCAGTGTGTATCTTGTGTATCGGTAGGAGTGTGTATGACTGTACGCATTGTATAAAGCCTCATATAAGCCATATATATATAAGCCTCATACAGTACAATGTAGCATACGTTAATACGACACTAATGTCACTAAGAGCAATGAACCAGGTGGTTGAGGTTTTAAGATAGATTTAATAATAATAATTAGGCTATTCATTTTTAACAGCTTTACTACAATACTTGAATACTTAAATACAATACTACTTTCACTACTTTACTACTCAGATACATTGAACAGTGAGTGAGTATGGGGCTTAGTTGAGTACAGAGTTATGTGAGTATGGGGCTTAGCTGAGTACAGAGTTATGTGAGTATGGGGCTTAGTTGAGTACAGAGTTATGTGAGTATGGGGCTTAGCTGAGTACAGAGTTATGTGAGTATGGGGCTTAGTTGAGTACAGAGTTATGTGAGTATGGGGCTTAGCTGAGTACAGAGTTATGTGAGTATGGGGCTTAGTTGAGTACAGAGTTATGTGAGTATGGGGCTTAGCTGAGTACAGAGTTATGTGAGTATGGGGCTTAGATGAGTACAGAGTTATGTGAGTATGGGGCTTAGTTGAGTACAGAGTTATGTGAGTATGGGGCTTAGCTGAGTACAGAGTTATGTGAGTATGGGGCTTAGCTGAGTACAGAGTTATGTGAGTATGGGGCTTAGTTGAGTACAGAGTTATGTGAGTATGGGGCTTAGTTGAGTACAGAGTTATGTGAGTATGGGGCTTAGCTGAGTACAGAGTTATGTGAGTATGGGGCTTAGTTGAGTACAGAGTTATGTGAGTATGGGGCTTAGCTGAGTACAGAGTTATGTGAGTATGGGGCTTAGTTGAGTACAGAGTTATGTGAGTATGGGGCTTAGTTGAGTACAGAGTTATGTGAGTATGGGGCTTAGCTGAGTACAGAGTTATGTGAGTATGGGGCTTAGCTGAGTACAGAGTTATGTGAGTATGGGGCTTAGTTGAGTACAGAGTTATGTGAGTATGGGGCTTAGTTGAGTACAGAGTTATGTGAGTATGGGGCTTAGTTGAGTACAGAGTTATGTGAGTATGGGGCTTAGCTGAGTACAGAGTTATGTGAGTATGGGGCTTAGCTGAGTACAGAGTGAGTTATGTGACACAGTCAGAGTATAGCCTCTCGTTCTGCTACTACTTCAGTTTCCTGTTGCCTTTGTTTCCTTTCTCTGCAGTCTCAAATGAACGCATTTTGTGTGTGTGTGTGTGTGTGTGTGTGTGTGTGTGTGTGTGTGATCTGTCTAGTGTGCCAAAGGAGAACTCCAGCCACAAACGGAACCAGCCTCTCCACTTACTTCTCTTTGTCCATGACACAGAAGGAGAAGGGAAAGCTAGCAGCAATCTTCTCAAAGTCGTCTTGACTGATGAAGCCATTTTCACCGTGGTCGTAGTTCTTAAACACAGACTGTGGAGAACAAAGAGGCAAACACACACACGCCATTGTCATGAGAGATAAAACCAAATGCACGACAAAGCAAGTTTTGGCTCGACGAGCGAGTGTGTCATTGATTTTCAACAACGTTTCAGTAAAACAATGTGTTTTGAATCAATGCTCTCTTAAAGGTGATTTGAAATAAATTAAGTCACCACCCACAAATGAGTGTAGATTTTCCGGTCCAATTGATTTTTCAGTTTAAAGGTCTGAACATTTTGGTCGGTTGCCGACTTGTTCCCCCTTTCACCAGCTGCTCACATAGGTCACATTCACAGTCCTGTCTTATGATCAATGCTGACTCGCACTGGTCTGGTCTGAGAACTCGCCTGACAGGTAGGTCAGGTGATGCGGGTCATGCTAGACTGACAACAATGCAGTCACACTGGTATTCAGTACAGTCCGAATGACCCTAAGACTGACTGGATGGTACCAGAGTAAGTTCCCTTATGCAAGGCCCACCTTAGATCCAACTTGTATTTTTCTTCAATTGATCTACTGTGGTAGAAATAGAGTACTATCATAACATGATTACCTAATGAAATAGAATACGCTGTCCATGAGTGTAGGGAGAGATTAATAATGGTAATATAAGCCATTTAGCTGACGCTTTTATCCAAAGCGACATAAGTTGCAGTGAGTGAACACATTTTATCAGTATATATATGGTCCCAGCGGGAATCATACCCACAACCTAAAAGCATTGTTAGCGCTATGCTCTACCAAGTGAGCCACAGAGGACCACATCCACCATTAAGGACATTAAGGACTAACATCCACCATTAAAGGACATTAAGAAAACATTTTTGTATAGAGTTGTGGTATACTGGAATAGACTCCCCCAATATCTGACCCTTATTGGAAATAAATCCAGCTTCAAAAAGAAACTGAAAGAAGCTGTCGCGCGGAAAGAAATTAAGGTTTAGCCCAGTCAGACTTTTGCCCTGACGATAATACTATAGTTTTGGTGTGAGCTCTCTGTCTTCTTCTTTTATTTTGTATACTACTTTGCTACTTGTATTTTATTTATTATAATTTTTTATTTTTTATTTATTACATTTTAATAAGAGTTTTAATAAGTGAATGCTGTTCACTAATTATTCCTTTGTTGATTGATGTTGTTATGTTTGACTGTCTGTCTTTCATGTGGACCCCAGGAAGAATAGTCCTCACTATGGTGATGACTAATGGGGATCTGTTTAAATAAACAAATAAACAAAGAACATTTAGGACTCACATCCACCATTAAGGACATTAAGGACATTTAGGACTCACATCCACCATTAAGGACATTAAGGACATTTAGGACTCACATCCACCATTAAGGACATTAAGGACATTTAGGATCACATCCACCATTAAGGACATTAACAACATTTAGGACTCACATCCACCATTAAGGACATTAAGGACATTTAGGATCACATCCACCATTAAGGACATTAAGGACATTTAGGATCACATCCACCATTAAGGACATTAAGGACATTTAGGATCACATCCACCATTAAGGACATTACGGACATTTAGGACTCACATCCACCATTAAGGACATTAAGGACATTTAGGATCACATCCACCATTAAGGACATTAAGGACATTAAGGACTCACATCCACCATTAAGGTCATTAAGGTACATTAAGGACTCACATCCACCATTCGTTGCACATGCTTGCTGATGGTTCTGGGGTCCGGTTTAGGAGACACTCCCGAGGCCCAGTCCACGACCACAGGAGGCCTAGAGGGGGTGGCTGGCTGATAGAAAACAACATCAGTCATTAGGACACATTCAATGGAACCTTATTACTCAAGCACACACAGTGCTCATTCTCAATCAATGGGTCTGTTAATGAGAGATTCAACCTCCTCCAGCTTCACACATTCGCCAGTGATCTATCCTGATCTGTCCTGATTTGTCCTATTTTGTCCTGATTTGTCCTGATTTGATTGATTTACTTTCTTTAAGTGCTGCTTAGGTCCCGTAAAAAAATAATAATGTTTAAACAGTTTGAAGTTGTTTAGTTTAGTGTCTACTTTTCACTCACGGGTGCCCTGCAGTTCTTGGGTTCCCTGGCATAGGACAGCTCGTAGATCTCATCCTCAGTGTAGTACAGGTCCAGGGACAGCTGTGGAATCAGAATCGGAATCAGAATTTCTATTATTACATCCAATGTCCAAGTACACCAGAGTAAAAATCTTTGGCATAGGTTCTTCAATATTGGCGTTGCGGAAAGATTCAACATCACAATAATAGAGTTACGGAAGGTAAAAATAGAGTAAAGTAAGTCATAATAAAGTAATAATAAGGTGATAAAGTGATGGTAGTCGTACTACAGCTGTGGAGCAGGGGAGAGCATGGTTAGACTTAGGATACATATCAACAACAGGAGGAAATCCCCTGAACTGACAGTCTGCACACAGCATCTTCAACATCGTCATTTAGAGATGACAACAACTAGGACCTCTTTAAGTGTACTTGATTTGACTTACATGTACATTTACATTTTTGGCATTTAGCAGACGCCTTTATCCGAAGAGACTTACTTAGACAAATGCATTTGTCTAAGTAAGTGAATCATCTATCCTTCAGTCATCGCAAGAAGAAAACGAAGTTATGATCAGGGGCCAGTGGCAGTTACAGTGCTAAAAGAAGGATGATTTCTTTTTTATCTAGTAGAGAAACTAGTGTATTCTTATCATTTACATTACATTTACATTTAGGGCATTTAGCAGAGACCTTTGTCCAAAGCGACTTACAACAATAAAAAACTTCAATCAAATAAAAACGAGTACTCGGTCGAGATGAAACAACAGTAACATATTAAAACATGGAAACAGGATATGAGACCTGACTAAATAAAGTGTGTTATAAACACAACAGACAGGAGGAAGGGGAAGCTTCAGGATGGACAGCTAAGGAGTGGTGGAAGTATTCAGTCTACGACGGAAAACAGGGATCATGAGTCCATACAGTAGGGAGTAGGACCACGGTGTGGACTAACCGTGAGGAGATGCACCAGGTCTTTGTTGGCGTCCAGCGGCGGGGGGTGTTGCTGCAGCTGGATCAGGTCGTTGATGTGGTTGTAGAGCGCCTGGAGCTTCTGGACGTTCACCTTGCTGTCCTCCACGTAGTCCGACATGGCCTCGTTGACCGAGATGAGGTCCTTGAGGTGGACGCCCAGGATGGGGATCTTGGGGCCTCGACAGCGGCTGTACGCCTGCCTGTAGTTGTCGTAGTTACGACAGGACGACAGGAGGTCCGTCATCTCGTTCAGCACCTGTTGGAGGACAGCGATTGGTCAGTGATCACCTGTGGGTGGACAGCTATTGATCAGTGATCAGAAGGTCATGAGTTCAAATCCCACCTGGGGAACACCACCACTAGTGTGTGCCCTTGAGTAAGGCTCTTAGCCCTACGTTACTCCAGGGAGACTCTCTGTCCCTGTAATCTCTAATTGTAAGTCGCTTTGGATAAAAAGCATCTTACTAAATGGTAAAAATGTCAATGTAAATGTAATTTTGTCACTTTGGAGTAACTCTGTGCTGTGATGTATGACTATATTAACATAGTACAATGTTAGTCTCTATAGACTATATGAACACTAGTACACTCGTGACGTTAGAATTAAGGTTCTAAATTTTTGTCAAAATTGGGTTTTTTACATAATCTGATCCATTAGGTGTTTATTAATGCCTGTGTGGTGTTATTTTTTAAATGTTGACATTTTTGACTTAGTAATTAATAAAATACAAAGGTTCCATCTCACAAAACATAATGGAATGTAAAAACGTTGACGCTCAATATCTCTGAACTACCCTAAACGGAGATAGAACCTTATAATTCTAAGTTCACGCACTGTTAGTCTATAGACTATATGAACACTAGTACACTGTTAGTCTATAGACTATATGAACACTAGTACACTGTTAGTGGTGATAAAAAGGCTCCTGTGGTGTGGACGGTACCTTGGTGACATCGTGGGTCACGTGTGAGCTGGTGTCTTTTAGTCTGGAGATGGAGCTGTGGCACAGCCCACCCACCACGGCCATTAGTGTGTTGAAGTTCTGCATGAGATGGAGGCTCTGGTGAAACGAACACACACACGTATCACACACACACACACACACACACACACACACACACACACACACAATCAAACAAACAAAAACATTCCCATTGACCTAAAATTGAAACTATAACACACTCGAACAAGCACCACTCCAGGCACGATTGCATAAGACTCTTATAATAACGACTGTTGTTGTACCGACAGAGCCGTAACATGTGGTCCTCTGTGGATCCACTTGGACCATATATTCTGAAACATGTATGCACTCACTGTGAAGTAAGTCACTTTGGATAAAAGCTATATACCGTATATATAAATATTATATTATATTATATTATAATTCTCTACTCTCTGAAAAGGTGTCCACCCTTTCTGGGTTCCAGCTGGTGAAAGGGGGAACAAGTCGGCAACCGACCAAATGTTTTGACCTTTATTCTGAAAAATGTAAATAAATGTCAATGTCGTTGGAAAATCGATGACACACTCGCTAGTCAAGCCAAAATATTGCAATGCAATGGATTCGGTGAGTAATCCCCCATACTACCTAGTTAGTGTAGTAGTAGTAGCTCCAATTTAAGCATTGTCGGTGCCCTGCTCTTACCGACTGAGCCATAGAGGACCACTTTGCATGTGAACAAAGCCACCAAGTGGCATAATCAACCTTGAACCCAGCTTGACCGACTAGACCCAAACATCCCAGTTGTCTTTCCACGTTCCTGCTTCCCAGGCTCTTCAGCATCAGTCGTTTCACCTGATAAATCCATTAGCAACTGGCCTGGACGTTAATATTCAGAGAACAGACGTTCCCTGTCAGAGAGAGTCTTTGACGCACTAAAAGCCTATGACAGAGCTCTTGAGAGTCATTAGCCGCTTTGAATATGGATTACACAACGACAAATTATGCAGCGGTAACCTCACGGTAACCTAACTCTAAACCCTACCCCTAGTACAGTATATTATAGTTAGATATTCATTCGCTTGAGGCAAGGAGAGGGAAAAAAAACGCTACCGGATATACTGTATGCCTTCAATGAGCAAAGAGGGTAAAAAAAACAATCTTGTATGGGGACTACAGCTGGAAATTAGCCATGTATGCTATGAAAGCTGCTCCATTTACTGCTTTACTGCTGTTAATTAATGAATTAATGAACTGTCCACGAAACTATAAACTAATAAACTAAACTAAAATCCGCCGTTTCTTTTTTCTTTCTTCCGGAATGTTCCAGGTGTTTAAGTTGAATGGTAGTGGTATAGAGAGTGAAGGAGTAGGTGAGATGAAGGCAGTACCTGGGCCACATGGATGAACTTGGTGAAGACCTCGGCTCGCAGCTGAGGCGTGGGCCTGCTCAAGACCATGAGCTGCACCCACTGGGACACACCGTTACACAGCGTGATGGAACGTTCCATCGTGGGGTTGTCCTTCATGCAGCAGTTGCGGATGTAGTTCTGGTAATCTCCAAACTGTCAAGAGAGAATGAAGAATTTGATGAATGTCACAACATCTCAAACTGAACTTTTTCCCTTTGTGGGGAAATACCTAGAGTGTATGTGCGCTATGAGGTTTTCCTGAATGTCATGGTGGTGGTGGTGGTGGTGGTGGTAGAGGCCTGATACTGTACAGAGCACAGACATTAGGTGGATACGAGTCTGAAGACTCACTGATATTCTACAGAAGGACTTGAACTCCAGGTAGGTGAGATGTTCGGCCAGCTCGACGGGCTCCAGGTGGTCAAACAGCAGAGATACTTTCCTCTTCTTGCTGCTGTTGGCCTTGATCTTCTGGCTGGCCTTCCAGGACCAGTCCCTGTCGTTACTGGGAAACACAGAGGAAGAGAAGAACACAGTGGATGACAACATGACACATGGAAATTGCTGGAGAGGAATGATCCAATATGATTTTTTTTTTTTTCAAAGACCTAACAGTCAGAGAGATAATAGTCAAGAGGGAATTCTTCAGGCTACACCTTAACTGTGCCTCCTAATACCTCTTCATCCCCTCTACCCCCCCCCCCTGTACAGTTTCTCTACTGTAAATAACTAATCTAGCATTATGACTGCCAATGACCCCTTGGCCCTAGCATAGATTATTTTTTTACTTGCTATGACTGATGGATAGATGATTCACTATTACTGAGACAAATGTATTTCGTAAGTAAGCCGTTTTGGATAAAGGCGTTTACTAAATACCAACAAATGAAAAAACTCTTCACTGAAACACTGGGGATACTCACATCCATTTGGTCTCTAGAAGGGGACACAGCCTCTCCTGTCCCTGGCCTCTGATCAGCTCCTGGAACTGCTCCATGGAGTCAGAGAGGCTGCCGTGCAACCTGAACATCGTCCAGAACTCCTGGATCCAATACCTGAACGCAACCGATAATTACTTTTACAAATAGATGAAGTAAGGCATGGGTCCTGACTGACACTGTCCCCCATAGCTGCCTTTTTGTTTGTTGTGATTCTTTTTTGTTGGTTATTGTCCTGCTTCTCTTCTTTTTTATATATTTTCTTTCTCTGTACAGTGTCCTTGAGTTTGAGAAAGGTTGCTTTCAATGGTCTGATAATAAATCACAACAGATAGCACGCTAGCATGTTGTTGATCACACAATCTAACCCGTCATCGACCGTGTATGGTCCTCGCCTCTGGAACAGCCTGCCAGAAGAGCTGAGGGTGTCACAATCTGTAAACAGCTTTAAGAACATACCCTTTTTATTTTAGCATTCTCTTAATCCATCTGATTTTAATCTACCTTCTTTTACTGTTCTACACTGGTCTCTGTGTCCTACCATATCTCTTATTTCCGTTCCTACTGATTTTCTTATATTACTGTTTATTTTTTTTACTGTATTGTTTGACTGTATTGTTGTCAGTTCATTATTGTTATTGTTTGCACAATCCTGCGCTGTTTATTTTCACTGTGTTGTTGTATTTTCATTATATTGTTAAGCACCTTGTATTGCAATTTTGCAGAAAGGTGCCATATTAAAAAAGTCTGATTTGATTTGATTTGATTTATAGGATAGTGTAGTATTTAATAGATTTGATTGTTTTTCATCAGTCTGATTAATTGGGGTTCCCAGGAGCTCTGTGGGGAGTCAGGATTAGTCCCACTGCTGGGGGAACACACACACACACACACACACGCGCACGCACGCACGCACACACATCCACACACACACGCACGCACACACACACACACACACACAGCCACACACACGCACGCACGGGCACACACACGCACGCAGGCACGCACGCAGGCACGCACACACACATTCATGCACGGGCACGCACACACACACACACGGGCACACACAGGAACACACACACGGGCACTCTCACGCACAGGCACACACACGCACACACACACACACACACGCACATGCACGCACGCAGGCACGCACACACGCACACAAACATGCACGCACAGGCACACACACACACACACACACACTCTCTCACCTGATGAGGTAGCAGATCCTCTGGCACTCTGTCGACTTTTCATTCTCCAGGGCTCTCTTGAACGTAACAGCAAGTTAAGGAAGAAGATAAAAAGTATAAACACACGTCATGCAAACCCATGTAGTGCTGGCACTGTTGGACCTGGAGTGAAGTGTGGGCACATTGTTAAGGGCCCAGGGAGAGGAAGACCTATTAGTAATTCAATTATCTGGGTTATTGTGTGGGACCACAAGTGTCTATTCATTTCCATTAAGAGACCATTTTGCCAAATACTGTCAATCTAATTAGATTCCACTATCTCTCAAGCATATCCACCGACTCACCAACAACAGGCAAACTAAAAGGCGAACACAACTGACATTTGGTAGTGTGGGAAGAGTGCGACTGCGACAAAAAAGACAACTCGTGCGAGCATCGTCAATGAGTGTGTGTTGTTGATAGTGCCTTTGATTAACAGTAGATTAGCACACAAGATGGGATATCTCTATTCCAACCAGATGCCAGAGACGACAAACTGACAAAAGGAACCCTTCTAGAACAAAAACGTGTTATTTCAGGAAAGAGGATTATTATTTTTTAAACATAGCTTACATAATGTTACTTTGGAAAATGCAGTTAGTTCGGCTGCGTGAATACTAATCATTACTTAAGGCTGCTGTGCCGTTTCACGGGGGGAAAAAGTGACCAGCTTCCACTGGGACTCAGGATTAATCCTACCTCAAAAACATCTCCTTATTATATAAATCGGTGGTAAAAAAAATTGCCCGCTGACACCGCAAGCCTCACCACACAGCACTCTATTGGCAGGAATCAGCTTGAACTGATGCACACAAAAAGACTAATTGCGTCATGGGAGCTGAAGAGCCGCCCACACTAAACCATCCCGAAAGCCAGATTGTGATAATGATAAAGCCCATTAATGGTGCCAGCGCTGTCCCTTTATTACTAAAAACCCACACTTTTTTACCCATATACGATGTATCCTTTTGGGTCCTCGGCTTAAGCACGAGGGAGGTTAAATATAGCAGGGAAGTGTGTACGGCACATTGTGGTGTGACGTGGGTTTCTTTTCCCTGAGCGGGCGGGAGGAGATTCTCCTATGGGGCTGTGGAGGGGGGGGCTGCGTTTATATATAGCTGAAGAGGACTTGTTCTGGGAAAAGGTAATTAACACCTGGAACCTCAAGGCTCCTCGCCGGGGCCGCGCGGCTCGCCTGGGGGGCTTGGTGACGTCGGTGCTCTTAGCTAAATGACGTCGAGATTGATTCAAAACAGAAAACAAGTCTATTTAATCAGGCCCTGAAGTGTGGGGGGTAATTGAGTTGGGAGGGGGGGAAGAATAGTGATTCGTGAATAGGGTTCGTGCTTTGCTAAGAGATGAGAAATATACTTAAATTGCAAGGTCACTGGAACAAAAGCCGGTATGAACCGGATATTAAATGATGAAGGTGTAATCTTCACGGTGGAGCTGGGTTAAAGGCTGAACAGCGAAACACTCGAAGACCGCGCGATGATTGGCAACCGGGGGCGCACACAACACAACACGCCACGCCACCGAGGAGTCAAGTTGCTGAAAGGCGTCCACAGCACGACTCCTCGTGTCAGCCAAGTTGGTTCTATGATCGGCCGTTGCTACTGACAACCAAATCTCAAAACAGTCGCAGCACAGCCGGTAAAAAGACCCCGTGTTATCTTTGGCATGTACCAATAGGATTGGCCTGGTCCCTGGTGCGAAACGGGCCCTGGTACAGCAGTCTGTATGTAGGCTGTTGTTGGACAGAACCCTGTGAGTGAGACTAGGGCTGTGAGGCTAGGCTAGGTTGGGAGCGTGTCTATGTTCCCACAGCCCTATGTTTCCTCAGTTTAACCCTTGTGTGCTGTTCCTAATCCTAACCCTAACTCTAACCCTACAGAGATTCCTGCCTTTACAGTATGATTACTTACAAATGTGGGAACATAGGGCTGTGGGAACATAGAGCTGAGGGAACATAGAGCTGTGGGAACATAGAGCTGGGGGAACATAGAGCTGAGGGAACATAGAGCTGAGGGAATATATGGAACATAGGGCTGAGGGAACATAGGGCTGAGGGAACATAGGGCTGAGGGAACATATGGAACATAGGGCTGAGGGAACATAGGGCTGAGGGAACATAGGGCTGAGGGAACATAGGGCTGAGGGAACATAGAGCTGAGGGAACATAGGGCTGAGGGAAAATAGGGCTGTGGGAACATAGAGCTGAGGGAACATAGAGCTGTGGGAACATAGAGCTGAGGGAACATAGGGCTGAGGGAACATAGAGCTGAGGGAACATAGGGCGGAGGGAACATAGGGCGGAGGGAACATAGAGCTGAGGGAACACAGAGCTGAGGGAACATAGAGCTGAGGGAACATAGGGCGGAGGGAACATAGGGCTGTGGGAACATAGGGCTGAGGGAACATAGGGCTGAGGGAACATAGGGCTGAGGGAACATAGGGCTGAGGGAACATAGGGCTGAGGGAACATAGGGCTGAGGGAACATAGGGCTGAGGGAACATAGAGAACATAAGGCTGAGGGAACATAGGGAACATAAGGCTGAGGGAACATAGGGCTGTGGGAACATAGGGCTGTGGGAACATAGAGCTGAGGGAACATAGAGCTGAGGGAACATAGAGCTGAGGGAACATAGGGAACATAGAGCTGAGGGAACATAGGGCTGAGGGAACATAGAGCTGAGGGAACATAGGGCTGAG
This sequence comes from Nansenia antarctica, assembly GCF_963989245.1. Lineage (NCBI taxonomy): Eukaryota > Metazoa > Chordata > Actinopteri > Argentiniformes > Microstomatidae > Nansenia > Nansenia antarctica. The sequence continues at coordinate 32,883,602 of NC_137674.1, read as the reverse complement.
GGAACATAGGGCTGTGGAAACATAGGGCTGAGGGAACATAGAGCTGTGGGAACATAGGGCTGAGGGAACATAGAGCTGAGGGAACATAGGGCTGAGGGAACATAGGGCTGAGGGAACATAGAGCTGAGGGAACATAGAGCTGAGGGAACATAGAGCTGAGGGAACATAGGGCTGAGGGAACATAGAGCTGAGGGAACATAGGCAACATAGGGCTGAGGGAACACAGAGCTGAGGGAACATAGGGCTGAGGGAACATAGGGCTGAGGGAACATAGGGCTGAGGGAACATAGGGCTGAGGGAACATAGGGCTGAGGGAACACAGAGCTGAGGGAACATAGAGCTGAGGGAACATAGGGCTGAGGGAACATAGGGAACATAGAGCTGAGGGAACATAGGGCTGAGGGAACATAGGGCACATAGGGCTGAGGGAACATAGAGCTGTGGGAACATAGAGCTGAGGGAACATAGGGCTGAGGGAACATAGGGCTGAGGGAACATAGGGAACATAGGGCTGAGGGAACATAGAGCTGTGGGAACATAGGGCTGTGGGAACATAGAGCTGAGGGAACATAGGGAACATAGAGCTGAGGGAACATAGGGAACATAGAGCTGAGGGAACATAGGGCTGAGGGAACATAGGGCTGAGGGAACATAGGGCTGAGGGAACATAGAGCTGAGGGAACATAGGGCTGAGGGAACATAGGGCTGTGGGAACATAGAGCTGAGGGAACATAGGGCTGAGGGAACATAGAGCTGAGGGAACATAGGGCTGAGGGAACATAGGGCTGTGGGAACATAGGGCTGTGGGAACATAGGGCTGAGGGAACATAGGGCTGAGGGAACATAGGGCTGAGGGAACATAGAGCTGAGGGAACATAGGGCTGATGGAACATAGGGCTGAGGGAACATAGAGCTGAGGGAACATAGAGCTGAGGGAACATAGGGCTGAGGGAACATAGGGATGACACCCCGGCTGGTTGAAGGATATAGAGTGGTGAGCTGGTCCAGAAGGTCGCCGGAGGTCATGAGGAGGCGGTGCATGGCCAGGGTGATGTTCAACAGGTGGCTGCTCCCACAAACACACCCGTCCGCGTCTGAAAGAGAGCAAATACAGAGGAGCACTTTGTCAGATATTCTTCTGTTGCTGCATACTACAGTGGCAGGCTGGGGACTCAGGGGAGTATGGTGGAGGTAGAAATCGGAGGACGGGGCTCAGTGTAATGCGTGGAATGGAATAATAATTATAATAACGACAGTAATAATGCACACGTGGAACAATGGAACGACATGGAAATGACGCAAATCGCAACGTTTATCTAACTTTTTCACTTTTTGATGAACAAAAGGAACTAGCTATTTTCTTTGTGCATAAACAAAGAGCTGGTTTAGCCAATTTTCCCATTTGCAATGAAGAAAGACTTCAAATGAAAAGTCATTGACGGTTAGGGTTGCCCTCACCTAGATCACTCTGACCAATTCCTGTACTACTGTTTAACGTTTAAGGTAATGTGTTGGTACATCATCTCTGAACATGTATGTGTTCAACATGGTCATATACAGAACATCATCTCTGAACATGTAGGGCTTTCCTGTGGTCTTATGAGTTTCCTGTGGTCTATTTTTCTCTCACATATCTAACTTCCTGTCTTTGTGACCACCCTTCGCTCCTCTGCTCACACTAGGACATCACAGGGAACCAGCCAGCGTGCTCTTTCTCAACGACTCACACGGCTTTGTAGATAAAAAAAAAAAGGAAACAACTGTGAAGGGAGACATGTAATGAACACTGTGACTTTAAATACACTCAAGATTCACTCGAATGTAACCGCAATACAGCCGGTGACACATCATCTATTCATCTAATTACAGAAAATATGACGTTTTTAGTCTCTTGTCGGTCCTCAGTAACCATTTATATGAGGTGTGTGTTTAACCTCCATAGTTGTCTACACATATTACAGTAGGAGCTTTTTATGTTGATATAGCCTAGATATGAATAACTTCTGTCTAGTCGTCGGTTCAATTCCGCTCCGCCATTTCCCAGCGATCTGGAGAACAAGGGGCTGAAAAAGAGCATTGTGAGTGCTGCTGAATGTATTAAAATGGTGTTTAACTTTGAACCCGGGCGGCTGACATTGTCTTGACACCATCAAGGACGCTGGTTTCCATGGACTCACTTATCCCATGTCTCCTTGACATGCCTCGGGCGCCATGGCAACCTGCTCTGTTCTAATCTGTTGTTATCTAGAAACACAGAGCCACTTCAACCAGGAAGCGGATCCTTTCCCTGCTGGCGAGCTTTGGGGAGCGTTCTGTTTACTGTAGCTACATGTCCCGACATAGTGAGTAGCCTACATCCTCACCTGAGTCAATGTCAACAAAACGTCACCTTCCACCGGCCCCGCGCTATGACACAGATTTAATCGTACCGAATGCAGAGATCGAGTGATGCAAGGGTGTACGGCAGATCATATGATGCACAGATACACTTGACGAGAGGGGAAAGAGCTGTTTATGGTCACGGGTAGGGGGTGAGATCAGATCTGATCTGTTATCCTGAATCAAATCAGATGTTATCTGTCACGTTACATGGCATACAGACCAAATTGACAGTGAAATGCTCTGCCCTAACAACAGTCGCCAACAATCAACACTCAGTAAAACAATATAATATAATTCTTTATAGTATTATAATACTTTATAGTAATAAAGTTCTAGCTGGGGACTAAATAATCAAAACATGTTGCCTAAAACTCTCATAAATGACAAAAATCTAAGAAAGCAGAACTGTACAGCAGACTAAATCCATCCCGCATACTAATAAGTACTTGCAAGTTCCAACTTGAACCCTAACCTAACTAGGACAACTAGACGATGAGGAACCTAATCTGTAAAATCCCCTTAAAATTCCTCAGAGGAAGCTGCTCTTTTGATTTCACACTAGCAGGTAAACAAAACGCCTCATCCTTGTACAACACTCCCCTCCAGCCCAGGCTGGGCTGGCCTAATTACAGAGGAAATCCCCTTAAGACGTCGTCTTGCTCACTGTGGAAAGTTAGGAAAGCAGTAGCGGTGACCGGTGCTGGGATAGGACTAGGAGGAGGAGGGATACGATGACAAACACCGCTAAGGGCAGAGTGCGTTCGCCCTACTTTTGAGTGTTTTTATTATCTTTGGCATTCATTAAAGCTGCCCCACAGTTTCTGTGGTGTTGTTCCTTGTTTTGACAGAGGTAACTGGGCTATCGGGACGGATGATCCTTTTGTTTTGAAGCCGAGCGTAGTGCCATGGTCAGGAAGACGCTTATCTCATTTTCCCGTCTGGGGACCCCTGAGATTTCCATTAGTAGCTGAACACTTGAACGTTAATATATCTTATAGTACAGTTAAGATACAAGATACAGTACATCTTACAGTACAGTTAAGATACAAGATACAGTATGTCTTCAGGGAATTAATCATTACCTCTATTAAATGGAAATGGTGTAGTAGTACCAGTAACAGTAAATTCACCCCCTTGCGATTGTATTATTGTGTTACAATTGTATTCTGTGCTGCTACTATGTTCCTGTGAAATTTGAAGTGTTTTTTTCTAATAGGGTAATGCCGCTCTTGAATGCCTTTATTGCAACACAGCTCTACACAGCTGCCTCATGTCAACATTACACTGAAACTGACCAAGATATTTCACAATGGAGGTCTTTATCACCACGACCAGTTTGTTTAGACTTTAAGCATTGTCTCTATCACCGCAGCCAGTTTGTTTAGATGTGCTAGGTTAGGGTGTGGCTGTAGAGGGGTGGACTGGGGATGGGGGGGAGGGGGGGGGGGGAGAGAGAGAAGGAGAGCGATGATGTCAAACGTTATTGATCACCGCCCCACAGTGCTCTGCATTTCAAAGTGTGGTCAGCATCTGAGCAGCAGGTCCGTTTGGGGAGCTGACCTTTCGGGCTTGGCGGGCTTGAAGCAGTGCCTCAGGTAATCCTTCAAATAGCTCTTACGTATGCTCTCACATTTGAAAAGGTGGCCGGTAGCCCCAGAGCCTCAGGGGGGGGGTCAGCCTCTGATGTGGGAGCGGAGCTGCTGGAGAGCGAAGCCGCTTCCCCCGTGTTAGACCTCTCTGTTCTAGGAGGAGGCCATTTTGTCTTTCACCTCTGGTCAAGCTGAACTCACGAAACCTGACTGTTTACCTGCATACTGGGCCCACACCCAGATTCCCTAACGCAAAGTTGGCATTTTTTAACATTGTGTTAATGACCTGCATTGACGGACGGAAACTTTCCAACGTTCAGTGACTCATGATTCAATTACAGACGACTGCTAATGACACACACAAAGCTAGCATCCTGATGAGTGAAAATCTTGTTAATGTCCACACGAAAGATGACAAGCTTAGAAGAGCTTGTTGCGTCTTCGACTCGAGTTAATATTCACTTAACTTGACTGATGATTTATCATACATCATAAATTAACAAGCCTGCCATTATTCTCTGATTCTTCCCTGTGACAGATAAATGTAATTACAACATGTCACTCTGTATTCAGGCCATTGTGCCACCTCTTCATAACTCTCTCCACTTCATTTTGTCTCTAGGCAACAGCCATTTCAAAGCCTGTCTCTTCAAATACATTACCATCGTAACTTTGAGAGCACTCCAGACAACTTTGTGGAGCGCATTATGCTCACTTCAATAATGCACCTAAACTATTTTTAACGCTATTTCAAATGATGCGTTTTGATTGAGCATATTAAGACCTTTATACAGAGTACACATATATGTGTTATAATGTATATAGTTAATATGATATAATTCATATCACATAAACAATCTAATGTCTTCAGTTTGTGTCCCACTTTTGAAGTGTCATAACACAATTGTTGCGTTTTTGATGCACAAAGCCATCTAAAAATCCCTCTCTCTCTCTGAGAAACGCATGTCTGGCTGCTATGTTGTTAAACTACACCAATAGGGAAACCTGCAAGCATCTCAACTTCACACATTCTGTGTGTCAACCTACTGTGTCTAGATACCTTGTGAACAGCGGCAGCTTGTGAGGGGTCTCTTACTCTCTTCACATCAAAACAACAAGAGACTGAGAAAAACAGGTGATTCCAGGAAACATTCTATAAACTGTACGGATTTCAAATAAACTGAGGTTCAGCGTTGCCACTTAAAAAGCACTGAACTGCCTCCGCTTCTCCAGTGTACTGGTTTCTCTTGATGTGCACAATGAATGCTGTTTGTATCCTGCATAACCATTTTGTAAGCGCAGCTACACAATACAAACACACACTCACACACACACTTCTCCCAAGCACAATGTCACCCCTGATTTTCATGCAACGACGAAAAAAAATTAGGCTACCACTTCTCGGTGAAGGGTACAATGTATATGTATAACGATAACAATGTATCACAGTCTACAGACACACACAGTGGTAGAAACAACAGGGACCTGGCGCCGGACAGAGCATGGACTCACCAAAGGTCTGGAGACAGGTCTGGATCAGCTCTTCCCAGCTGGCCCCTTTGGTGAACGGTCCCAGAGACATCATGACCTTCCCCTGGGTCATCTGGGCCAGGTTGGGCCTGTTCAACCTCTGCACCGGCGGAGAAACTCTAGGCCTGGAGCCACATCCCAGGGCCACTCGTCTGGAGGGGCAGCACAGGAGAGAGGGAGTGAGGTGGCGGAGGAGGAGAGGGTATGTGTGTGTGTGTGTGTGTGTGTGTGTGTGTGTGTGTCTGAGTGTGTGTCCGTGTGGAAGGGAGGGGGGGGGGGGGGGGGGGGGGGGGGGTGGTCAGAGGGGCAAACTGAGGCATAGTCTCTATTTCTATATGGATAACACAGTGGAGGACACAATGGCTACAGCAGATGCAAGTACTAATATCATACAAGATGTTTTGAAGTTAAAGGTATCATTGTATGCGATATTCTGCACATAAATATAGTTTTCGGCTCCATTATTTGCACATCAAAAGTGTTTAACACCTGGGGTCTTAGTTTTGTTGTTTTTCATTGTTCTCGTTTCCTTCCCTGAGGGGAAATCATTGTTGATTACAGACTTCCATTATGGGAACCACTAAAATTACCAATAAACGAGGAGGATGCTTCGCGTGCCATTGGGGTGTATAAACTTTCCAAACTATGCAGAACAAAACCAGAAAGTAAAAACACTCGTGAGAAAAGCTGATTTGAGAGTGCATATTAATCCAGAAGTTGTGTGTATCCTCAGGCACGCAGACTGTTACATTAATGAAATGAATGAGAGAGAAAAACATGTTTAAATAATCTCCAAGGTCCACATTAAGCGCTCTCGGTTTTTTATTCTACAGAATTAGGATATTTATCTAATTGTTGCCATTACAAAGTTCCAATAAATCCACCAAAAGTTGGTAATTTACATTACAACATTAACATGAATATATGCTGTTGTCAATAAAGACGTTATCGAAGCGTATCAACTTGTGGTTATGGACGTATTCTACTGTGTGCGTAAATTCAATGTGGTACACATAAACATAAACCAGTAGACGATTTCGAGTTCGTAATAATAAATACATTTTTAAAAACTTACGGGTGTTCTTTTTCTTTTCCATTTGATCCAATATTTCCATGTTGACTGTTTTCATTTGATTGATAGCCCATAGCGAGATACTGGGCAACAAGTGGCTGAACTAAACTATCCATTTGTGTTCTGTTCTCTGAGAGCATTTCATTGCGTATTTGGTTCAGTGTGCGTTCGTAAATTCGCTCTAAGAGCGACGGAGCGCACACTGGGTTCAACGTCATAAAGGGATCAAGTAATTTGATTGGACAAGAGGCGTTCCATGAGTGCTGATCAGATTTCCAGACCGAGTTTACGAACGCAGCCTCAGTGTGCGGCTGTGCGCCGGCGGTGAGCTCAGCATTGTTCTGACTTGTCAAACGAGGATGGTGACACAAATGAAGATGCATCGTGCTGCTGTCGGCGTGGGCGGAAACACACTTGAACAAAAGTTGTTTTGGGTGATGCGCCCAAGCACTGTTCGGATAATTTATGCGCAAGAGCTCAAAAAATGAGTAATCAAAATCTCTTTATTGTTTCCATTGTTTTGTCGTCATGTAGCATAGTGCCAGCACCGTCAAATTCTGTAGAATAAACCAAATCTTTACCAGAAAAAAATTATATAGATAGCCTCAAATGACATTTAAATGAGGATGATTGAGGCTCAAATTAAACCATTTTAGTTTTAAAGGAATAAACTTAATTCCAGCTGTTGGTTTTGTGACAGTGTGCTTAACGGTTGGCATGTTCATTCTCATAGTGCCTCTCATACAAAGCATGCAAATTCCATGACTAGTGCACTTCAGGTTCCTTGGGACCAGTCATTACCATCAGCCCCAGTATCCTGAGCCCCCTAGAACAGGAAAGGTGTGTCCTTCCCTTACAGCCGTATGTTCTCTCTAGTATAGACTACAGGTCCTGGGAGGATGTCTCTATGGGCCTGTTGGATTCCCCTAGGAGATCTAGCGGGGGATTATCACAGTCCTCCAGACAGAGGAGGCACGAAACGTGTGTGATAACCCCGTCTCTACGGAGTAGACATCCAACAAGACACTCTCTGGTGAGCTGGTGAGGCTGTGGAAATGCCTCCAGGGCATTATTGAAATGTACAAATGAAAAGGGTTCCCAGGACCATCAAAAACTACAGAGGTAGACAAGTTTCCTAGAAACTGCTCAGTTTATGATCTGATGATCCAGATTTAAAAAGCTATAACAAGCTGTAATCCCACTTCACAAGAGGGAGTTTAACAATAGTTAACTACCTTAACTGTTACATAGCTCATAACTGTATCTCCCTCTAAACTACAGTACTTGCCTTCCTGTTGGCTACCTATCGCTATCATTGTCATGTTTTTTAATATCATGTTCTTATATCACTATTTGCACATCTGGTTAGATGCTAAACTGTATTTTGCGTTGTATAGTAGCCTACTTGCGCAGTGCAATGACAATCAAGTTTAATCTAATCTAATCTGATAGTAGGATAGTGTAAAAACTGTATCACAAAGCATTGACTCAAACATAACACTGCATATAACTACTATTGTATAGCCTTCCCTACATAACACTCTATATAACTACTGCTTATATAGTAACTTACCTTCCCTGCAGTATAAACGACCAGAGTGTGTAGGCTATAATATACAATGTTGTATTGGTTTCACAGCTCTGAGTACAGGTTATGTAGCTTTTTTGTTTTCTATTATTATCATGGAAGAGGCAGTGATTGGATAGACTCTGGAGGAGCGGTCACACATGAAACAAGACAGTCCTCATGTTGACAGAGGCACAATCGGGCAAAGACTGTGAGAACAACTATGAAAGCATTGCCATGTGCACTCCCTGGCCTACTCCCTTCGATAAGACGTTATGTTTCCCCCTCCTTTCCATAATGTTCGGATAAGGTTGGAAAAGGACAACGCTTTCATTGCCTTCGAAAGCCCCCAAAATGTTCTATGTTAATGAGGTGGGTCTGGTATCAGATGCTGAAGGGACAGCACACAGTTTTACAATCAGTGCTCTTTAAAGCAACCGAGAGACGCGTTCAACCATGCCATCCCCTGCCCCCTTGACAATGAGAATGAGTTGAAAACCTTTTTCTCATGGGACTTGTTTCTGTAAATTGACTGTTTGGATCCCCGCCATGCCTCAATCATGCCCCCATGTGGTTATAAACAAAACCCCAAAATAAATCACTCCTCTTTCTAAATATTTGGCATGCATTATTTTCATGCAGAGCAAAATTGTTATAAAGATGTTTTTTGTTTTTTTGTTCAGTGTGAACCCACTGCAACAAATGAATTCACGGCAAACACTGTATTGCTCCAACATTACATAGCAGAAACATCATAGGGAACACCTGTGAAAGTGATAGAAGCCTAAAGTTTTCCTACACCTACATGGTCAAATGACACACTGCTAGATTGTACCGCCATCCAAGAATTTAACTGTAATATATTTTATAGTTTTTTCGATACATGCAGAGCAGTTTGTAAAAGCAACCCTAACATTCATTTGCAAGGGAAAATGTACGAGTGACAAGTTCAAGTTCATCTGGAAGGTTATTGGAATATACCACACAGTGAACGTTTACCAGACACATTTCCCTAAAATCATAACGAATAAAAACAACGAACAGGATAAGAATATGACAAGTCCTACCTTCGGGATTAATGTTTCTATTTGACTCTGTAACAGGGAGTTGAAGTTCTCACAGACAGTGAGGTGTTAAGCCATTGAGGCTGTGATAGTTCCTCCTCCTGTCCTTTCATTGAACATTCAACCCCACACTGCCATTGTTACTCTGCCTGAATATGGGACGTGTAAGAAAATATGTAGCCTAAAGGCTGTTGTTGCACAATAGTGACTTCCTGATTACGACAAAGCATTTAACCCTTGTCAAGTGGTTTGTAGTATAGTTCCCATTCAGTGGAAAATGCTTTGGACTACTGAACTTATTGTATTGCTGCAGGACATGTCAGGCAGGTTTCACAGACAAAGACACGTTCAATGTATTTGAACACGCCATTGAAGATGGTTTTTAGTCTAGGATTAAGCATTGTCTGGCAAACCGGCCCAATAAATCACAAACCTCGGAAGACTCTGAAGAAAGTGTAACGGACTACACAGTCTCTCCGTGTAGTCTCACCAAACGGGATTAATCAGATCACGATGATCGGAAGGTTGTGAGTTCAAATCCCGTCTGAAACCACACCACCACTAGTGTGCCCTTGAGCAAGGCACTTAGCCCTAAATTACTCCAGGGAGACTGTCCCTGTAATCTCTAATTGTAAATCGTTTTGGATTTACGTCTGATAAATGGCTAATTCTAATTAGAAATGAAAGATCATCTCTTTCACCATAGCACAGTACAATCTGCTATATCAAAACTAAATTTACATTATTCATTTTCATTTAATTTATTATTCCGTAAAGGGAAAAAAAGGTTAGCAAGGTTATGAAAAGTCATCAACCCTCATCATCATCATCATCATCATCATCATCATCATCATCAGAGATGCAAACACAAACACACGTGACGTCAAACACAGAGGTCAAACACACGTGACATCAAGAGACTTGATGGTGGGGATGGGAGGGTGGGGGGGAGGGGATTGAACCGGGCCGACTCACTCTCCGGTATTACCTCAGCTGATGTATGATGAGGGGCCACGGTGAATTTGAGCCATCTCTGCATTTCCTCCATCCCCCCCACACCACTACACACCACCACCACGATATGTCAGAACCCCTCCCCAGTCCTGGACCTGAGGCCTATGGAGGACCAAGTCTGTCAAAATTAACAATAAATATATAGACACATAAATGAATGTATGAACAAATAAATGAATGAATACACACAGTATAACGAAATACATTTCTATATGTATTTATTCTTTTCCACATTCATTCTTTCTTTTCCACATTCATTCTGTGTTTTCCACATTGTTTTCCACATTCATTATTTCTTTTCCACATTGTTTTCCACATTGTTTTCCACATTCATTCTTTCTTTTCCACATTCATTCTTTCATTCTTTCCCCGATTATCAGATCTGTATGCAAATATGGGGGCGTGTCTCGCATTTTCATTGGTTGATGCCCCACGCATTTTCATTGGTTGATGCCCCACGCATTTTCATTGGTTGATTGGTTGAAAAGCGGCAAATGGGCCAAACCATTTTTCATTACCATCTGGGTGGGCAAATTCTAGATGTGATTTTTTTTTAAATTCCTTTACATCCCTAGATTATGTTTTGATATGATAGACCTTTTGGTTTGGCAGCTTATTAGTGGTTATCAGCTCTTAAAGGTATGGAGTGCTTTTCTTCAAATGCCCACAGCAGACACCAAAGGAGAGATGTCCCTCAGGAAACCGTGGTGAAGATGACGACATCCCAGCCGCGACGATTTTCATTTTCGGCGCGAAGACAAATGAACACGCCGAGGCTAGAGGTCAGCGTGTTTATGAGACGACCTTGCTTCGGGTAACAAGGCCACCATTAGACGTGGCTGAATACTTTGAGTTTGTCTTCTTTTCGTCTTTCGTCTTTCGTCTTTCGTCTTTCGTCTTTCGTCTTTAGTCTTTTCGACTATCTCGGTATCTAGACAAATCTTTTCTACAACAACTTTGCAACTGTAGACATCGCAACATCAGACACGGGATCAAACTGAAGCTTTGAAAAACGAGAATGGACGTCCAATTCATGGACAGCTTCAGAGGGAAGCGGATCAAGTTAACGCTGAGAACGGCAACTTTCCTCGGCGTTGTTCAGCGGATCGTCAACAAAACGGTGATTTTAGAGGATGGTAAGACAAATAACAATGTCTTTTCCCCCCACATTTTGTCCCGTTCCACTGACTTTGCTTCGAAGAAACACGTGTTCCACTCAGCTAACGCATGTAGCTAGCAGGAGGCGCAACGCATGTGGAGAGGCCGGGTGTCCAAAACCGGCTATTTTTTAATGTATGCATTTATTTATTTGCAATAATGAGTGAACCAGCTAGTAATTTATTGCTGTGGATTTATCTCTTTCAGTCGTTAATGTGGAGAGTGGAAAGAAACTTCCTGGGGTTTTTATGTTTTTTGGATATGAGATTCTGAACGGTAAGTCAAGGTGATGCGGTTATACCCTGTCCCTGTCCATCATACCCTGTCATACACTGTCCATCATACCCTGTCATACTGTGTCCATCATACCCTGTCATAACCCTGTCTGTCATACACTGTCCATCATACCCTGTCATACTGTGTCCATCATACCCTGTCATACTGTGTCCATCATTCCCTGTCATACACTGTCCATCATACCCTGTCATACTGTGTCCGTCATACACTGTCCATCATACCCTGTCATACACTGTCCATCATACCCTGTCATACACTGTCCATCATACCCTGTCATAACCCTGTCCATCATACCCTGTCATACTGTGTCCATCATACCCTGTCATACTGTGTCCATCATACCCTGTCATACTGTGTCCATCATACCCTGTCATACTGTGTCCGTCATACACTGTCCATCATACCCTGTCATACTGTGTCCATCATACCCTGTCATACTGTGTCCATCATACCCTGTCATACTGTGTCCGTCATACACTGTCCATCATACCCTGTCATACACTGTCCATCATACCCTGTCATACTGTGTCCATCATACCCTGTCATACACTGTCCATCATACACTGTCATACACTGTCCATCATACCCTGTCATACACTGTCCATCATACCCTGTCATAACACTGTCCATCATACCCTGTCATACACTGTCCATCATACCCTGTCATAACCCTGTCATACTGTGTCCATCATACCCTGTCATACACTGTCCATCATACACTGTCATACACTGTCCATCATACACTGTCATACACTGTCCATCATACCCTGTCATACACTGTCCATCATACCCTGTCATAACACTGTCCATCATACCCTGTCATACACTGTCCATCATACCCTGTCATAACCCTGTCATACCCTGTCCATCATACCCTGTCATACCCTGTCCCTGTCCATCATACCCTGGTCATACCTTGTCCATCATACCCTGTCATACACTGTCCATCATACCTTGTCCATCAGACCCTGTCATAACCCTGTCATACCTTATCCATCATACCCTGGTCATACCCTGCCCATCATACCCTGGTCATACCCTGTCCATCTTCTCAAATAATATTAAATAATATAACTAAACATCTGCTTTGCTGATATAACTTTGTCCAACTGTCTTTCAGTGGAAATTCCCAAAGAAAAAGCAAAGAGCAGGTAAATACCTCTTGATATTTGTATGGCATAGGCCTATTTCTTACTATAATCTTCCCATGGAATCAATGCATTATGTAGTAATTCCTTCAATTGCCTACAATAGCCGCCTCTGCAGTGCTGGGGGGTATTCCATCAATGTCACTAAAGGAAAATCTAGGCTTATTTTGATTTCTCGTGAAGTCTCGTGACTCTCGTCACACATATCAAAAAATCGGGGTCTCTTGAAAACGTATCAAAAATAAGCCTGGATTTTCTTTTAGTGACATTGATGGAATACCCCCCAGGTTTGTATTTATTTCCCCTTGTAAACCTTTGTCTAATGTGTCACACAGAGACAACACTGAGGTAGACTACAGGGCAGAAGGACACCTGTCCGTGGCAGAGTTTCAGCCGTACAGGAAGAGCATCACACAGGGTGAGAGGTCACCTCAGGTTATGTTCACTATCATCGTCATGTTTTAAAAATAAATATCATGTTCTTATATCACTATTTGTACTTCTGGTTAGATGCTAAACTGCATTTCGTTGTCTGGTACTTGTACTCCGCAATGACAATAAAGTTGAATCTCTAATCTATTAGTTATAAATGAAAGCCATATTTTACCTCTTTGTTAATGGAGTATACTGTATACCCCCCCGCCTCTCCTCCCTCCCCCTTTCCCCTTTTGTAGAAACAGAAAGATTTGTATGTTGCTGAACATGTTCTCATGTCCTTTGCTCAGATGACGAGGATGATGTCAACTATGTGGTTATCGATGAGTTCCATGAGAAGTTTGTGCCTGCTGTGAGTACCCTACTCTTTCTTATACAATGGATAGTTCCGGTCCATTGTCTCTATTGGTCCGTTTGCTTTCCAGCCGTGCTGATATCCATGATGTACGCACGGCTAAATGGAATGTTGTCACATCTTTTCATATTACTCTGCATTAGGGCTGTCCCTAACGACTATTTTTCTAACGATTAATCTAGCGATTATTTTTTCGATTAGTCTATTACTCTAACGACTAATTTAACGATTCGTCTAACGATTATTTTTTTTGCTGTTCGATTAATGTGTCACTTAATTTTCCCAAAATAAATGTCAAAAACTTCTCTTATTAACATTTCAGTATTTTATTCAATTATTCTTGTACACATATATAAATTAGGCTTCTGCACTGCAGGGCAATATTCCACAACAAAAAATATCCTCTCTTTCTTACAGTCCAACATAAAATATAATATTATAAAATATAAAAGTTCTCACATTCATAACATTCTCCCCCTCTCTCTGCTCTCCCCTTCCCACGCTCCTCTCTCCCCCCCTCCTCTCTCCCCCCGCCTGCCTCCTGGTTATTATTATTATTATAGGTCAGTATTTCTCAAAGTGTGGGGCAGGCGCGTCGCGAGAGACAGTTAGGAGGTCAACAAGTTACAGTATCTTAGCTGTTCATAATGATGGCATGTCTAACAGGGACACTGACAGGGAAAAGAAAAACGACAGAAAATCACAATACTTGAGAGTAGGGATGCACCGAATGATCGGCCAGGTTCAGAGGGATAAGCCTTAACCGCGCCATTGATGTACGACTGTGTCATGATTATACTACTATCTAGTATACTAGTATACATACTATCGCATGTGCGGAGTCCATACTCCACCCACTTTACAGCACAGTCGGAGTGCGGCCATTCCGTGTTCCGTGTGAATGTTCGCCAATGTGAGACGTTAATTTTTTATGACGCGGTCAAACAGTGCAAGCAACCCATGCTGTTCTGTAAATGAGACGAGCATTGAGTGATGACTACCTACTGCCAAGTAATATAATTACAGCAAACATGCCGGCAGTTTGGTATCTGTTCTCTGACTCTGAAAGACAACAAGAGGCACATTCTGATATTATAGACTTCCGGTTTCGTTTTCGCGTCTTCAAAATAAAAGCGCGAGTTAAGCGTTGTTGAAAATCAATGACACGTCGCTCGTAACTGGTCGCAGCCATGTTGTTTATTTGCGACGCACATTACGCAAGTCGACCTATTGACGTAGTCGATTACGTCGACGCGTCGTCCCAGCCCTACTCTGCATTTGTATATATTACCGTTATCAAAGTTACATTATTACCGTTGCTTGGCAACCGGTAAACAACTGTTCAGCGGATGGATATACTTACAATAAAACATAGTTCCATTAAAATACATTCATGAAAAGTTTGTCTTGTCTTTCTTCTGTAAAATATTGATAGATAAATGTGGTAACCGTTGTATATAAGCGTTGTAAAAAACGTTGTATAATGGCACTCCGCTTCGCATCGTGCCTAACCACCCGCTAGCTGTGCCGATATCCACGATATACCACGGCTTCTCGTTCGATAACGCTTAAATATCCTATATCAGTTAGTAATAATGCACGCCATTTAGCTGACTAGCATCTAGCCCATGCTCTAGAAACGGAGCCACTGTGCTTGACAATGCACAAATATACAACAAACTTTTCTGAGGAGAAACAAAGGTGTTATCTGAGTCATCAAAGGTGTGTGTGTGTGTCCTTCAGCCTAAAACTGTACTAGTCACAGGGATGATCGAGCCACCTGATTGGCTACACTCTCCCCATTCAGGTGATGCACATCAGGAAGCAGCAGGTGATTGGCATCGGAGCGGACGGGGTCGGCGCCTTCCAGCACGAGAGGCTCTGTTGGCTGCAGGTGAGGAGAGAGAGAGGGACAGAGAGAGAGAGAGAGGGGGACAGAGAGAGAGAGAGAGGGGGACAGAGAGGCAGAGAGAGAGATGGACAGAGAGAGGGACACAGAGAGAGAGAGAGAGAGAGAGGTGTCAAACCACCAATTCTCCTCAGTGGGTTCATAACCTCATTTCACACACAGTGGGTATTGAATCACACCATATTGGACCCAATCTTCCCTACACAGATCGCCACCAAGAACAAAGTGTATCTCTTTGATGTGCTGCTGCTTGGGGCTAGAGCCTTTAAGAACGGCCTGTCCATGATCCTGGAAAACGACCACATATTAAAGGTGAATTATGTACTCTATGGTATACAGACAATTGAAATGTTATGCATATTTATATATGCATTATGCATTGCATGTTTCGCCTTTTCTTTTTTTTGTGATCAAATGTTTTTTTTTATTGTTTTCTTTATGGAGAACAGGTCATTCAAATAGTATACAAATATTATATTTGTTAATATATATATATTTTAAAAATCCTATTCTCCCCACAACCCCCCTCCCCACGATCTCATCGTAAATAAAGAAATGACAGCATAGTACTTGTGTCAAACATAAAAAAAAGAATGAATAAATTGATTAAATAAATAAAATAAATAAATCTTAGACATTGGCTTCATCCACATTTTAACAATTCTTTGTTTCACCTTTTCTGTTTCACCACTGTTGGTTCATCTCCTGTGCAGGTGACCCATGACTGCCGTGGCATCGCAGGGTGTCTGATGGCTCAGTTCGGAGTCAATCTCACCAACGTGTTTGATACACAGGTATTGTTACTGTGAAACAAAACGATTTCTATCTTCACTGCAGCTTCGGCCGCTTGTCTCGCTCTCCATGAGTGGTCTATAATCAGGGATGCAAACTAGTCACCTTTCGGTGAAATTTGCTGTTTTTTAATCCAAAATTGGTCATCTGTTTTATTTATTTATTTATTTTTAAGGCATGGCAAGTATATTTGTATAGCACATTTCATACAACAGGAGCAATTCAAAGTGCTTTACATACAGCATTAAAAGAAATACAGAAAAAGAAGGATAGTATGAAAAAATTAAAATAGAAATAAAAATGGCAAGAACAGATACATATAGATAGAAACATATTAAGACATCCAATCCCCTCAGCGCAACAAGGTTCCAATCCCCTTTAAATGCCTCCGGACCCCCCCCCCCCCCAGCAAGTCTGTTTCCCCACCTCACGTGTCCTTCTCACCTTCTCCACCCCTGAGCAGTTTGCCCCCCCTGATAATTGATGTTTAAGGCTCATACCCAGCGGTCTCTCCCCTGATGTGTGACCCTGACTATGTCCCCCCAGGTGGCAGACGTCATGTGCTTCTACACAAAGACGGGCGGCTTCCTCCCAGACCGGGTCAGTACCCTCCATGAGGTGGTCAGCCTCCACCTGAAGATGGCCCCGTTGAGACTGTCCTCCCTGAAGATCAAGGCCCAGCTCATCAAGGTAGCCTACATCAATCCTGTTTGTCACAGTGTGAGGGGGGGGGGGAGTGGGGAGAGGTACTGTTGGTAGATAATCCTTCTCCCGGACCAGAAGTTCTCACACGTGAGATTGGATCGGTGTGGGAGCTCTGATGCTCGGTGAGACACATGTTTGATACTGTCTGTGTGTCTGTGTGTGTCTGTGTGTGTGGCAGGAGGACAGAAAGGTGTGGTACGTGCGGCCGTGCCCCGGCTCCTGGCTGAAGGTGATGGCCCTGTCAGTGATCCACCTGCCCTCCCTCAGACTGGTGCTGCTGGACAACCTCATGGCCGACTACACAGGTGACGGATGACGGATGAACCTTTAGCTATGTATCTATAATAATAATAATAATAATAGCTTGGATTTAATATAGAGCCTTTCATAAAACCCAAGGACGCTTTACATTTCTACAGGAAATGGTCAGACAGACAAAACAGAAAACAAACAAAACAAAACAGAAACAGTGACTAGGGGCCAAAGGCCTTGGTGAACAGATTAGTTTTGAGGGCTGATTTGAAGGAGTCCAGGGTGGGGGCATTGTGGATCACTATGGAGTTTTGAGATTCGTTATTTCATTAAACACTGAATCGTATATCTTGTATAATGAGTAGTTATGATGTAAGTTAGCGTGTAAGAATCCTATCGGCTGGAACAGCAGTTCTTTGTCTGAAAACTATGTCAACTCACGTATCGTTGCTACTGTAAATGAGGGCAACCTCAGTAACTTACGAGTTTAAATAAAGGTTTGAATGAATGTGTCCTGTATACTTTGAAGACTGTACCGTGACCGGTCGACCATCACTTTTTATCCAATCCCTACGCAGGTCTGGTGGGCTCGTACCTCAGCAGCAACCGAGAGGAACCGGTCTACATACAGAACATCGGCACGGTGAGTTGAACAACAACAAAAAACCAGACAATATGTCAAGAGATTACATGATACAATGGGGGTGACGCTCATTAGACTGTGACGCTCATTAGACTCGAGAGTGAGAAAAAAAAACGAATAATGGAATATCCCCTTGGCAAAAACTGTCCCCGTGACATGATCTAGCTCAGAACATTCGATTCTGATGTGTTGTATCGTGTTGAGAGGTGGTGTGTGTGTGTGTGTGTGTGTGTGTGTCTGTCTGTGTGCGTGCGTGCGTGTCTGAGCAGCGCAGTGTGTTGGAGCTGCCCAAAGACCTCCGGGAGCTGGAGTACACACGCAGCAAGCGCCAGGAGTGGGCCGTGGAACGCTACCCCGTCACTGAGCAGGGCCTGCTGACGCGCTCCCGCCCCCGCCCCGGCCCCCAGCCTACGCCCGCCCTGGAGCTCCAGGCCCCAGCAAAGACCCCCCATCCCACCACCGCCCAGAGGTCTTCTAACCTCCCCGCTGTGCCCACGGCCCTTACCCCAGCTGCCCTCACCCCACCTTCTCTTACCCCTCGCAGCAAGCGCCAGGAGTGGGCCGTGGAACGCTACCCCGTCACTAAGCAGGGCCTGCTGACGCGCTCCCACCCCCGCCCCGGCCCCCAGCCTACCCCCCCCCAGCCCGCCCTGGAGCTCCAGGCCCCAGCAAAGACCCCCCATCCCACCACCGCCCAGAGGTCTTCTAACCTCCCCGCTGTGCCCACGGCCCTTACCCCAGCTGCCCTCACCCCACCTTCTCTTACCCCTCCTGCCCTTACCCCTCCTGCCCTTACCCCTCCTGCCCTTACCCCTCCTGCTCTTACCCCTCCTTCTCTTACCCCTCCTGCCCTTACCCCTCCTTCTCTTACCCCTCCTTCCCTTACCCCTCCTGCCCTTAGCCCTCCTTCTCTTACCCCTCCTGCCCTTAGCCCTCCTTCTCTTACCCCTCCTGCCCTTACCCCTCCTTCCCTTACCCCTCCTTCTCTTACCCCTCCTGCCCTTAGCCCTCCTTCTCTTACCCCTCCTGCCCTTAGCCCTCCTTCCCTTATCCCTCCTGTCCTTACCCCTCCTGTCCTTACCCCTGCACCCCAGCGGAGCTTCTGGAAGCTTCCCTCTGGGTGCAGCCCCGCGTCCCCATCAGGAGGACCAGGACTGGTGGAGATGGTGAAGGACACCATGGGCAGAGGGAGGGCCCCGGCTAAAGACGCTTCGCCCTCCCCTCCCGCCTTCCCCTCCTTGTGCAGTCCCCCCGGAGCCCCAAAGACCCCCGCCTCTGTGGGGAGGAAGGAGGTGGCCCCCCCAGGCCCCAGACCCAGCCCTGCTACCCCCTCCATACCCCCCCCAGGCCCCAGAGGGCCCAGACCCAGCCCTGCTACCCCCTCCATACCCCCCCCAGGCCCCAGACCCAGCCCTGCTACCCCCTCCGTACCCCCCCCAGTTCCCAGACCCAGCCCTGCTACCCCTTCCATACCCCCCCCAGGCCCCAGAGGGCCCAGACCCAGCCCTGCTACCCCCTCCATACCCCCCCCAGGCCCCAGACCCAGCCCTGCTCTCCCCTCCGTAGCCCCCCCAGTTCCCAGACCCAGCCCTGCTACCCCCTCCATACCCCCCCCAGGCCCCAGAGGGCCCAGACCCAGCCGTGCTACCCCCTCCATACCCCCCCCAGGCCCCAGAGGGCCCAGACCCAGCCCTGCTACCCCCTCCATACCCCCCCCAGGCCCCAGACCCAGCCGTGCTACCCCCTCCATACCCCCCCCAGGCCCCAGACCCAGCCCTGTAGGGGGAGCTCTGGTCCAGCCCCCTCCCTCTCCAGCCACGCCTGAGAACCTCCCTGCCACGGGGAGACGCCTCGCACCTCTCAGTCTCTCCTTCAGTTCTTTGAGAAAGCCTGTGTGATGTTTATGGTACAGACCAGCAGGTGGCAGTCAAGGGTCAATTTTGTTACTTCAACATACAGTTATGTTGTGTTATGTTGTTGTTAGTTATGTTATGCCACAATTATTGGCACCAATCTTTTCTTGGTGAAGATGAGAAAAATGGGTTATTAAAAAATGCACCTTTTGGTGAATCAGCTTAATGTCACGCTGGAAAAGAATTTGAATCATCCAACCTATAATTTAAGTAAATTTATTCTGAGAAGAAGAATTATTATTTCGAACACAACCACGTGTGCCACAATTATTGGCACCCCTAGACATTCTTCTGAACAAAATGTACGTTTATGTCTAAGTTGATCAGAGTGTTTAGGAGCTTTCAAGCATGTTTATTTTTACCTTGCTGTTCGGTACTTGTCTTAACATTTAATTTAAAAAATAAATAATTCTCCCTCATTTTTTTGTACTGATTTGTCTGAGTAGTGGTGGTGAGCACTCTTGAATCTGTACTAAGTGCAGCCATTTCGCTTGGTAATGAGATTCCTAGCGTAGCGTGGATGTACTCTGCCAGATTACAGCCTGATGATCAAATCCATCCCTTTTATAAGAGAGAACATACAGTACATCCATCAATGCATAGCCTACCACCCATTTATAATGGATTAGGATATAATGTGTCCTGCTCTGGAGAGATTTCAGTTATATATGGATACAAAAAATATATATATTTCCACATCATTTTCCCCTCAAAAGTCCAGTTGACAATTGCATTTTTGCGGGTTGGAGCATATGCTGCCGTCAAACAGAACCAAACATCTTAACAAACCTAAATGGGTTTAGCTTTAGGATGATTAATTAACTATAAAAACTTGGCCTCTCTGGTACAGTTAATTGAGACTGAAAGCAAAGGAGAGCAGTGATGGATTTGCCGCTAATTGGAGCAAAAACATTGTTCCTGGAAGGTTCCTTTTGATTACAGATGACTGGAAAACCATTAGAGTTGGCACGAGACCGGACGCTGGAACCTGAACAACATTATTAAATTGATATTGCCCGCCTGCAGTCTTAATCACTCATGTAGTTCAGATGCTGATGGTGGTAAAGTACCCCGGACACCTGCCATGTCCTACCAGGCTGCTTTTAATCAATCTACTATCGGCTTCCTGAATGAGGTGCCGTGCGGATATTACAGTTCCACGCATGGCCATTTTGAGCGGATCTTCAGAGGAGCTGTTTGTGATCAAAACAGGATATTAAGACCAAACAATGTGTTGACAAAAGCAGCCGCAGCAGCAGGACTGGAGACACAAGTGGACCCACATTAATCACATCTTATTGCCATGGTTATCAACATATAGAGGCTTGGGCTTCTGCCAAGGCCTCTAATTGAAAGCATGAAACAGATAAAATAGGGTTTTAATTAACTGGGAGGGCGCAGAGCACAAAGACACATGTCTCTTAGCAACCGGCTGCTCCGTACAGATCCTCCTCATAATGGTTAACCGAAACCCTGGTCTGACACGAGCTCTATCCTCAGGCTTAAATATGATTAATTTCTTGTAATGTGTCTTAAAATTAGTTTTAATAAAAGTCCAAATCATTTTAGTAAGTGGTGAAATTATGACAGTGGAAGTAGATGGCAGCTAAATGCTGTGGGGGGTGGTGGTGTGTGTGTGCTGGGTCTGGGGGTGAAAAAAGGCCTTTCTCCCCTCTCTCTCTCTCTCTCTCTCAGTATGAAGTGCACAGTGTGTGGCTGGCAGAAATCACATGGCACAGTCCATTGTGTGTTCACACACTTCCGGTTCCTGAATCCTATTAGGGCCTCTCTGTCACAGCTTAGGTCATAAAACCTTCACCATTTCTATTGTTTATCCATATGTTTTAGTAGAATTCATGAGAATAGTTGGGTGACCAGGCTTCCCGATTTCAAGCTGGGTGTAATGTCCCGGTTTTCAACATTCACTACCAAATTGTCCCGGTTTGTTTTCACCACAATTAAAATAATAATAATAATAATACTGTAACGATTCCACATAAGTCGAAAGGCGAAAGTCGAATGCACGAATCCAAGGGTTCCGGTTTGGGGGGTTTGAAAAATGTGGTCACCCTAAGGCAGGGGTGCTCACACTTTTTAGGCTTGTGAGCTACTTTTCAAATTACCAGCTCAACAAGATCTACCAACCAAATAAAACATATTGTCATTGCTGCGAACACAAAAATGTACTGTAATAATAACAAATTAAGGCCACGCTACACTGTTTCAAAATCAAAGAAGAGATTTATTAAACTATATAACAAATATTCACACTGGTAGTCCATTAACATTAACATTAACTCAGGAGCTCTGAGTGGTTTACACCAGACTGGCCAGTGCCAAGCCAGGTGCCATCGACGTCTCCGGGCGGCGGAGTGTGTGTGTGTGTGTCTGTCTGTCTGTCTGTGTGTGTCTGTCTGTCTGTCTGTCTGTCTGTCTGTCTGTCTGTGTGTGTGTGTGTGTGTGTGTGTGTGTCTGTCTGTCTGTCTGTGTGTGCATGTGTGTGTGCTTGTGTCTGTCTGTCTGTCTGTCTGTCTGTGTGTGTGTGTGTGTGCTTGTCTGTGTGTGTGTGTGTGTGTGTGTGTGTGTGTGTGTGTGTGTCTGTGTGTGTGTGTGTGTGTGTGTGTGTGTGTGTGTGTGCGTGTGTGTGTGTGTGTGTTGTGAGGCGGCGCGGGGCTGAGTGATGCCCTCTCCTGTGTGGTACGGGACGCCTCCCGTCTGGACCACACAGGAGAAAAAAAAAACTTTTTTTTTTTTTTACTTTTTTTTTTTTTTTCTTTCAATGCCGTGTGATCTACCCACACTACCTTCGCGATCGACCGGTCGATCGCGATCGACGTAATGAGCACCCCTGCCCTAAGGTAATGACTCAACACTATCTTTAGTCTAATTCAGTGTCTGTGTCTCGCCGACATGAGGACAGGAGAGGGTGTGTAGGGCAGGAGTGGGACCTCCCACAGGGCGGCTGTAGAGGGCAGAGGTCTGTCATCATAGGGTAGAGTGGGACCCTTATTTTAGACGGACCTTGCATTTCCTGTCCGTCACAATAATGCATTATGAGCTCCACTTCCTGTTTCTCAGGCTCAGGAGGAAGGAACAGGGCGCTTGTCACACGGTAGTCATGGCTTCCTACCTCCTCCCCCCCCCTACCCCGGCCCTCTAACTTCAGACAGTGTGTGTCCTTCAGAGGGAAGATGGCTGCAACCTTTAACATCGCAGCAGGATGTACAAAGTTATTTTTAGTGTCTGATCGGAAAGGTAACACACAGACATAAACACA
>NC_137674.1:32850500-32853000 GCF_963989245.1 Nansenia antarctica | reverse complement strand
TTCAATAATGTTGACTTTACTTACATTAACAACTGAAGGACAGAACAAATTGAGGTTATAACACGAGTCTTAATGTGTTATTTGAGCTAACTCCTTAGCCTCTCAATCATCTTAGCGTCTGAGAACTCACAGAGAGAGAGGAAGTGCCGTTTTATCTCGTGGTGAACTGGGAGAGTCCAATTCCAAAATCCCTGTCTGGCCACTCTGAAAGGTCAGTTACTGAAGTGTTGGGACATTAACCCGGTTTATCTTGACACCCCTTATCGCACCATCAAATAACCTCACCTCCAGACTTAGTGACTCAACGGGAGAACAAGCCATACAAGGAGAAATCAGATATAGCTGCACAGCAACACAAGAAGGCCTGGCCAACAACCCAGGGCTGTGTAAGACCACGTCTGGAAACCTTCCAGAGAGCAGTGTTCCATCGCAATCACATGTACTTTAATCAAATGAATTCAACTGATAAGATCTAGAGCAAACACCAGCTAGTCGTGTATACGACCCACAATCACACAATCATAGGCAAGGCAAGGCAAGGCAAGGCAAGGCAAGTTTATTTGTATAGCACATTTCATACAACAGGGGCAATTCAAAGTGCTTTACATGCATTATTTAAAAATACAGCAAGAGGAGCATAAGAAAATAAAAATTACAATAAATAAAAGCACATATGGAAAAAAGACATTGATAGAAGTGTTTGTGTTTAATCATAACTGGTGCAAAACATGAAGGTTTTTAGCTTAGATTTAAATATTTTAAGGGTTTGGGCCTGTTTGATTTCTTCAGGGAGTTTGTTCCAGGAGCATGCAGCAGCGTGACTGAAAGCTGCTGCACCGTGTTTTGTTTTTACTCTTGGAATTATTAGCTGATTTGTCTCAGCTGACCTTAGGGACCTTGCGGGAATATAGGGTGGGAGGAGATCTAATTATGTATTTTGGTCCAAGACCATTTTGTGATTTGTATGTAATTAGGAGGATTTTGAATTCAATTCTCTGAGAGACTGGTAGCCAGTGCAGGGATCTCAGGATTGGTGTAATGTGTTCAAATTTCTTTGTTTTTGTTAGGACCCTAGCAGCGGCGTTTTGGATGAGCTGCAATTTACGAACAGCTCCTTTAGATAGGCCTGTTAGTAGACCATTACAATAATCATGTTTCATACAATTATTGACAACAATGTTAAAGTGACTGTTATGTCATAATACAATTTCTCTACTGTTCTTCTAGCATTGGGACTGCCAATGGCCCCTGGTCCTAGCATAGATTTGTTTTTCTTATGATGACTGATGTATCGATGATTCACTTATTTAGACATATTATGTACTTGTTCTAACTCACTTTGGATTAAAAATGTAAAGGTAACAATTATGTATGACCCACAATCACACAAGTTAAATGCACACTTTCTCCTGGGGAAGCTGCCTGCCTGTCTCCCTTCTCTGTGCATGGAGGCAGGTCTATCTCCCGTCTCTGTGTATGGAAGCAGGCCTGTCTCCCATCTCTGTGTATGGAAGCAGGCCTGTCTCCCGTCTCTGTGTATGGAAGCAGGCCTGTCTCCCATCTCTGTATATGGAAAACGCACTACTTCCGTGAACTAAGCTACTGATGTGTTTTAGTATGCATGTCTGTCTTTAAATGTGTGCAGTTATGAATGTTAGACGTAGTCCTCCATGTTTATCTTGTTTGTTTATTTTGTTGTTCTTACCCGTCCGGGTTACCATATTCCATCATGTTTTCCATCATGAGTCCGTTCCCAGGGCGCCCTAAACCGGTGTAGTTTGGTGCGTGTTTAAATACATTGACTATGTGACTATGACTATGGAAGCAGAGCAGCCGTTCTCCGACACCACTGTCACTGGAGCGAAAACTGAGCGCCCGCAGGAGGAGATGCAGAGTGGGAGTTGCAGTTTTTTTGCTCGTTAAGCAAACGTCCTCTAACGGAGACTGATAGGGTATCTTATCACTGCAGCGAAACGCCAAGTCCAATCCATCACAATTTGCCTAGGCGTGTACTGCCTGAGGTAATTGGCCCGATTGTTTATTTGTTCAAGCTGGTTTTGCGAGCCTTTATCTGACGTCTACTCCCTCACCAGAACTGAGGATGTAGAACGTCTGGTGGAAAACAATGCTTTATAGGACTAGAAACAACAGCTGTAAAACCACAGGTTGTGACTACGGCGACAGTGCTTTGTGTTTGATGATGATTATGATGAGGAGGAGGCTGGAGGAGGCCCCCCCCCCCCGTTCATGTGGAGTGATATCACTGTGATTTGTGGAGGAAGTGGTGTGTAGGAGTGCCTCTCTCATCTGTCCCAGCGGTCTGCTCTTCTCTCCTCCACAGCTGGAGCCTCTCTCTCTCTCAGGTGGGACCATGTCCCTGTCTTAAAGGGATAGTTCACTACTTTACATTGTCAGCAGGCTCAAAAAACAAGCTGTGTTAGTTGACTAGCGATTGTGTTATTGGTTTTCAACAACTTTGACATTTATTTACATTTTTCAG